>NC_085990.1:44218686-44543686 GCF_030014385.1 Trichomycterus rosablanca | reverse complement strand
ATGATTCTCCCATGATGACTTCACTCAGAAATGTGAACAACATTACATAAGAAAAGTATCCTGCAACCAGCTGAGTTCCTGGAAACCAGATCAAAAGAGATGCCAGGCAGGTTGTCCAGTCTGGCTTTCAGCCCAGCATAGCAGCCTAACAAACCAACAAAAAGACACACAGACAAACAAGCAGGCAACACGACAAGAACCCAGCAATGAACCGAGATATAAGATTTAAGGCAGTTTAAGACTAGCCTCTCTTCCATCTGAAGTAAATTACACTTGATTATGCAATGAATGATTTTTTTAAAGATATCTGCACATCTTGCCAAAACATTTGCACATCTGTGATGTATCACTTTAACATGGCAGTTATTTGTACTTGCTCTTAACATTAATTATTTGCACTACACATTTGCTTATTGCACATACTGTGATCTGCACTAGACACTTTTTCTTCTACATAACATTCTATTGAACTTATTTAATGTTACTAGGTTTTGTCTT
Source organism: Trichomycterus rosablanca (assembly GCF_030014385.1). Taxonomy (NCBI): domain Eukaryota; kingdom Metazoa; phylum Chordata; class Actinopteri; order Siluriformes; family Trichomycteridae; genus Trichomycterus; species Trichomycterus rosablanca. The sequence continues at coordinate 44,543,188 of NC_085990.1, read as the reverse complement.
TATGTTAGGCACCATATCACTTTAATAATCAATTGAATTCTGATTCTGTTTAAAGAAACTGCAATTTCATTTAATCTGCGCCTCCACGCCCCCTGCCGGCAAACATAAAATTGCCAAGTTGATGCTCATTTTAAACACAATTTCCAAAAAAAATAAATAATAATAATTAAATAATAATAATAATAATAATAATATATAGTTGTTTTTTCTGGTGTAAACCTGACTGGATAAGCCTAAAAATGGCTTACTATATTTGTGGAAGCTTATTGATACTTGCAGTTTCTTCAACATATGCTGTTTATATTTACCATATCATCATACTTATACAGTTTTTTTTTTTTTTTTACAAGGTCAGCTTTTGTTTTGGTGGGTTTTGAATGCTTTCATGTCTATATTTGCATGGCTCAAATTTGACTAACCTGTTGGCTATAAATAGAGCAAGCTGCACTTTGATAAAATTATGTATGTCTAGATTCTTTCTAAAATTAAGTTTTCCAGTGTTAATAATATTATATTATAATATGATGATGTATTATTAATAATTATTAATTATAACCTTAATTTTTTTTCCAAAAAAAAATTCCATTATTTGCAGCATTTCTTTATTTTATCTTACCCTGCAAAGCATACCAAAATAAAAGTTCTGTTATTGTTATTGTGACTTCTAAAACATTTAAAATTAACAGAGGTCAACAAAAAATGAAACAGTGTCATAATTGTAAAGGGCTCAAATATACTCGTGTGCTTAACTATTTTATTTAGAATTGTTTATGACACCACGTAATATATTTACACTTTGGGTTGCTAAAATTCCTTAAAGCAATTATATTAATTATATTTATTGATTTATTGAAAGTGTTTAACATCAAGGCTGCATTGTAATATAATGCGATATATGTATTTATTACAGAACAATAATGTTATTGCACATACAATTGCAAATCATGCCATTTTGTTCATTTTATTTATTATAAAACAATTTTGCATGTAAACATTTTTTGCATTTAAAAGCTTTGTAGTTTTTAATCATATTGTTATACAGTGTTAGAAGTACTCCTTTTTAAACACATCACTTCTTTTACTTTGGAGAAATTGCTCTTTCTTTTTAATTACACACAATGTTTATTAGTTCATGGTTATTCATAGTTGCATCTAATATATATTTCAAGACCAATACCTGGTCCTTACTATTATTTATTAATTGATCTTTTCTTTATTCCATTTTCATCAACTGCTTCATCATTATAACAAAACACTAAAAGTAGAAATACAAATACATGCACCTGATATCACCTGTTTTGTTTTGTTATTTCTTTGTTGGAAAAATATTGCTATGATTTAATTATTTTATTACGTGTTGTGTTCGTGTTATTTATTGTACTTATTTTTGCTCATTGTGTTTCCTTTTCCTCTCCCAGGCCACAATTATAAATAACAAAAATGTTCGTGATTAATTGCCTGGTTAAGCAAAATAAATAAAAATAAATACGAACACAATTGCAAATACAGTAACAAAAAAATAATCGTCAAGTCGCGTCAGTGCTGAGAGACTTTTATTGTTTCTCTAATGTTTATTCTGTGGTTTGGTGTTTCTTGGCTTCATGCTACAGTGCTGACAGGTTTCTAGCTCTGGCTGTAATTAGCATTAGTTACACTGAGACTCGGACTGCTTTCTGTTTACTGACTGGTCGGTTGATTAAAAATGGGAGCTTGTATGGCTTTATGTTCACTCGCGAGCTGTGTAAGTCTTATTTTTTAATTTACTTTGTATATTATTTAAACAAGTATGAACTAGTTTGCTAACAGCTCAGTATTTGTGGATGAACGGTCGACTTTCCAGTTCTGGTTCGGTGAATGTTATCGGATTACGCAACAACAGTGAAACCTGAATATTAATGTCGTTAGCGTTACAATGTCCTTATTACTCAAATATATATAGTAGCGTTTGTGTTTTCCTATGTAATTATTTAGATATATAACTATGAGGTATGTTTTAATCTCCTTTGACATCTCGAAGTAAATAATCTATTACATGCACCACTAGTTAGCATTAATCATTATTACTTATCAATCGTTTCTAGGGATGTAACGATACACTCTACCCACGATGCGATGCGATTCACGATACTGGGTTCACCATACGATTTTTCCCCCGATTTTTTAAAACTGAAATTGAAGACGCAAGAAGGTCCTGGGTTCGATCCCCAGGTGGGGTGGTCCGGGTCCTCTCTGTGTGGAGTTTGCATGTTCTCCCCGTGTCCGCGTGGGTTTACTCCGGGTGCTCCGGTTTCCTTGGAGGTGAATTGGAGACACTAAATTGTCCATGACTGTGTTCGATATAACCTTGTGAACTGATGAATCTTGTGTGAAGATAAACTACCGTTCTTGTCATGAATGTAACCAAAGTGTAAAACATGATGTTAAATCCTAATAAAGAAACAAACAAATTGAAGACAAATTATGACAAAATATCCTTTTATTATTTCTCTTAAAAAAAGAAAAGAAAATACGGTATGTGTGATTATCTTTTATGTGTCTAAATAATGAATGCCCTTTTATTTCTGAGGTAGCTACAAAATGTGCAAAACAATTTTGAATTAAGCCCAATTTGGCTGAAAATCCCCGAATTTGGCAACCAGGCGTGTAGCGCCAGTGACGTCATCAAGGCGAGGTGTATAGCGCCAGCGCCCTCTACTGTTTAAAGTGAACATCGATTCATTTTACATGTCAAATCGATTTGAATCGTGGAATTTTTGAATCGGTTATTGACTGTATTGTGGTGAATCGTTACATCCCTAATCGTTTCACAAGAGATTTTTCCAAAACTGACTTCCTGGTTTAGCAGCTTTATTTATTAATTAATAGACATTAAACATTTATTATTACCAGAGGATCGAGATAAGACCAGCTTCTCAAACCGGAGATGAGACTCGAACCCAGTTCCCAAATACCTCGAAACTTGTGGCACCCACACGAATATTCCGAACCGCCCCGGGCTAATACTGTTGATAGATTATTATTATATTATCTATTATATTAATATATTTTTTTAGCTGGTAAATTATAGATCAACAGCTTTATCATAGTAACTTTTAATGCTGAGTGATATATCTGCAATCATTTGTTAGGGTATTTTACATTTTTTATCACTGTATCATGTTATAGACATTTTAATTTATAAATGTTGTGATACATGTTTTTGCATTGTCATTTAAAAAAACAAACCGTACGTTGTGTATTATGCACCATTTATTTACTAGACTTTCATCTGATTATAATATAATCAGATTATAATCAGATGAAATCGTGTGTTGGGTGATTTGGTGGCACAGCAGTAAATTTTGCCAACCCATTACCTCTGGGATCCCACCAGTGCTATCATCCGACTGGGCTCCACCTACTAGACTGCTCAACTGTGTGGACATGCACTTACTGACTATAGCCCATCTAGGCTAAAACTGTTTATAGAATACGATGTTTTAGCTGGTAAATTATAGATCAACAATTTTACCATGGTAACTTTTAATGCTATCTGCAATCATTTGTTAGGGTATATGACATTTTTTTATCACTGTATAATGTTATAGACGTTTTATTCTTAAAATGTTGTGTTCCATTTTTTTTTTTTCATTGTCATTTTTAAAAACCAAACTGTACTATGTGTATTATGCACCATTTATTTACTTTGTGTATGTGCACTTACTGACTATAGCACATCTCTTGCTGCTCTGCACATTTTGTAACCATGAGGATGCCCATAGGATGCAATCTGACCAGATGATGTTTTGCTTGTATGTATGGTGTACCTAATAAAGTGTACCTAAACAAAGACTAAAAGGTAGAGGCAAATGTGAGGAAAGATGCTTTTCTAGTGTGGGTGGTTTATATCATCATAATGCTTAATAATACTTAATAAGATGCATCTTTCTAGCATTAAATGGAGACTACACAAAGTAAAGATTTCATCTTCATGTTTTAGCACCACTTTATTCTGGTCACCACTTTATTCTGGCGAGTCTGGTTTGCCCGGAATCACTAAGTGCAATTGGACAGGGTGCCAAGCGATCACTGGATCTTTTTAAAAAAAAACATGTCTGCTCCACTGACTGACAGCCATTGCTATGGATTCGAACCCTGGATCCCAGCAGTAGTGGGGTAGTGCAAGTTACCACTGTGCCACCCAACCCGAGTGCTAAAAAATATGGCAAAATATATAGTGATTCGTAAAGAAGTGTGATACTTTTCTATGCGCAAATGTATTACAATAATTACTGTATCATGTTACATACATTTTTATTTCACTGTCATTTTTTAAAACCAAACTATAGTATGTGTATTATGCACCATTCATTTATGTTTAATCATGATGTAATCAGATGAAATTGTGTGTTGAGTGATTAGGTGGCACAGCAGTACATTTTGCTAACCCTCTACCTCTGGAATCCATGGTTCGAATTTCCACCAGTGCTGTCATCCGACTGGGCTCCACCTATTAGGACCACTTAACTGTGAATGATGTTTAATGTTAATCAGAAATAGGAACACACAACTAACTATGGAAATCAGGGTTATTAGTACATTTTTACATCCAGTCAGCTGCTTGATTCTTTAAGTAATAATTACAAATGTACAGTTCAGGTGCAGATGTACCATCAAAATTATAAGTAAACATTCATAGCAAGGCTATATTAGTTTTGAATTGCATTTTACAACCCCCCTATCATCTAACCCACTTATATCTTTCATGTTAGGAATGTGCGGGATGTTGACAGACGTCATGAATCATTGACGTATATATAAACAATACCACTCTCACATATAGTTTGCCAACAGATTTTTAATAGAATGTCATATTGAAATTGTGTCTGTTTTAGCAGATTGTCAGACCTCTGCTGCGTCTAAAATCAGTGTTCCTAACAGCAGAAGTGGATTTCTGTATCTTTAATAATAGCTAAAAATAGATTTAAGGTTTTTTTATTGGTATTACAGCCTGTTTGTAATATTTATGCTAAGCTAATAATTGTAGATAGTAAATGTAGATAGTAATGATGTAGAGGAAACAGACTGTGGAAATGAAAAACAAAACATAAAGGAAACATCACATGCCCCAGAGCAGGGCTGGGTTTATATGACAATATTCAAAAGATAGCACCATTGAGCTGCCCAGTCATTAAAAATAATGGACATTGCATTGTGGCTTTCTTAGCCTCTGCCTCACCTATCTTTAGCAACTCCAAGCCCTGCGTCATAGCCTGTGAAGACTTGAGGAAGTGGTGTCACTTACATTGTATATGCTCTTATAATAGGGGTTAGTCAAGATTAAAGCCATTATGAAAAAGTTCTCCTCTTTGTACCATGTTGGCTGAAAACGGTGTCAATAGAGAATACAATACACCTTATTCTTTGTACACTTCCGCCCATGTCATTGAGTCATAACTTCAGACTCAGACACAGACTCGGCTTTATTGTCATTCAACCACGTACATGATAGAACGAAATACAGTTACCCAGGCCTCGGTGTGTGCGACATGAATGAAATAAGAATAAACTAAGATGAGTATAAAAATAGAATAAACTAAGAAACTAAAAAAAGTACAAAGGATTTACATTTTAAAGTATTACACAAAGAACTGCAGCAGCTTATGTTGATCTAAAGTGCATAATTGCTAAAAGTGTAGCAGCAAGACTAAGTAGCAACAAATCTCAAGATGGTTAAAGTGACAGTGTGACAATTGTGTTCAGTATAGGGCAGTGTGTATAGTGTTTATATATGGTTGTTAAACTGTTTAATATTTATGTAAGGTTGTTAGGATGTATTATGTTTATATAAGGTGCATAGACAGTATGGGGGGGTGGAACTATTCATCAGTCTGACTGCATCAGGATGGAAGCTGTTTTTCAGTGTAGATGCTTTTACCTGGATGCAGCGCAGCCTCCTTCCAGAGGGAAGGGGGGTGAAAAGTCAGTGTGCAGGGTGGGTGGGGTCACAGAGGATGCAGGTGGCTCTTTCCCTACATCCCTGATGTCTGTATAACAGGGCAGTTATAGCCTAGCAGATAAGGTACTGGACTAGTAATTAGGGATGCATCAATACCATTTTTTCCCAACCGAGTACAAGTACATTTATTTTTGTACTTGCCGATACCTATACCAATACCTATTTAAAACACATGTGTATTCTGATATAAACTATATTATCCCCCTGTCCCACCTGTTTACACTCCTCTCCTGCGTTTCCCCTCACACCGTATCCTGCGTTCTCATTGGCTGTTCGACATGTCACTCATTCCCAGTCGCACATCTCAGATATCTGACGTGCTAGAAATCCCGATCCGGTCGCCGAGCGCTCGGCGAGCCGTTCGGATCGAGTTGTTCGATAGTTCACACTTAGCGATCGAGAGCCGAGTTTTGATCGCCGAGTAATTGCCGAGTTGCTCCCGAGCCGGCAAATCTAACCAGTCACCGAGCGAAAATCAGGGCAAAAGTCGTGTAGTGTGAACCAGGCATAACGCAGCAACGTGCACTAGACACACGGTATTGGATGTTTAGCCAGCAAATACCCGATACCAGGATCGGTACTCATGCATCTCTACTAGTAATCATAATGTTGCTGGTTCCAACCCCAAAACTGTATACTATAAGTCACTTTGGATAAAAGTGTCCACTAAATGCAGAAATTGTAAAGGTAACGTATGAACATTATGAACAGTATGTTCTAATAAAAGAGGGGGGGCACGGTGGCTCAGTGGGTAGCACTGTTGCATCACAGCGAGAAGGTCCGGGGTTTGATCCCCAGGTGGGGCGGTCCAGGTCCTTTCTGTGTGGAGTTTGCATGTTCTCCCCGTGTTTGCGTGGCTTTTCTCCGGGAGCTCCTGTTTCCTCCCACAGTTCATAAACATGCAAGTGAGGTGAATTGGAGATACAAAATTGTCCATGACTGTGTTTGACATTAAACTTGTAAACTAATGAACGTTGTGTAACACGTAACTACTGTTTCTGTCATGAATGTAACCGAAGTGTGTAAAACATGACGTTAAAATCCTAATAAACAGGCTTCCTCTGTTTTTGATGATTCTCTAGGTTTCGTGTTTGTGTGGCTCTGCGCCGTGTCTTCTGTGTGGGTGCTGTCCTTCATCCAACAATTCTACAGTCACACGTCTGATCTTCTCCTTCTTCCTGTTGCTCGGCACACTCGTATCTGTAATTATGATCCTGCCTGGCATGGAGACTCAGCTTCGCAAGGTGTGAACAGCATCTCCCTATCTGTGCTTTGAAGGGGTCATGGTAACTGTAACATTATCAGATGAATAGACCAAAACTTGTTTTTGCTCTCCTTTTAGATTCCTGGTTTCTGTCAAGGTGGGAGCACTATACCAGGGATTGAGAACCAGGTTCACTGTGATGTGATTGTGGGCTACAAATCTGTGTATCGGATGTGCTTTGCTATGGCCTGTTTCTTTTTCTTCTTCGCTGCTCTCATGATTCGGGTACGAAGCAGCAAAGATCCTCGGGCTGCCATTCAAAATGGGTAAGCTGGACAATAACCAAAGTCATTGCGAAGAAAATGCCATGGCCAGAAGTATGTAGATTTTTGTTTTTTCAGCCATACACATTGCCCACAGATAAATACGATCAGTCAGTTATGCAGCTATTCAGTCTACATAGTTTAACACCTTAAGTAACATGGGTTAGACTGAAAAGCTTAAAGCTGGTTCAGTAGAATTGCCCTGCTAGATCTACCCCAGTATGTTTTTGTTGTTGTGTAGTGGTATTCCAAAGGCCTTTATGATCACCCAGGTTATTTATGCTATTTGTCCCAGTATAGTCTCATTAATATTCCAATGCATTCAGATTCCAAATCCACAGGGTATTTTTAAGCCAAATACCAATTGAATATAATCTGATCCCTCAAATATTGAGCTTATATGATATTTATGCTTCACTTACAAGTTCCTCAGATAAAATATACATACAGTTCATTTGACCAGCATCAAATGCTTGTGTAAATGGAAGTGTAATTGCTGTGTGTGATGCTTTAGAAAGGCTTTACATCAAGTTCACGATGCTACACTGCCTCCTTGTTTCTACACTCACTGTCCATTTTATCAGCTCCACTTACTATATAGGAGCACTACTGTTTCTCTGCATACTTTTTAGCCGGCTTTCACCCTGTTCTTCAATGGTCAGGACCCCCAAAGGACCACCACAGAGCAGATATTTGGGTTGTGGATCATTCTCAGTACTGCAGTTACAATTACATGGTGGTGGTGTGTTAGTGTGTGTTGTGCTGGTATGAGTGGATCAGACACAGCAGCGCTGCTGGAGTTTTTAAATACCGTCTCCACTCTATTAAACACTTCTACCTAGTTGGTCCACCTTGTAGATTTAAAGTCAGAGACGATCGCTCATCTACTGCTGCTGTTTGAGTAATGAGTCAGGAGTAATGAGTCATGCTTAACAACCTAGCATTCTAATTAAGGAACATGGGGTTTGGCAGTTGCTAGAAGAATCCACCTGCTTGAAAGCAAAGTAACGAATTGTTACAATTGGTGAAGGAGGAATAATTGTCTGGGGCTGTTTCATGGTTTGGGTCGGGCCCCTATTAAAAGTAGGTCTTAATGCTACAGCATGCAGTGCCATTTGAAGCCCTTATTATTAGTAGGGCAATGCCCTGTGGAGCCTTTAGAATAGGGTTGCTATAGTAAGTGTAAAATATTATGACTGGTCTGCACTGAGGTCTGACCTTAATACAAGTCAGCACCTTTGGGATGAATTGGAATGCTGTGTGCAAGTAAAGCCATTCTGTTACTTTACTAATGTTCTTGTGTCGGAAAGGAAAAGACTAGAACTAAAGACTAAACCTGATTAGTAAAACCTGGAACTCTATTTCAGGGTTTCAAATGACCCATTTTCAAAATGATAATAATTAAATCAAGAAATTTTAACAGGAACATAAACACAATCCCCCTTGTGGAGGCTTTTACATTTTGTAAACCACAGTGGGACCAGATTGTCATCATTTTTATTAATAAAGTATATTTCATTTTTGCATTGTTTGTGTTGTCTGGGTCACAGTAAAAATCATGGACAAAATGTGGGTCACTTGAAAAAAGTTTGAAAAACCCTTCTCTATATTGATACAGATGGTTTGGATGTGATGTGTGGGTGGCCAGATGTAGCTGTATGTCACCGTTTGTCAACATAGCTCATAAATATTTTGCTATAAATGTATTCTACAAAAAGAATTGATTATATGAACAGTACTAACTGATTTTTCATTATCTTTTGTACACAGATTTTGGTTCTTTAAGTTTCTAATTCTGGTTGGAATTACTGTTGGAGCTTTCTTCATCCCTGATGGCACCTTCCATAATGGTATGTATAGTACAGATTAGTAAGTGTGTAGTAGACTAAACAGAACAGCATATTAGACATTAACACATGTTAAAGCTTGCCAGCCACTACTTTGTTATAGATTTTTTACTACCTTAATACTAAAGATTTTCAAAGCAGTCATTTCACGTCATCATAGAAGTTCCTAAATAAGAAAGAAAAGCATGCTTTTGCAATAAACAAACAGACAATACCCACAAGCTGAATAATAGCATGTATAGGAAATCTGGGAACTGTTGTAGCATTGAGTTCTTGGTAATTGAGAACATTTTAGATAGATAGATGGATGGATGGATGGATGGATGGATGGATGGATGGATGGATGGATGGATGGATGGATGGATGGATGGAATTAGATAGATGGATGGATGGATGGATGGATGGATGGATGGATGGATGGATGGATGGATGGATGGATGGATGGATGGATGGATGGATGGATGGATGGATGGATAGATAGATAGATAGATAGATAGATAGATAGATAGATAGATAGATAGATAGATAGATAATTATTTTTATGAGGTATTAACATTCCATAAATTTACCTATCTACCTATTTACCTATGTTACCGACACAAATTACTTAGGCAATTAGGTGGCTGAGCAGTGTCTACTCTAGATGTCACATTGGACACACCAGACTTACACATTCCTACCTGATAAAGGGGGAGGATGCCCCGCAATGCAAATCCTGCCAATTACCCATCATGATTAAGCACATACCAACTGAGTGCCCTAAATACCAAAGGGAAAGACAAAAATTCTCCATAGCTGGAACAATATAAGACATTTTTAACCTTGAAAAAACAAAAGTTTTTGAACTTCATTGCATCAGTAAATTAGGAATACACATATAATATCAGAGAGATACCTAACGGATACAAAGCACCCACATAAACCTTTCCTGCTGTGAATGTAACTCACACGAGTAAACACAGCGTTAAAAGATTTTCACTCTCTTTGGATTATTCCTGCCTTGTGCAGTGTTTCCCGGTAGAACTGGATCTGTCATGGCGCTGATCAAGATAAAGTGGTTGATAACAATGACATGAACAAATAGTCATTCTGAGGGAAGTAAAAAACAAGGAACATTATTATATTAAAGCGGTTTTTATTACTTGCTTTTTTTTTTACATGTTTGCATTTTCTTTTACTTTAAATGCTGTTGAATCAGTTTGGCAATAATTGGGGAACTTCAAAAAGGAAGTTAAAGAAATATGTAAATAAATACGTGTGAAGAGTTACTCATAAACATGCAGAATGTGGATGTGTAGTTTGTTTACTGGTCATTTCAGTTCAAATAGTGTAAAGTAGATGCATGCAGGTCTCACCCTCTGCTTGCCATTTTTTGTATGTAGGGCAGACGTATACAAGCTGGCAGTAGGTTGCTCACTTTGAGCAAACACTTGGCCTTAAGCCTGAGAAAGGTGTGATGGAAAGCAGTGATAAATAGAGCAGGTTTTTTATTGGTGTGATACAACAGACTACTGTTATGTTACTGAGAGAGTATACCTGTAACAAGTACATACAGCTGAAGTCATAGGTTTACTTACACCTTAGCCACATTCATTCACAACTTAGTTTTTCACAATTCTTGACATTTAATCCTACTACACACTCCCTCTCATAGATCAGTTAGGATCACTGCTATATGTTCAGAATGTTAAATGTGAAAATAACACAAGTTACAATTTTTTATTTCTTTCAGTACATTCTTAGTGGTTAAAAGTTTATAAACACCTAGTTAGTATTTGGTAGCATTGACTTCAAATTATTTAACTTATGTCTCGGTTAGCCCTCCACAAGCTTCTCACAAATAGCTGCTGCAATTTCGATTCATTTCTCCGAACAGAACTGGTGTGATTGAGTCAGGATTGTAAGGCCTCCTTGCTGGCACAGTTCTGCCCCTAGATTTTCCACATGATTAAGGTCACAGCTTTGTGATGACCGCTCCATTACTTTCACTTTGTTGTCTTTAAGCTATTTAATCACAACTTTGGAAGTCTGTTCGGGGTCATTGTCCATTTGGAAGACCAATTTGCACCCAATCTTTAACTTTCACTACTCCAAAAATTATTTTTTTGATGTCTTGGTTGATTTCTTTTGGTTTTTCCATGATGTTAAAATGGAGACACTAAATTGTCCATGACTGTGTTTGATATAACCTTGAGAACTGATGAACCTTGTGTAATGAGTAACTACCGTTCCTGTCATGAATATAACCAAAGTGTAAAACATGATGTTAAAATCCTAATAAACAAACAAACGTACATAAATAGCTATTTTTCAAACAGATGTTTACGAAGTAGATATTCTTAACAATTTGCTAAAAACTCAACCTAAGTGTACTTCTGCTGTAGGTAGGTGGACTTCTGCTGTATTTTATGAGCATTCAAGATGTGGCTACATTTGTGCCATTAATCCACAATGAGTCTGAAACATGGCAGTGGTTAGTGGTTAATGTACAGGACTATTGACCAGACGTTTGCTTATTCAAGTCTTACCACTGTCAAGTTGCCACTGTTGGCCCCTGAGCAAGACCTTGGATTGCACTTAGTCACAATTGTAAATCGCTTTGGAGAAAAGCATCTGCTAACTGCCATAAATGTAAATACAACTTGTGCTTGATGAATTAAAACATAATAAATTTTTATAGCCTCTGTCTAAGTTATATGGAATATTTTAGTTGTCTGGTTCACTTGATTATTATTGTATTATTGTAGTACTATTGTATATTTATTTGGTGTTTTTCTGTGTCCTTTTAATTTATAGTGTGGTTCTACTTTGGCATTGTGGGCTCCTTCATTTTCATCCTGATCCAGCTGATCCTGCTGATTGATTTCGCCCACTCCTGGAATGAGGTTTGGGTGAGGAACGCTGAGGAGGGAAACAAGGGCTGGTTTGTGGGTATGACATATCCTCTATATGTACAGCTCACTATAAGAGACAACCCCAAGGTTCTCCTGTATGTGACATGTAATGTAATAGTTCTCTATTTCCCTCTCCCTCTCTCTCTCTCGTATGTGTGTGTATGTGTGTGTAGGTCTTTTGTTCTTTACCATCCTGCACTTTGCCCTTGCCTTGGCTGCTGTGGTGCTGTTCTACCTGTACTACACCAAACCTGACGGCTGCACTGAGCACAAGATCTTCATCAGCTTGAACCTTATTTTCTGTTTCATCGTCTCTGTGGTGTCCATTCTGCCCAAAGTACAGGTATGATTATTTTACAAATCTGTAAAGTTGATGACGTACAAGAAACAGATTCAAAGAATGCAAATTGTAATTCAAATATGAAAACCTAATCAAACACAAAATGCTGCTAAAATAATGATTTTCTTTATTGAAGTCAAATCTGCACTGATTATTTTAAAATTGCATTTTGTGTTTACTCATTTTTATATATTATCTGTATCTTTATTATTCATCTTTTGACGCTTCTAAAAACAGCTGGAAGATCTGAAACATTACAAAGTGACAAATATCTGCAAATAATGTGTTCTTGGCATTATATCTATTATCTACAATCCTGTTTTTTAGTGTTTACACTCACACTGGCTAAATTAAAGAATTCGTTTTAGTATTTAAGCATAAGCATGATGACACAGCTCTGATATTTTCCTCATATTTAATGCAGATGTTTATCATGATGGCTAAAACAGCAAAAAAAGTATGTGGAATCTGATGCTTTCATTTTTGATCTAGGTCACTTTATTAAGTGTTACTGAAATCTGATGTGTCTGATCTGCTGCAGCAGTCACAAAATTACACATTGTTCTTTTTATCAGATGGAATACACAGTATATGTGGTTTAAGGTTTCATCTGCTATTTACAGCATCCTGTTTGCCAGAAGTGGGAAACAAAATGAAGCATAACTGGTTCAGCCAATCACATCGCTCCAAACCTGGCCTTGGTGCAGTGTGGAAACGCTCTAAAATAAATCCATGCAGTCGAGTGCAAACGTTTGCAAACACTTAGGTCATTTAGTGACCTACAATTGTGACTGAAGGTCAGGGGCCTTGCTTAGGGACCCAACAGTGCAACTTGCTGATGGTGGGGTTTGAACCAGCTACTTTCTGATCACTAGTCTAGTACCTTAACAACTAAGTTACCACTGCCCTTTAGTTTTTCCTTACTATACCTGTGTGTGTCACAGGATGCCTCTCCTCAGTCTGGTCTGCTGCAGTCATCTCTCATCAGTTTGTACACCATGTATGTGACCTGGTCTGCCATGACCAACAATCCAAGTAAGTCATTTTCAAGCTGCAGGTAGTTATTTTGATTTTTATTATTATTTATTATTGTTCTTAGATCTTTAGGTACAACCATTTGTTAGTGAATACTATGCTGCAGAGTTATGCAATTACATTTAGTAGTCTAGCATGTGTTACTGTTACCTTACTTTATGTACAGAATAAGCAGATTTGGAAAGTATTAAGACCTCGTTGACTTTATATTGAGTTAAGCATTTGAGTTGAATGGATATAAATGCCATTTTTACCCATCAGTCTATCACCCACAATGATTAAAATTTAGAATAAGTTTAATTTAAATCAAAACATGAAATCTTTAATAACTATTCACAAAAGTATTCAGACCCTTTATTTAATGATTATTTTTCATCCCATCAGACAAAATAATCGTCTTCTTTTATGTTCCCAGAGTCCTTTACACACAATTTAGCAAACTCCAAGCTGGCTGTCAATATGCCTTTTACTAAACAGCAGCTTCCATCTCACCACCCTGTCATAAAGGCCTGATTTATGAAGTGTCTCAGTGATGGTTGTCCATCCAACAGATTCTCCCATCTCTGCACGGGCCTTTTGCATGGGTTCTTTCTTTTTCTGTTTACTCATGTTACTTACTTTTCTCCCAGTCTAGTCATATCCAGTTACCCAGTTGTTTATCCTCTACAACACATGCTCCCTCTGACACATGTATAGTTGCCAACTGCTTAATTTCACCTGCACAGTTTGAGTTCATACAGCGATCAGTATCGCAAACAGAGAGTCATGCACTGATCTCCATTAATCCCCAGCTCTGTGAGGGCATCATCAACCACAGCAGCGGTAAGGAATGTCTGCCCACCCAATCATGTCTGTGTAGACCCCTGCCCGGCTAAAAGCAGATCTGAGGTTCGAGCTGCACCTCCTGAACGCCCTTTGTTGGCTTCTTTTTTTCCTCACTTACCAAGGCCCTAACTGCCTGGATGCACCATTTGGCCAGATGGCCAACTCTAGGAAGGTTCATGGTTGAGCCAAGCTTCTTTCATGTCAAAATTATTGAGGCCACTATGGTCCTGGGAACACTCAAAGACTTAATGTTTTTATCCTTGGCTTAATGTGCCCCTTGCCATAATATCACATCTAAATACTTTTCACATTGTCATTATGGATTTTACTTTGTCATTATTGTGTTGTGGGTTTATTTTTGAGTGAATATAACTGTCATGTTTACCCATCAATCTCCACTAAAAGTGCAAAAAATCCAGGTGTCTGGATACTTTCTGAGGCCACTGTATACATACAGATCAGTAACATTGAGGGTGTCCTGTTCCTTTATATATGATCTATACAGACAGGTGACAAATTTAGGAACAACTTGATTTGTTATCTAAGGAAGCTTCAGTTTTTTATTTTGATGGTGATAGTGGAGAGTTGTGTTAAACATGTCGGTCCAATGTCTCCCCTAGTTGTTCAGATAGGTTAAGATTTTGTAAATGCGAAGTGCATATATTCTTTAATATATTAATAGATTTTTTATTTCATGAATCTATTATTTTATTAAACCATTCACTTAGCAAATTTGCACTACATACAGCTACAGTACCATTCTGGAACGTTTCATCCTAATGGTAGCCTTTTCCATCATAATGATTTGGTGATTAGTCAGAACATGGTGAAACATGCATTCCTAAATTCACTTGACATGCTATAAATCAAATCCTGAGACATACATTTTTAACTTTAGTTTCCGGCTTTAAGTTTTGCCTCCAAGCATAAAATCCACACTGTCAGCATATTTAGAAAATTCTGTGTTAGATTAAATGGAAACCTTATGTACCTGTCACAAATTACAAGCTTGCTGTGATGAGGGAGATTAATTCTTTGCTGCAACATTTTGCCTGGCTCTGTAAATGCAAATCAGAATGTGCAAGCATCAGGTTTGTTCAACTGTTCATCGGGGTGGCACTGTGGCTTGGTGGGTAGCACGGTCACCTAACAGCAAGAAGGTCCTGGGTTCGATTCCAAAGTGGAGCGGTCCAGGTCCTTTCTGTATGGAGTTTGCGTGTTCTCGCCGTGTCTGCGTGGGTTTCCTCTGGGAGCTCCGGTTTCCTCCCACAGTCCAGAGACATGCAAGTAAGGTGAATTGGAGATACAAAATTGTCCATGACTGTGTTTGACATTAAAACTTGAACTGATGAATCTTGTGTAACCAGTAACTACCTGTCCTGTCATAAATGTAACCAAAGTGTGTAAAACATGACGTTAAAATCCTAATAAAATAAAAATAAATAAATAAAAAACTGTTTATTAATAAGGTGAATTCAGATTTGATTTTTACACAATAATTTTAACTAAATTTCAAGAAGTATATGCAGACTTTGTGCAGAGTGACTGACATTTACAGTCTCCTGTTTTGTTTTGTTTTTCTTAAACATTATGGTCATTTGCACTTGTAGCCACAATTTTGTATGCACTGATCATTTTTTTCTCAGATCTAAAGCAAATGTCCCTTACTGAAACACTAGCCAGTTAAGCAGTCTCTGTAACTAAAGCTCCTTCCATGCAAGCCCAAAGAATAAAAACTTTCAGTTTGTCAGTTAGATTCTTTTCCCTGCCATATTGATCTAAAAGAAGAGCAGCCAAGCATATTAAGCATTTCCATGGATGCCACAGAGCATGGAAGGTTGTTCATTGCTTAATTGTATTATGCAGTGCACCATTTTTTTTTTCCCTTTAATTTGTCACTCTTGTTTTTAACATATGGCTTAATTAGGATTGCAGGACTGATCTAAATAGCTAATTCCACTATAAATCCCAGTTCCTACTTAACTGATTTAGTGTGTGTGTGTGTGTGTGTGTGTGTTTGTTTGTTTGTTTATTAGAATTTTAACGTCATGTTTTACACTTCGCTTACATTCATGACAGGAACTGTAGTTACTAATTACACAAGACTCATCAGTTCACAAGGTTATATCAAACACAGTCATGGACAATTTAGTATCTTCAATTTACCTAACTTGCATGTCTTTGGACTGTTGGAGGAAACCGGAGCACCCGGAGTAAACCCATGCAGACACTGGGAGAACATGCAAAGTGCACACCTGGGGATCGAACCCAGGACCTTCCTGTTGTGAAGCGACAGTTGTACCCACTGCCGCCCTGTGTGTGTGTGTGTGTGTGTGTGTGTGTGTGTGTGTGTGTGTGTGTGTGTGTGTGTGTGTGTGTGTGTGTGTGTGTGTGTGTGTGTGTGTGTGTGTGTGTGTGTGTGAGAGTGTGTGAGAGAGTGAGTGTGTGTGTGTGTGAAACTAATAATGTGTGTTTGTTGCTTCCTTTCAGATCGGCAGTGTAACCCCAGTCTGCTTAGCCTGGTATCCTACTCGAACAGCAGCATTGTGGAGCCTACACCAACCAGTGCACCGGGTACTGTGCAGTGGTGGGATGCACAAGGCATCGTGGGCCTAGTCATTTTTCTCTTTTGCACTTTTTATGCCAGGTAATAAAATTCCAGCAAAGTTATGTAAAGTAATAAATCACTGACTATTACTGGATTTTTCCTCTATTTTCCAGTCTAGTTATTTTCAGTTTTCAATTGTGAATCCTCTGTTGCTTGCATGACCCCTGATTTGATCAAGGAGATTACCACATGCCCCCTCTGACACCTGTCCAATCTGAGGCCACTTTTTATTACTTGCCAGTGGTGGTGGGAGCTGTATCACAGACAGCCATGCTAGGCGCCATGTGACCCCCCACAAGTAAAGCCCTGGAGATTGCGTATTACACAGCCAGTTGTGTTTGTCTGGATGCCTGTGAATTCGAACACTGTAGTGGTGTGCTAGTGCAGTTGAATGCTGTAACACTCGAGCACCCTTACTATTAAACTAAAATCTGTTTTTATCTGGACCTATCAGGCATGCATCCTCATGGGACTGTGCTTATACAGTTAGGTTGTATCCCATTATAAATTAATAATATCAGTGGTTTACTTAGACATGCTATGGTCCTGATGTGATGACTGTAAGCAGGATGTGTCTTCACCGAGGGCATTTTAAAAACCCATTTGCTACTGAATCAATGCCTTTCTGACGTGTAAAGGCAGAAAGACAGAGGCTGTTTCTCATGTTACATTTAAATGCTGCCGTTTTTCTTCCAGTGATCATCAGACAGTATTGCCAGTAATGTAGCCTAAATGTAATGTCTCTTCATTAGCTAAACTACAATATATGGCCTAAAGTATGTGGACACCTGACCATGAGCTTGCATTATAATGGAGCTGTGAGTTCAAGCACTGATTATGCCCTGGCTTGCAATCATGTTCAGTGGGCTTTGGGTCAGGGCTCCATACAGACCTCTGAATTTGCTTCACACTAAGCCTCAAACCATGTCTCTATGGACCTTGCACAGGGGGATAGTTATGCTAACAGGAAGGGCCTTCCCCAAATCATTGCCACAATACTGGAAGCACATCATTTATTTTATGTATTTGTTTTTATTCACATATCAGTATTTATTGTAGCTTAAAGATCCAAACTGAATTATTACTAAGTAAAGTGTGATGTTAACTTTTGGCCATTATAGTATTCATGATGGTGCTTTGCTGCCCGCATGGCCACCGCTAATTTCTGGGTTTGGTCTTTTCTGCTATAACAACATCCACTCTTCTGAGAAGGCTTCTCGCTTTGAAGTATGTCTGTGGGAATTTGTGTCCATTCAGTCAACAAGTTTGTATGGCTGGGCACTGATACTGGTCATGAAAGCCTTAACTGATGTTCCAGATGATTTAAAAGCTGTTCAGTGGGGCTGAGGTCAGGGCTTAGTGCAGTACACTGGAGTTTCTTCAAACCAAACTTTTCTTTATGTCTTTATAGATCTTGTTTTGTACACAGGGTACAGTCATGCTGGAACAGGAAGGGGCCTTGCCTAAACTGTTGCTGTAAAGTTAAAAGCCTAGGATTTCCTTTGTATATTTGATTTATTACACCTTTGCTTTTGGCAATTGCCGTGGCTGAAAAACGTGAATTAAAAAAATAATTCCATATAATGTATTATTTGGACACATTATGACATAATATAAAATAAAATTTGCCTAGCCCACTACCACTGATGTCTGAAATTCGGATTTAAAATGTGCTGTCAGTCGGTTGGGTGTCTACACCGACATGATTGATTGGTTATGATTAAGGAGGGGGGGTGGGATTCTAGCCTATTTAAGAAGGTTTGCATCAAAAAGGGCATCTGGCATAATAACTGTGCCAAATCATATATGCAGACTAAAATGATTCCTTGTGGCGACCCCTAAATAATACAGGAATAATTGGAAGGAACACAAAAAAATAAATAAAATAAGCACACTATCCCATGCAAGGTCCTAATCTCCATCTGTACTCCATCTGTACTTTGTTATGCTATCCATGTTTTTCTGACAAAGCACCGTTCTGTCTGCAGTATCCGCTCATCCAGTAACGATCAGGTGAACAGGCTGATGCAGACAGAGGAAGGCAGAGGCTCAGATGTTGAGGGGCCAGTGGGAGAAGATGGACTGCGGCGTGTGGTGGATAACGAGGAGGATGGGGTCACCTACAGCTACTCGTTCTTTCACTTCCACCTCTTTTTGGCTTCACTCTACATTATGATGACTCTCACTAACTGGTATAAGTAAGTGACCCTTTTTTTACTGGTTTAATAGACTTCGACTTCAATCCACAACACAAGCACGACTTTTGATCTCTTTAAGGCGTTTGAAAGCATTTTTTGTCATTTCAATCATTTCTCATGGGTAAAAGCTCACCATCCGTTTAACTTTAATAAAAGTACCATCCTACAAAACATTTGTTTGACACATTATCTGGTTTTATGTTTGTGATTTCCATGGTGCGGCCCAAAATGCATCGTGAGTCCTATGTAGTGTGAGCCCAAACCATTTACTATTTAGTTCAGTAGTGTATAATTTGGGACACAGCCATTTCATCAGAGTGAACGTCTGCCCATTGAGACTGACTGTTTTACTATTTGTGACTTTATATACAGTGCTGTGAAAGACAAGTATTTGCCCCCTTCTTCTATTTTTGCAAATTTGTCACATTTAAATGTTTCAGATCTTCCGAACTACTTATAAGGCATGACGAGTAAACACCAAATACAGCTTTTAAATTTGTATTTTTCAATTTTTTTAAGTAATTGTCCCCTAAATGTAATAGAGGGCACTGGCGCTATTCACCTGGCCTGGTTGACGTCATTACAGGGTTGGAATTTTCCGGCCAAATTTATTTATTTGAGAATACTTTATTTGTATTATTCATTTATTTTTTACATAAAAAGGGAAATGTGCAGCATTTATTTGTATAGTTTGTACCTACCTCAGAAATAAACTAGAAATGACAATGTGTGTTCAGCTTTGTGGACACAGTTTGGCCAATGCCCTTTTCTGTTTCAGCATGACTGTGTTCTACCCACAAAACAAGGTCCATGATTGCATAGATTGACCAGTTTAGTGTGAAGAAACTCCAGTGGCCTGACCACACAGAGCCCTGGACCCATAATACAAGAATTTGTAGGTGCAGATTTTTTGAGGAGCTGTTTAATATACCAGTGTTAATATTCTTCCTCTTGTCATTTCCCAGGCCTGACACTACTTCCCAGGCCATGCTGAGTAGCATGCCTGCAGTGTGGGTGAAGATCTCCTCCAGCTGGCTGGGATTGGCTCTCTACCTCTGGACCCTCATCGCCCCAGTCATTCTTCCCAGCCGGGATTTCAACTGAGGCCCTACCTCGTGTGTTTGTATGCACTAACATGCATAATGCATTGTGAGAAGTATGTGGTGTTTAAGTAATTGTGCTACAACGATTATGCTCTTACACTTGTATTTTAGTGACTAAGTATGTTTATAGGTGCTTTTGATTGTCTCTTTATTGGTGCGGTAGTATTCCTTATGCAGGATTCTTTTAAACATACTGTTTGTATGCTTGAATGGATACATATTGAATATGTAAACATTACGCAAGCCTGCTAAAGTATATTTCTGAGATAACGATTTCAGTGTGCTAGTTAAAAGTCCAACTACTTTAGTGATCTATACATAAATATAAATATTAATATGCATGTTACTGCTGCTACAACTGAGCTCTACCTGAACGGATTCCTCTTTACCGGAAACACATTTCTCAATCTGGGGTTTAATCATGATAATCATGCACTTTGTCCTTTAGTAATTTCAGCGTGAATGTGGCCTGTGACACATAGCTGGACTAATTTGTGTTGGCAGTTTTCCTGTTCCTCCTTATTGGAGCCCCATAGAAGTCACATGTGTTCGAGAGATAAGCACACTTGATGCAAGTGCAACACGTCACATCACGCATTACCAAGAGCTGTAATACTAAACACTGATCTGTAATGCAAATATTGATGGTGGTGCTTTTCCAACCGGTCAGATGTGTTTTTGTATGGTGGTAGATCTGACACGGATAATCATATGTGCAAAACTGTGCTGTATAGTGTCATGCAATAATACAGAAAAACATTTCAGTGCTGAATAGGAAAAAATAGGAGATTGTGCCCTGGTAAAAGTGAATGTCTTACTTCTTTTTATTGTTATTAGTGATCTACATTTCACACATTGATTCCCCATAATGTTGTAAGCTTTCATTCCCAAAGCTAGTACATTTACATTTTCGGCATTTAGCAGGCGCTTTTATTAAGGTCCTTGCTCAAGGACCCAACAGTGGCAACCTGGCAGTGGTGGGGCTTGAACCGGCAACCTTCTGATTACTAGTCCAGTACCTTAACCACTAGACTATAACTGCCCTAGTATGAAGCATTACTTTAATTTTTTATTTTATTTATTATTATTTTTTATATCCTGGGCAGGGCCGCAGTGGGTCTACATGACTGGCTAAAATATGTTCCTAATAAAGTGGGCAGTGATTGTATATGGGTAATATGTTTGTTTTTTACTACGCTAATGAGATGAGGTAAAATCTTGTATGAGTTACCATAGTGTCACTCACCTTTCTAGATTACCATAGACTTGGAGGGTGTATGTGCATATACACTGATCAGCCATAACATTAAAACCACCTCCTTGTTTCTACACTCACTGTCCATTTTATCAGCTCCACTTACCATATAGAAGCACTTTGTAGTTCTACAATTACTGACTGTAGTCCATTGTAGACAATGATTATTTTATTTATTATTTTTTTTATGTCCTGGGAAGGGTCGCAGTGGGTCCAGATTTCCTCGGTCCAATGCAGTAACACCCAGTACAGGCCTCTGCCTACATCCCCCTCAGACACAGCCAATCATGTCTGTATGGAGACTCCCAATCTGCCGATAGCATCACTTGGGATTTGAACCCTGGATTGCTGTGGTAGTAGGCTAGCATAATTTACTACTGCGCCACACATGTGCCTATTTTGTTAAGTATTTTCTTCATCCTTTTTCCTTGCTAATGTTGTAAGACAGATGTACATATGTATTTGTCATTTTCAAATGTAATTAATTTTTCCATTTTTTTCCATTTAAAACTGTTTATGTTCTTACTTCAATGCACAAAGTGTTTACTATTAAAGTGACACTTTACATATTGTAGATTTGGAATGTACTGTTGTCTTGTAGATAAAAGATGAATATAGTCAAGTGTTAATGAAATATAATGTCCATGTGATTTAACTGGAGCTTAAAGAATTTTGGTTGTTTTTTTGCTTTGAGTTTTGTAAATATACTGCCTGTATTCATAACTCATCTTACTGAGGGCTATACCACAAAGCAGGACTTCTGGGTTAGTCAGCTAACTGTAATTTACTGGACTTCTTAGTATCCAGTTGATTCACCATGGCATCTTACCCTCCATAGCTAATCTGTTTAGGAGGGGGTATGTAAGAGCCAGTCAAAAGGTAAACAGACTGTCAGGTATTAGCTTTTAGGCTTTTTGTTAGCCTAAAACAATCCCAAATTTGTTATTAACTAGTAGGGATTACACATCAAATCCACTTTATGAGGAGCACCATGCTATTTGCTATCACAGCAGCCTCATTTCATTGTGGCATTGAGTTTTCTACAAGTTATTGCAGATTTCCTTTTGTCAGCTGCACATCTATGCTTTGAATCACATACTCTATCAAAGCCTGATTTATTGAATCCATATCTAGTGACTGGGTAGCTCAGTGAAGTACACTAAACTCATTGTCATGTTTATAAAACCAGTCTTTGATGGTTTGCTATGTTACATGTATCCATATAGCCAAGTAGCCATTAGAAAACGGTTCAATTGTTCAATTGTAAATGTGCAGTTCTTGACTGGTATTGTGCTGCTGCTACATGACTGGCTAAAACATGTTCCTAATAAAGTGGGCAGTGATTGTATATGGGTAATATGTTTGTTTTTATAGTATTTGGGTACTTTTACTACGCTAATGAGATGATGTAACATTAACTGTAAAATCTTGTATGAGTTACCATAGTGTCACTCACCTTTCTAGATTACCCTAGACTTGGAGTGTGTACGTGCATATACACTGATCAGCCATAACATTACAACCACCTCCTTGTTTCTACACTCACTGTCCATTTTATCAGCTCCACTTACCATATAGGAGCACTTTGTAGTTCTACAATTACTGACTGTAGTCCATCTATTTCTTTACATACTTTTTAGCATGCTTTCATCCTGTTCTTCAATGGTCAGGACCCCCACAGGACCACCACAGAGCAGGTATCATTTAGGTGGTGGATCATTCTCAGCACTGCAGTGACAATGACATGGTGGTGGTGTGTTAGTGTGTGTTGTGCTGGTATGAGTGGATCAGACACTGTATTAGGCACTCCTACCTAGTTGGTCCACATTGTAGATGTAAAGTCGGAGATGATCGCTCATCTATTACTGATGTTTTGTGAGTAGGTCATCTTCTAGATCTTTATCAGTGGTCACAGGACGCTGCCCACGGGGGCGCTATTTTTTGGATATATTTTTGGTTGGTGGACTATTCTCAGTCCAGCAGGGACAGTGAGGTGTTTAAAAACTCCATCAGCATTGCTGTGTCTGATCCACTCATACCAGCACAACACACACTAACACACCACCACCATGTCAGTGTCACTGCAGTGCTGAGAATGATCCACCACCCAGATAATACCTGCTCTGTAGTGGTCCTGGGAGAGTCCTGACCATTGAAGAACGGCATGGAAGGGGGCTAACAAAGCATGCAGAGAAACAGATGGACTACAGTCAGTAGTTGTAGAACTACAAAGTGCTTCTACATGGTAAGTGGAGCTGATAAAATGGACAGTGTGTGTAGAAACGAGGTGGTTTTAATGGTATGGCTGATCAGTCTATTTAATGCTAAATGCTGCTGAATATATACCCTGGTATTTTTAGCTAGGACACTTCACACTAAAATATGGTAATATTAGTAATATCTGACATGAAAGCCCAAAACAAATAAGTAACTACATTTTTAGATACATCTTGAAAAGGTTTTACTGGTGTTTAGCCCTTTAAGTGCCTTTATTGATAACCTTGCTAGGCCTGGACCCAGACCTGAAAACAACGTGCCTTGCTGGATATATTCCATCCAAGAGTAACTGTACTGGCATAAAGCATGGTATTATCACCCAGACATAGTGATTCAATGTATTTTGAACTGCATGTGCCAATTCTTTATATTTGAATAAACTCATCTCTACACTTAATTTATGTGTTTTGTCTTATCAATTTTGCAGAGATCAGATTACAGCGTGTCCACTAGGTGGAACTGATGCATTGATATTACGACAGTTAAACGATTTATGTAACAATGCTGTTACATCTGTAGATCTTCTGTATGTACTGTTCAGTCATTAAGCAAATAACTGTCAGCTTCACAGACACCAATAAAAATAAAAGAAATGATAATTAAGGGACAATATAATTAGTGTGGGAGCAACAATAATTATGGGGGAGGACCAGGGTTAGAAACTCTCCTTCCCTTAGCATCATTTGTGAGGTGTATGGTATGTTTCATATGTCCTTGCTGGTTTCCTCTGGACACCTCCCAAGAATATGCTAGCTACTGAACTGGCTACCCATTTGTCCATAGGTTTAATGAAGTGACTAAGTGAGTAAGTGTGTGTAATGCCCTGTGATGGCTTGGTGACCAGTCCAGGGTGACTCACTGCGTCCATGATATAGCAAAGCGGTGGATACAGATGAATACCTAAATATACACTGATCAGCCATAACAGTAAAAGCACTTTGTAGTTCTACAATTACTGACTGTAGTCCATCTATTTCTCTACATACTTTTTAACCGCCTTTTACTCCATTCTTCAATGGTCAGGACCACTACAGAGCAGGTATTATTTGGGTGGTGGATCATTCTCAGCACTGCAGTGACACTGACATGGTGGTGGTGTGTTAGTGTGTTTACTTTTCCCCCCCAATTTTTATCCCCCAGTCTAGTCTAATACTGATTCGACCCTTCACCACTGACTGGGGACGCCTCTCAACTGACATACGCCCCCTCCGGTACGTACAGTCAGTACAGACTGCATTTTTCACCTGCACGAGTCGAGTTCATATATTTGACGGGCACTGTGTATGGAGGGCCGCACCCCCATCAGCATTATTCCTCAGCCCTGTGCAGGCGCCATCAGTCAGCCAGCAGGGGCCACAGTAGCACCAGTTATGAGGACCTATGATCCGACTTTCTTACCCTCTAACCCTGAACAACAGCCAATTGCCAACAACAGCCAAACAGCCAATTACCCTCTAACCCTGAACAACAGCCTAGTCGGAAAGGCAGAGCTGAGATTCGATACGATGTTTTCGAAACCCCAACTCTGGTGAGCTAGCGTACTTTACCGCTGCGCCACTTGAGCGGCTGTGTTAGTGTGTGTTGTGCTGGTATGAGTGGATCAGGCACATTAGCGCTGCTGAAGTTTTTAAATACCGTGTCCACTCACTGCCCACTCTATTAGACACTCCTACCTAGTTGGTCCACCTTGTAGATGTAAAGTCAGAGATGATCGCTCATCTATTGCTGCTGTTTGAGTTGGTCGTCTTCTAGACCTTCATCAGTGGTCACAGGACGCTGCCCACAGGGCGTTGTTGGCTGGATGTTTTTGGTTGGTGGACTATTCTCAGTCCAGCAGTGACAGTGAGGTGTTTAACAACTCCATCAGCATTACTGTGTCTTATCCACTCATACCAGCACAACCCACACTAACACACCACCACCATGTCGGTGTCACTGCAGTGCTGAGAATGATCCACCACCCAAATAATATCTGCTCTGTAGTGGTCCTGACCATTTGAAGAACAGAGTAAAAGTAGGTTAAAAAAGTGTGTAGAGAAACAGATGGACTACAGTCAGTAATTGTAGAACTACAAAGTGCTCCTATATGGTAAGTGGAGCTGATAAAATGGACAGTGTGTGTAGAAAAAAGGAGGTGGTTTTAATGTTATGGCTGATCGGTGTACAATTTGGCAATATGGCCAAAATAAATACATGTTATACTAACAAGTGGGATTTGGGTATTTTAGCAGCACCCCTGTCTAGCAGGTGTATACACTGAGACATATAGCAGTGCAAATTTTATATACAAACTTTAGTAAACTTGGGAAAGAGGTGTGTGCCACCTTAAGAATAAGCCAGTTTTTCAAATGTGTGCTTTGCTAAAACCTCCAGAGTTAATTTTACATAATTTTATTGGGAAGTGGAAAATGATAAGACAGACAAACAAACAGCTGGTTGACAGCCACAAGCTGCCAGAACAGAACAGGTGCAGTGGTACTCACTCTTACCCACAAAATGCCACAGTGACTGGCTGCAGATGTTTACACCAACCACAAAGTAGCTTTGCCTAATTTAAGATCGACTATTAAACAAGTGGAATCAGGTGTAGCTTGTGTCTGGTTCGTATTAGAACCTCTCGCCTCTTTGGCTCTTTATGGGTAGTGCATACAAAGTTTTATCCTCTGCTGTAACATTGATACCAAACTGCTTCTGGAAACAATATAAACACCAGAAATATTCAACAAGATATTTATAGACTGAGTTTCTATAGCTGCACACAAGCCTAAGATCACCATGCACATTATCACAGGGTAAAACAGGGTTTCCTTAACTCTGATCTCCACGTCCATACAGAGTTGAAGAGTTTTCTGCAACCAGCACAAATTATTTAGCTTGATAAATAGCTCCTATAACTAAAGTATGTTGGGTGTAGGGAAAACTTAACTCTGCATGATTGTGAGCCTCAATGACTACCTTTAAGAAACCCTGGTGCAAATCATGAATCATGAATCATGTTTTACCAACTGACTGTTGGACAGATCTAGGGGTTGCCAGACATCAGTGAACATGAACTTCAGCTTAGTTGAAGCTCATTATTGTCTTTGACATACTGTACATCGATCAGCCGTAACATTAAAACCACCTCCTTGTTTCTACACTCACTGTCCATGTTATCAGCTCCACTTACCATATAGAAGCACTTTGTAGTTCTACAATTACTGAATGTAGTCCATCTGTTTCTCTGCATGCTTTGTTAGCCCCCTTTTATGCTGTTCTTCAATGGTCAGGACTCTTCCAGGACCACCACAGAGGAGGTATCATTTAGGTGGTGGATCATTCTCAGCATTGCAGTGACAATGACATGGTGGTGGTGTGTTAGTGTGTGTTGTGCTGGTATGAGCGGATAAGACACAGCAGAGCTGCTGGAGTTTTTAAATACCGTGTCCACTCACTGTCCACTCAATTAGACACTCCTACTTAGTTGGTAGTGACGATCGCTCATCTACTGCTGCTGTTTGAGATGGTTATCTTTGAGATCTTCATCAGTGGTCACAGGACGCTGCCCAGGGGGCACTGTTGGCTGGATATATTTGTGGTTGGTGGACTATTCTCAATCCAGCAGTGACAGAGAGTTGTTAAAAAACTCCAGCAGCGCTGCTGTGTCTTATCCACTCATACCAGCACAACACACTAACACACCACCTCCATGTCAGTGTCACTGCAGTGCTGAGAATGATCCACCACCCAAATAATACCTACTCTGTGGTGGTCCTGTGAGAGTCCTGACCATTGAAGAACAGCCTGAAAGGGGGCTAACAAAGCATGCAGAGAAACAGATGGACTACAGTCAGTAATTGTAGAACTACAAAGTGCTCCTATATGGTAAGTGGAGCTGATAAAATGGACAGTGAGTGTAAAAACAAGGAGGTGGTTTTAATGTTATGGTTGATCGGTGTAGAACCATATACACATGTCCAGTACAATACAGTAATTTTTACAGTAATCTACTCTTGTTAAGTAGTTGGGGTCATATTGTGAAGTCACCCATTAAATAATCCTTCTGGAGTACAGAGGATTTTAGGACCTTACTCAAAAACCAAACTGTGGCAACGATTTGAACCCTTAACTTTGAGTAAACATTCCAGACCCCTTACCACTGAGTAACCACTTCCCAGAGAGTTAAACGCTCTGAACCCAAAGTGGTTGGGACACAGATGTTTGAGTACATAACCACACCAGGTTACTGTAAAGTACAGCATGCAAAGAATTGTGCAGTACCATCAAATGACATCAGTTTAAAGAAGGTTGGTTTGTGTTTCTGTGTACAAAGATAGTGTAAAAAAGATAGTGTAAGAACTGGCATGCATGAAGCCCTGTCCTTTACCCCGTCCAGTGTAATGGGAGAGAATCCCCTAAGCCATATTTTAATATCTGCAGGGGATGGGGTGCACTGTGTAAACACCAAATTAAATTCCACGCTATTAAAATTAGATGTTTGGATGTTAAATATCCACATATTTTAGGTCATATAGTGTAGAGGTATACTGTTCCTCTCAGCATGTTTGTGTTTAATCTGCTGCATTTCATCCATTTTGTTACAGGACCTCAGCTGGGTCCCACTGAACATAAAACCATTTTTCATTTACAAGCAATTACCGCTCTTACACTTCTGGGGCGTTTGGCTGGGTACAGCAAAAATGAGTCCAGGGCTAAGAAAAACACAGGCATACAAATTTGAAAAAAAGAAGCTGTTTCAAAACACGGGACAAAATCTGAATGTGTTTGGTTAACTGCACAAGCCGGTGTGTGTTGTTTGGGGTGGCAGGAGCACAGGGAGAGATCTGTATTTTTAGTGCCTTTACCTGAGCTAATCCTCCTGTCAAGGATTTAAAATCATTTAAAATAGATAAACGGATGGATTATTAATGATCATGTGCAATGTCACTCAGGTGGTGCAGCGGTAAAAACACACAATGGAACCAGAGCTGGGATCTTGAATACATCGTATCGAATCTCAGCTCTGCCTGCCGGCTAAGGCTGAGCGGCAACATGAACAACGATTGGCCTGTTGTTCAGATATGGGTGGGACTAAGCCGGATGGGGTCTCTCTCCCATGACTGGTGCAATTACGACTTCTGCTGGCTGATTGATGGCGCCTGCACAGAGATGAGAAAGGAGTGCTCTCGGGGTGTGTCTCTCCATACACAATGCTGAGCTGCACTGCACTCGTCAAAGTGCAGGTGATAAGATGCATACGGCATGCTGCCCACGTGTCGGAGGGGGCGTGGGTTAGCTTTGTTCTCCTCAATCAGAGGAGGGATCGGCATTGGTGGAGAGGAAGATCATGTGCAAAAACTGTACAACAGAGCTGTTAATCTGATACTGAGAAAGCTTTCTGCTTTTAAACATTGTTGCTGTCAAATACTGTAACTTAAAATATTTAGCCCTTAAATGTACAACCGCAAAACAGAAAAAGTTGGGACAGCTTGGAAAATGCAAATAATAAAAAACACAGAGTTACTTACATTTACTTTGACTTTTATTTAATTGCAGACAGGATGAACCTGAGATATTTCATGTTTTGTCTGGTCAACTTTATTGAATTTATTAATAAACCTCCATTCCTGCATTTCAGGCCTGCAACACATTCCAAAAAAGTTGGGACAGTAAAGCATTTACCACTTTGTAAAGTTGCCATTCCTTTTCACCACACTTAAAAGACGTTTTGGCACCGAGGAGACCAAGTGATTTAGTGTTTCAGCTTTTATTTTGTCTCATTCTTCCTGCAAACACGTCTTAAGATGTGCAACAGTACGGGGTCGTCATTGACAATTTTTTTTTCACAACTGGCCATCTCTGCTCATCAAAGACTTTTGTACCAAACCATGATTACAATCACCTGTTGACATCACCTGTTTGGAATCACATCATTATTTATTTTTTTTCACCTA
The DNA here is from genome assembly GCF_030014385.1 of Trichomycterus rosablanca. Lineage (NCBI taxonomy): Eukaryota > Metazoa > Chordata > Actinopteri > Siluriformes > Trichomycteridae > Trichomycterus > Trichomycterus rosablanca. The sequence continues at coordinate 44,513,348 of NC_085990.1, read as the reverse complement.
AATTACCCCGTCCCAACTTCTTTTGGAATGTGTTGCAGGCCTGAAATGCAGGAATGGAGGTATATTAACAAATGAAATGAAGTTGAGCATTTTTATTTTATTTGCATTTTCCATGCTGCCCCAACTTTTTCTGATTTGGTGTTTTATTTTGTTTAACTGTCTCAGATTGGAACGGCTTGCTGGCTTGGTTGGTAGCACTGTCGTAGCACTGTTTTGGTAACTGCACTACAACACTTGTGTTTAATACAAAACAGTATAACGTATTATTTGTGTTAGGGGCAGGGGGCATGCAGTTTGAATCAGCAGTTCATAACTAGCAAGTAATAGAAGACGTCTGTCTGGCTCAAATAAGAAAAGTTTCTACCTCAGGCATCCTAAGACTCAATTTAAGAGCATTGTTAGCAGAAAGGTCCTGACACGTTCATTATACTTGGCACCTATTCTTGTTTTTCTGTAGCTGTGAATTTATTCTTCCTGGAAATTTTGACCCATGCTGGACCGTGTTCCAAACAAACCAACTTTCAGATAAAGCCGGGTAACCAAAGTTATTTGGCACTTGCTACAAAACAGAAAACGCTTTGGTCAGAAATGAGGTCAAAGACTATTCCAGCTGTTGAACTTCATTAGTGCTGCCAAAATCAACACTGCACTGTCTGGGATTACGGCTGGGAGACAGTAACTCGGGGGTTACTGTGTGACCACCAAATGATAGTTCAGTTCAGCACAACCACAAAACTATACTATTAAAATACACTATGGCTAAAAGTATGTGGACACTTTTGCTAATTATTAGGTTTTAAACCTTAGTTATTGGGAAAATGGTTCGTGTGCACAAAGCAAGCTTTATAAAACATCTGGGTCTGAGTGGCCTGCACAGAAACATGACGTCAACCCTGTTAAACACATTGGGATCAATTGAAATGTCGATCACAAGCCAAGCCTTAGTGTCCAGCATCAGTGCAGGGCCTTCAAATGCCATTTGACCAGATGTGCACAGATTTTCCAGTTCAAGTGTGGAGGCTGTTACAGCAAGAGATGAAAGACTTTTTAGGGCTGGCACTGATCCAATACTCTGTATTGGTATCGGTCTGATATTGGCCCAAATCACTGGATCAGATATCGAAAGGAAAAAAATACTTGTGATCCGATCCGATACTGTTGCTTAATATAAATAACACGTAATGTAAATAAGGCCATTGTTTGTGTGTAAAGCAAATAACACACGAAGATACGTTCCAACAGAGCGCCGTTTATTGCCAGCTCACTCGGCAACTGTCGTAACGAGGTGCATCTTGATGACATCATTAACATGTGCCACTGATCTACAACTCATCCGCAACAGCCATTCAGAAATTAAAACACACTGATCTAATTAAACTTTTAGCATTTTAAAAAATCATCTACTACAGCCACATCTAAAAACACTGTTTAAACACAATAAAAATCATCTACTACTGCCACATCTAAAAACACTGTTTAAACACAGTAAAATTGCTTTATAAATGATAAATCGCTCACCTGAGATCTCTCGCATCCTCAACGATTAATCCATAAGTGTTATGAAATAAAACAAACTACATCATTTCCCGTTGAGCCACAGACGTCCTCTTCAAAATCCAGCAGGGTTTTTTTAATAAGCGCACTTTGGTTTTTAATCATCTAAACACGTGACGGAACTTTAACGGAAAATCTCAACCAAACTCTGCGTCAATTCTAATTGATCCATCACGTTTGACTGGCATCTACATCTTCCGATTGTAGACACTTTAGACAACACGCCATAAAGTGAGATGTGTCACGTGAACAACAGCTCGAACGTAAGTGAAACCAAAAATGCTGCTAAATGTTCTGTGGGTAAAAGTTAAAATAAAAACAGCAGTTTTGCACAAGTTGGATGTTGTAGGTTCTGTATTTATTCCTTTAGAATATTTGTTTCACAGTCTGAGCATTGTTATTTAGATAGCTAGTTTAACCATGGTGCATTGAGACATGTATTATTACTGCTTAGTTGTTTGAGAGGAGAACTGGCGTTATCGGATTGGTATCGGTATCGACAGATACTCAATTTGCAGTACCGTATCGGTATCGGACATAAAAAAGTGGTACCGAGCCAGTGCTAGTATAATTATAACATCTGCCTTTCAGTTTAATTGGTGCATTTTCGTACTTTTTACCTGATGCTGGATCTAAAATCCTTGCTTATTGTTTTCTCATATACAATAACAGCACACATTTGATTCTTTCTTTTTCTCAAAACACAATCAGTAGATGGAGAATGAGAAGAAATTTGTCTTGATTACAGAACTGGCAAACTGTAACCATTTTACATAAGCTTTCAGATCCATTAGCCACACCATTAATAAACTGTAACTTTGTTTTCTTTTACTGTAGTGTGGAAGCAATCACGCTGGAGATCAAACACAGATTTTTGTGATGAATGTTTCTCCTGCAGACCTTCCTTTGTGCTCAGAAATTCGCTTTATTCTTTATCAGAGCTCATTGAACCTGCCATGCTGGGTTTTCATCGAATAGATTCATTTTGAGAAGGGCTGCAGTGGATGCACAAACTTTGCCCTAACAGTGAAATGACTGAGCGTGCCTGTCAGTGGTGTAATTGCATTCTAAGTAGAAGACACAGGCACATTGGATTACTCTGCAGTATGAAGCACAGCTAATTGAGTTTGGGCACTGCTGGCACATGTGCACTGAGAACATTTACCCAACATTACCACCCCATTAGCGTGCCTAGGACCTGGAGCTAGCCTGCCAATGTGGGTCTGTGTGCATTGAGTGGTTTGATTAATCCTGACATTGAGGGTGTAGATCGGTCCAGTATGGTTCAGTATGAAGTGTATACACTCCCCTCATATACCAGATGTAGCTTGGGGCATTACAGTCATGCAGCAAGTAGCGTGGGTGCCACACAGCATCAGAATCAGAATCAGACTGTATTGGCCAAGTATGCTCACTTTGGTTACACGGATGCTCGAAAAATCTGCAGTGCACAAAAAATACAACAAAAACACACACAGCTCACTCTCTTTTACACACACACATTCACAATTTCATACCAGTAAACATTTGCATGTGCAATAAGGTGCAGTTATTCTTATGTGCAATATAGAAAATAAATAAATAGGAAATGAATAGTACATTTTTGCCATTTAGCAGATGCCTTTATTCAAAGCGACGTACAGTACTGTGACAGTATACAGTCTAAGCAATTGGAGGTTAAGGGCCTTGCTCAAAGGCCCAACCATCTGGCAGTGGTGGGGCTTGAACCAGCGACCCTGCTGATTACTAGTCTGGTACCTTAACCGCTAGGCTACTACATCCCTAATAGTGAGTGTGAAATAACAGTGTATGGAATGTTGTGTGTCATTAAATAAATTAAATGTATTTATTCATTAGGACAATTTTGTATCTCCAATTCACCTCACTTGCACGTCTTTGTACTGTGGGAGGAAACCTACGCTGACACGAGGAGAACATGCAAACTCCACACAGAAAGGACCCGGACTGTTCACTCGATTAGACACTCCTACCTAGTTGGTCCACCTTGTAGATGTAAAGTCAGAGACGATCTCTCATCTATTGCTGCTGTTTGAGTTGGTCGTCTTCTAAACCTTCATCAGTGGTCACAGGACGCTGCCCACGGGGTGCTGTTGGCTGGATTCTTTGTGTTTGGTGGACTATTTTCAGTCCAGCAGTGACAGTGATGTGTTTAAAAACTCCATCAGCATTGCTATGTCTTATCCACTCATACCAGCACAACACACACTAACACACCACCACCATGTCAGTGTCACTGCAGTGCTGAGAATGATCCACCACCCAAATAATACCTGCTCTGTAGTGGACCTGGGAGAGTCCTGACCATTGAAAAACAGGGTGAAAGAGGACTAACAAAGCATGCAGAGAAACAGATGGACTACAGTCAGTAATTGTAGAACTACGAAGTGCTCCTATATGGTAAGTGGAGCTGATAAAATGGACAGTGATTGTAGAAACAAGGAGGTGGTTTTAATGTTAAGGCTGATCGGTGTACAGTATATTCCTGCCTTGTGTCCAGTGTGTTGTGTGCAGGGGTTACTGGATGTACTGAGACCCCAATCCGAATATATTGATTAGTTCAAATAATAAAAATGCAGGACATGTTGCTTAGCTTTAGGGATCCGAGGGCCTGGGTGTTTCTTTGTCTCTGTGAGTTTGTCTAGGTATTCCTAGACGTGCAGAACATAGATTTGATACTCTGAATTGTGCCTAGGTGAGTGAGTGGGTGAGTAAATGAGTGAATGAGCCAGTAAATGGGTGTGTGTAATGCCCTGTGATGAAAATCTTAAAGCAGAAAGGATAAAGCAGTTATAGAAGACAAATGAATAAATTATTCAATCTCCAAAAAAAAAACCGCTGCTCTAAATTGCCCCTAGGTGCAAATAAATGAATGTCTGCCTTGTGCCTAATGTTTCCAGACCCGCTGTAACCTTCATCAGGATGAAACGCTTAATAAAAATGAATGAACAAATTCTACTTTTTCCTTTTTTTTGCTTCTGCGGCAGTGCTGAATATGGTAGTGTGACAGCAAGCTGCAATACAGTCTCTCTTTGTTCCTTTCTGAGTAGTACACACTGTGCAGGCGCACCGGGCCTTTGTAGGGAGACTGATGTAGTTACATAATCTTCACTGTACTACTCGTCTGCTAGAAGTGAAGCTGCGTTACATAAGCCTGTCAGAATCGTCAAAGTGTTGCGCTCTCACTCCGCTGCTTGGACCTTCCTTCTCGTCCTCAATTCCGCAAAAGAAAACAAAGCTTAATATGATGCTTATGAACACCCAACAGCAACACTAATGCCTTCCTAAGAACCCATGTCTTGAGTATGAAGATCTTCTGTAGTATACGTAAACGGCACACGCAAGCTTGTATGCGAATGCAGCTATTTTAGTCAACTTCCCTTCCACAGACACACTTCTCAGAGCTTTACTCTCTACAAGACATGGAGTGTGAGTCAGTCTCGCACTGTGGCTGCCATGACAATAGACATGCCACCCCCTCACTCTCAGCAGGGAGTCTGAACAGTGCTGGCATCCGATGACGGGGCCAGAGCCCCGGGAGCCGTGACTCATCACCCGTGAGCCAGGTGAACTTTACCTTGCACTACAGGAGCTCCGGGAGCCCATCAGAACCTATCACCACCTCCTCAACTCAAGAGTGCCAAATGACTGCCAGTCAGAGACTTTTCACCCAGCACTTTTTCACTTTTCTCACTGATTTGCACACTATTGCACTCTAATCTGAATATGCACTGCTGTTTGTCTAGACTGTGAGAAATCAGCCATGTGGAGCAGTTCTCCAAATTATTTCAGCTTCTGTGCAGCATATGCACTTAATCTGCTGCAGTTTACAGTAATCATTTAAAATATTATATACTACATTTATACACTGATCAATCATAACATTAAAACCACCTCCTTGTTTCTACACTCATTGTCCATTTTATCAGCTCCACTTACCATATAGAAGCACTTTGTAGTTCTACAATTACTGACTGTAGTCCATCTGTTTCTCTGCATGCTTTGTCAGCCCCCTTTCATGCTGCTCTTTAATGGTCAGGACTCTCCCAGGACCACCACAGAGTAGGTATTATTTGGGTGGTGGATGATTCTCAGCACTGCAGTGGCACTGACATGGTGGTGGTGTGTTAGTGTGTGTTGTGCTGGTATGAGTGGATCAGACACAGTAGCGCCGATGGAGTTTTTAAACAGCTCACTGTCACTGCTGGACTGAGAATAGTCCACCAACCAAATATATCCAAATATATAAGAGCTGATAAAATGGACAGTGAGTGTAGAAACAACAACACATTGTGTTGAAATGTGATGCTTATTTTAGGCTTTATAATGCACCACAACGTTTTATGAGAAACAGTTATGGACTGCAGGTAGGCCGGTATTTTACTGTCATGTAAAATAACCATAAATGTTACAAAAAGAGACACTGTTCATGCTCATAAAGGACTAGGCCTTTTTGAGACACTGCTTTTTACACTCAGGCATAACTGACTCACCTTTTCAAATAGTTTTTGTCCTAAGATGCCCTTTCACAGCAATTTAATAGGTTAAAATGTGTTATTATATACAGTAAGTACTGGCCAAAGTGTATATTATTTGCATTGTACATATTGTTCCAAATTCTTACTTATTTAGATTTGTTTACATCATTACAAAACATTTAGAGGTTTTGTTTAGGCATAAACTGTAAACCAAAGATGATATGTCATTGGAGTATGATACATTCCGTAATTATTGGAATAATGTCAGTGTCAAGTTAATTACCTCATCAAGCAATAACCAGAGGGGGGCATGGTGGCTCAATGGGTAGCACTGTCGCCTCACAGCAAGAAGGTCCTGGGTTCGATCCCCAGGTGGGGCGGTCCGGGTCCTTTCTGTGTGAAGTTTGCATGTTCTCCTCGTGTCTGCGTGGGTTTCCTTTAGGAGCTCCGGTTTCCTCCCACAGTCCAAAAACATGCAGTCAGGTTAATTGGAGACACTGAATTGCTCTATAGGTAAATGGGTGTGTGTGTGTGTATGTGTATGTGTATGTGTATGTGTGTCTGCCCTACAATGGACTGGCGCCTCGTCCAGGGTGTTACTGTGTTCCTTGCGCCCATTGAAAAGCTGCGACCCTAATAAGCGGTTAACAAAGTGAGTGAGGTAGTGAGTGAGTAAATAACCAGAGCCCCAAAACCTTCTTTAAACGCATTGTGAACCAAGTTGTACCTGTGTGCTTTATCAAAACAGTTTGGACAGGTTGATGTCTTACAATCTTGCATATGATGATAGACAGGGGTCTCTAGAGAGTGCTGCAGGCAGAATAAGTCCATGCCAGCTAATGTGGGTGTGAGTAATTCCATCTCAAACAGACCAGAGATAGAAAAACAGAAAAAGAGGAAACAGAGTTACGTCTGCACAACGCTGCCAAAATAAACTGACAGAGTCTGCACTGAATAATTTGATAGCAGGAGAGAAATCTCTAACCTTTAAAAAATGAGAAGGCGCCCAACCAGCTAGGCCAGCAAAACTGGATTAGCTTTAGTCCTTAGATGACAGGTAATTAATTCTCTGCTCTAAACTACTGTGTGCACGAGTCCCTGTTGCTGTATTCATCATCATTTTAAAACTTTTCACTTTTTGTAGGGAAGGGGGGGTGGAGTAGGGTAGAGCGTTAGAACGATTCAGTGGGCCTATGAGTAACAGAGGTCATAACAAATATTAGAATATAGAATATAGAAGTTGTTCCTCAATAACATTAAATTATTAAACTATTATTATTTATAAAACGTTTTATTTAAAATTTTGCATTTTCAAAAAATATACATTGACAGAACCTCTGTAATGTATTTACATGAAATGACTCTGTCCGCCCTCACAACGGGTACTGGTATTTTATTTTTATTTTAGTAGGATTTTAACATCATGTTTTACACACTTTGGTTACATTCATAAAAGGACAGGTTAATACTGGTTACACAACATTCATCAGTTCAAGTTTTAATGTTAAACAAAGTCACTGACAATTGTGTATCTCCAATTCACCTCACTTGCATGTCTTTGGACTGTGGGAGGAAACCGGAGCTCCCGGAGGAAACCCACGCAGACACGAGGTGAACTTGCAAACTCCTGCTAGCAGTAAACTGCAAATGAGGTGTGAGGCATCATATCTCGTGTTATCAAAAACCTAAATAAAGCAAACTTAGACAAGGTAAAATAACAAAGTGAGATTTCCATTCCATTTTATTATTAAAATTACAACCCCAAATCAGAAAAAGTTGGGACAGTATGGAAAATGCTAATAAAATAAAAATGCAGTGTTCCTTACATTTACTTTCACTTGTATTTGATGTCAGACAGGATGAACCTGTTTTATCTTTCATGTTTTATCATTTTATCAGCTTCATTTCATTTATTAATAAACATCCATTCCTGCATTTCAGGCCTGCAACACATTCCAAAATAAGTTGGAACAGGGGCAATTTAGAACCGCTACTCAACAATAGCTGATATAACCACATGGGTGAGGGATTACTTTGGCAAACCTTTGTCAAGCACCACAATACAGAGTTACATGCACAAATGCCACTTAAATCTTTACTGTGGAGCCTTATGTTAACCATGTCCAAAGATTCTCTGGGCTCGGAGGCATCTAGGATGGACCATCACACAGTGGAAACGTGTATTGTGGTCAGATGAATCAGCATTCCAGGTCTTTTTTGGAAAAAATGTACACAGTGTGCTCCAAACCAAAGATGAAAAGGACCATCCAGACTGTTATCAGCAACAAGTCCAAAAGTCCAAAACGTCTTTTAAGTGTGGTGAAAAAGAATGGCAACATTACAAAGTGGTAAATGCTTTACTGTCCCAACTTTTTGGGAATTTGTTGCAGGTCTGAAATGCAGGAATGGGTGTTTATTAATAAAGGAAATAAACTTGAGCAGACAAAACATGAAATATCTCAGGTTTATCCTGTCTGCAATCAAAAAAAAGTCAAAGTAAATGTAAGAAACTCTGTGTTTTTTTATTTATTTGCTTTTTCCATGCCGTCCCAACTTTTTCTGATTTGGGGTTGTACATTTTGACTGTAAAAGGTCGTCATTAGTACTTTTCTGTGTGCATGGCCTGGGGAGGTGGGACCCAAAATGCTATCCTTTTAATGGTGCCCCTGCCTGGCATGATTTTAACATGTCAAGTTAAACAGACAACCCAAAAGAAACCAACACAGGCAAATGGAAAACGTGTCTAACTACAAGTGTATGAGGTGTTATCAAAAGCAAGGCACAAACCCAGGTATATTGGCAACCACACTACCTGTGCTGCCACTGAGTTACCCTGTTAGTGCATAGCCAGGTATAAAAATGCACATGCAATGTGCTTATTTGTTATGTTTTAATTTACATGATTAAATCAATGACTGTTACGGCACAGTCAGGTGTAAATAAGCACATGCGGTAACACGGTAGCACACCAGAGCTGATATTTCGAGCTCGTCGGTTCGAAACTCAGCTCTGCCATCCAACTGGGCTGGGCGCCTATATGAACAAAGATTGGCTGTGGTTCATACAGGGCTCATGCAGTAGAGAGGAACCATAATGCAATTGGGTAATTGGATGTGCTAAAATTGCATAAACAAAAATATTAATAGGCACATGCAAAGTGCTTATTGCATGAGCTTATTGCATGTGCATGTGTGCAAATAGAAATACATTTTGAGATACACTATACTAAAACAGTTAAATGACAAAATAATTATGCAGTTTGAAAATAAGCACCTGCCTTTTTCTTGTACTAATGTAAACAAGCAATTAGAATTCTCCAAATGACTTTTAAAACTGACTAATTGTACTAATTGCATTTAATAAGTCAATTAGTAATGACCATGACTTGTATTTTACATGATTAAATACAAATGCCCCACGTTCGATAATAATTACTGCAAACCTGCTTAAGAAACAGTTAATTTTGCTCAGTTAAAATACATAGACCCCAGTAGAGCTTGTGGGTAAATCAGTTTGCATATTTCTGCTGGAGTAATCAAGTTTGAGTATGTTTTACACACTCAAGCACATGTTAAATAAGAGTGCAAAAGTACAATCTCAGTTTGTTATACTGTAATGTTTACTATGGCAAATCAGAATGTGATCAGTGGTCCTAAATTGAGCACTGACCTAAACATCAGTAATCCAAACTTTAATTCTTTAAAGCCTTTTTGCTGACCAGCAGGAAACATCAAACCTTTATGTCAGTGGGCCATAATTAATAATGTGAAAGTGCCCGGGGGCCAACAGTCCCTGATGACATTATTTTAAACAATGAAATATGCATATAAATACGCTGTTATTTAATAATTCTATTTTAAATAAAAAGTTAACGTAGCTTTGTGTACTAAGAGAACAACACAGGAACACTGAGTTTCTCAAACTTATTACTGATCATCAGTTTTCTCTACCACTGAAATTCTTAGGTCTTTGTTTTAGTACAATACGTCACATAAAATTTTGTTCCTGTTAATCATTGTTTGTAAAGCCTGTGTCACTTTTATCTCGTTATATCAATAAGTGCTCATTCGCGATTTTGCTGCTTCTCATATGAATGCGTATTTACACAGTGTTGCAGCCACTATCTGGTAAAAAGAGGACTTGTATGTTGAATTTGTATGATTTATTATTTTTGTTTGACTGTGTTGGCGGGCCACAAATAATGCAATTTAAGACAGAAGACGCGGGCCGTATAAAATCCGACCTCGGGCCGTGATTGGCCCGTGGGCCGAACTTTGGACATGCCTGCTTTATGTCAAATGAAAGTAGCATAGTTATAGAGAACAATAACTATTGCATGTATTGCATCACACCTGACACTAGTGAAACACTCCTTTATTAATGATTTATGCACAGAGTTAATAAAAAATAGAAATATGAGGGTGTTTTATCTGTTAGTATTGCTTTGAGTAGCTGTATCATGAAAAAGGAGGATAGACCAAGCTGAAGAGTATTTAAGTAAGTAAGGGAATAGAAGAAAATGTTCTGACCTTAGCAACCCTACCTGCCTCCCTAGATATGAGATACATTTACAGAAACAGCCCTGCAATGTATCCTATAAAGCAAGACTTTATCACATAATCTACATTATAAATTAAATATATTGAATAAATAGTGTGCTAAATGAATTGCACTAAAGTTGTCAAGCATGTTGGTGGATTTGTGATGTTGTGGGGCCAAGAAAATGTATTGGGATTTGTGCTATCATGAATTCTATCAGGTTGCAGCAGTTGCTAAATCAAAACCTACCTTAGCCAAGAAGCTTAAACTGGGCCATGGTCAGATCTTCCAGCAGGATCTCAACTTCACCTGCTTCTTATCACCTGCCAGTGGTGGGTTCCAACATCTGTCCATACTGAGTATTTTTTTCCAGCTTACCAAGGGCGGCACGGTGGCTTGGTGGGTAGCACTCTTGCCTCACAGCAAGAAGGTCCTGGGTGGGGCCGTGTCTGCGTGGGTTTCCTCTGGGAGCTCCGCTTTCCTCCCACAATCCAAAGACATGCAAGTGAGGTGAATTGGAGATACAAAATTGAACTTGTGAACTGATGAATCTTGTGTAACGAGTAGCTACCGTTTCTGTCAGGAATGTAACCAAATTGTGTAAAACATGATGTTAAAATCCTAATAAACAAATACAATTTTCCAGCTTACCAAAACCTGCAGAAGGTGAATTGGCTGCACTAAACTGCTCCAAAATGTAATATGCAAATAAATAAATGAGTAAACATGAGGGTGTGCAATACATTTGTGTCATGTCTAGGTGTTTTTGAATGGTGCCAGAGCCATTGAGACCCTGATCAAGATATAGCTAATTAGTATTAATAAAGGATATTTTTGATGGTATATTCACTATGCAATTAGTGTTGGTGTCTTACATCTGTGTAGGCTTGAAAAATCACATAAGGTGGAAATACACCATATTTGGACATCTACCTGTGAGCTTGTTTGACATTCCTTCCAAACCATGACAATTTAGATAAAATTCCTCCTTCCTTTGAATCTATAACACTCTCCACTCTCTGCAAGGCTTTCCACATTGTTTTGTAGTCTGTTTGTGAGGTCAGGCACTAAAGCTGGACAAGTAGGCCTGGTTCAAAGTACATGTTCCAATCCACTTCATCCCAGGTGTGCTAATTAGGTTTGCTATCAGGGCTCTTCGCTATCTTAATCTCTCTGTTACATACAGTGGAAATACACTGTATTTGGACATCTACCTGTGAGCCTGTTTGACATTCCATCCAAAACCATGACAATTTAGATGGAATTCCTCCCTCCTTTCCTTTGCATCTATAACAGTCTCCACTCTCTGCAAGGCTTTAGTTCTTTTACACCAGACCTATTACACCAGATCTTTCTGGACCCTGCTTTGTGCACACTGGACCTAAGTTTAAGTTTCATTAATTGTATAAATCTTTAAACACATAAACTCAGTAATCAGAAGGGGTGTCCACGTACGACATACTTTTGGTCATACTGTGCATTTCTCTGAGATTTGCTGTACAATGACATTTTTGGACGGCCCCATGACGTCATCTGACAGCGGTCACCAGCCGGTATGGAAAAAAACCCCCCAAAAAACACGGCTACTTTATCAGCCAATGGGCGCTCTTGTCTGGCTCTGCCTCATGAATATTAATGAGTGTAAAAGATTTAAGAGCTCTCAGTGGCGGGAGACGGGAGGGGGGCGTGGCCCTTAGGCTGGCTCAAGCGGGGCGGTGAAAAAAAACACAGCTACTCTTTCAGCCAATGGGCGCTCTTGTCTGGCTCTGCCTCATGAATATTAATGAATGTAAAAGATTTAAGCGCTCTCAGTGGCGGGAGACTGGAGGGGGGCGTGGCCCTTAGGCTGGCTCAAGCAGGGCGGTGCGGATCGGTCGGTGTTGCGCGGCGCGAACTTGTTTTGCGTGGCTGCCGACTGTTGAGCGTCGGACTGAATGTCGGATTTGCGCTCCACGTTTACCGAGGAGGAGGAGGAGAGAGCAGGAAGAGCGACGGAAACGAACCGAAGTGAACGCGGGGTATGACAAGGATGCGGAGCTTCGCTGTACTGTGGAACCGATGACCGCGGAGGTACGGACCGCTGTGCCAGGTACTGTACCGAACTGCTGCCAGTTTGTGGGCATGATTTTGAGCTTCACGCTTGAGCTTGGACTGTGAGCAGCGATGGTACATGAGCGATAAGAGCAGCCCGCTGCAGGCTGTGATAGGTGAGATCAGAAATGTACCTCCAGCGTCCTTGTTACTGTGTTTGGTAGCGACATAACGTCTGTATAAGCGTGTATGTAAATACAGACCAGCCGATCGAAAACATGGAAGGTACCACGACTTTTCAGGAGGGGTTGCGAGTGTTAAACGGACTTCCTGTGATCCAGCTGGCGCTTTTTAAAATGCTAAAGATCTGCAATCTGCAAAGATTACATGAATACAGTGATACCTTAAAACTCAACGTCTATTGGTTCTGGGAGGCGTTGAGTTTTAAGGTATTTTTTCCTATAAGGATGTATGGAAAACCTGTTAATGCGTTCCATGGTCCCGTGGAACTGCATATATTTTAGGCTTATGTAAAATAATGGGGTTGTTTTTGACACTTATACACTGAAAATAACACAAATATAATATAAAAACACTGAATTACAATACAAGAACTTCACCTTAACTTCTTTATTGTTCCCTATGCTTCTTAATTAGTGGAGAGAACTTATAGTAATAAGTTAATAATTAAGTAATAATTAAGAGAGTTTTAGTGTTTCTATGTTGTTCTTTTAATACATTAAGTCACATTAAGTTTTTTTTTTTTTTAACAATAAGCATTTTAGTTTAAAAGTGAAACACTGAAGACAATCCAGATAAACATAAATACATGTGGAGCTTTCTGAGTATTCACAGTATTCACACACACGTCGAGTTTAAGGGAAACGTTGAGTTCAGGGATATAAATATGTTGACGAAGGGTGTTGAGTTTCAATGATTTTGTGTTTAGGGGACGTTGAGTTACAAGGTACCACTGTATAATAAACTCCAATCTAATATATATATATACACACTACACACACACACACACACACACACACACACACATACTGTATATATATATATATATATATATATATATATATATATATATATATATATATATATATATATATATATATATATATATATATATATATATATATATATATATATATATATAAATACTGCCATCCTCCAGCACAGTGATCCAGATGACAGGTTTATTTCACTCCTGTCTATACATATTTGTAATACAGTACATACACACATAGACTTCAGTTGTTCATTTGATATCATACATAATTCTATAATGACATATACCTAAGTCTTTGTCACTGGTTGTGCTTGACTGTAACTGGGGACTTCTCTGAGCCCATATAAGTGGGGTCAGATGTCATCCAAAAACCAACCTCTAATATCAAGAGGGTTTACAAACTGGCATCTACTCCTGCTGTTTCTTTGTAAGGTGCTGATTTTAGAACTAAGTGTTCTTCCCAGCATTACCCCTGTAAGCTTGAAGCAATGTAAAGCTTGCTTGGCTGCATACACTGATACCAACAGCCTCTGACTTATGTTTTTTTGTTTTTTTGTTTTTTGTTTGGGGGGTGGGGGGGGGGGGGGGTTTGTGTCTTGGATTACATCTGACCATCTGGACGCATAGCCTCTTTGTATTAGATAACATTTTGGGTGTTCAGTATTTGTGCAGCTATACTCAACTACTGATTATTGTTACATGCAGGCAGAAATTCCTAAAGCTCCTTTAATGTCGCTGCAGGCCTCCCGGACCAGTTTTCTTTCTTTCTTCTTGCACATACTGTACTCTTCTGTAACACAATAGTGACATGCTTCATTTTTTTGTTTTAAATACTGCCATCCTCCAGCACAGTGATCCAGATGACAGGTTTATTTCACTCCTGTCTATACATATTTGTAATACAGTACATACACACATAGACTTCAGTTGTTCATTTGGTGGCATACACATTTCTGTAATGTCATAACTTTGTAGCATGGGTACCTAAATCTTTGTCAGTGCTTGTGCTTGACTGTAACTGGTGACTTCTCTGAGCCCATTTAAGTGTGGTCAAATGTGATCCAAAAAAAAATTTGCCTTGTGTATTAGAGGGCGGCACGGTCAAATCAAATCACTTTATTGTCACGTCACATTAACACAGGTGTGAAAGGTGAGTGAAAAGCTTAGGTGCATAGTCCCTCACAGTTGCAATACACATTAATTACAAAATATATACACATTAACTTACATAAAACTTATATAAAACTTATAATCTAGCACCATTTGTTCAATATATACAGGTATTGATTAAAGACTCTTTATGTACAGAGGTACAAAAGTGGCTTGATGGGTAGGACTGTCACCTCACAGCAAGAAGGTCCTGGATTCGGTCCGGGTCATAAATGTAACCAGAGTGTGTAAAACATGCTGTTAAAATCCTAATAAATAAATAAATGTATTAGATGGCTTACAAGCTGGTACAAGTGTAGTTCCCAGCATTACGCCTGTAAGCCTGAAGCAATGTAAAGCTTGCTTGGCTGCGTACATTATTACCAACAGCTTCTATTTCATGGCAGATCTTTTTTAGTTTTTGGGGGGGGGGGGTCTTGGATTACATCTGACCATCTGGACACATAGCCTCTTTGTATTAGATAACATTTTGGGTTTTCAGATAACATTTTTGTGCAGCTATACTCAACTACTGATTGTTACATGCAATACATAATCGGTACTTGGCAGAAATTTCTAAAGCTCCTTTAATGTCGCTGCAGGCCACTTGGCAGCCGCCCGGACCCGTTTTCTTCTTGTCTTTTCATCAGTCTTTGTGGGATGTCTAGTTACTTGTAGTGTCACAGTTGTGCCATATTTTATTTGCTTGTTGATAAATTTTCTATTTAACTAAATAACTATTTACATTATTTACTATTTATTTTTGAGCCACAAAAACTGTGAAAATACTTTGCGCATAATGAAGCAGTCCAAAATAAATCTGAAACACAGCACAGTAAAGACTGCCATTTTTATCAACCACTTTATCCTAGTCAGGGTTGAGGCAGTCCAGATCCACTGGAAAATGCTGGCTGAAAGACAGGAGAATTCTGGACAGGGTGTCAATCCATCGCTGGTCTTTGGGAATACCCTCTCCTCCATAGACATAGCCAATCATGTCTGTGTAGATGCCAGATTGA
This sequence comes from Trichomycterus rosablanca, assembly GCF_030014385.1. Classification (NCBI taxonomy): domain Eukaryota; kingdom Metazoa; phylum Chordata; class Actinopteri; order Siluriformes; family Trichomycteridae; genus Trichomycterus; species Trichomycterus rosablanca. The sequence goes on along the minus strand of NC_085990.1, from coordinate 44,497,545 downwards.
CCCTGGATAAAGTAATAGAGCCCTATGCCACTGTGGTGGCATTATTGCTTTTATAATTATTATGGACGGGTGGTGGGTAATTCTTTACCGTGGAGCATGTAATCTTTTTTCACAGTAATTGTATTTATTATAATATACTGTACACCAATTAGCCATAACCTTAAAACCATCTCCTGGTTTCTACACACAATGTCCTTTTTATCAGCTCCACTTACCATATAAAAGCACTTTGTAGTTCTACCATTACTGACTGTAGTCCATCTCTTTCTTTACATACCTTTTTAGCCTGCTTTCACCCTGTTCTTCAATGGTCAGGACCCCCACAGGACCACCACAGAGCAGGTATTATTTAGGTGGTGGTTGATTCTCAGCACTGCAGTGACACTGACATGGTGGTGGTGTGTTAGTGTGTGTTGTGCTGGTATGAGTGGATCAGACACAGCTGCACTGCTGGAGTTTTTAAATACCGTGTCCACTCACTGTCCATTCTATTAGACACTCCTACCTGATTGGTCCAATTTGTATATGTAAAGTCAGAGACGATCGCTCATCTATTGCTGCTGTTTGAGTTGGTCATCTTCTAGACCTTCATCAGTCGTCACAGGACGCTGCCCACGGGGCGCTGTTGGCTGAATATATTTTTGGTTGGTGGACTATTCTCAGTCCAGCAGTGACAGTGATGTGTTTAAAAACTCCATCAGTGCTGCTGTGTCTGATCCACTCATACCAGCACAACACACACTAACACACCACCACCATGTCAGTGTCACTGCAGTGCTGAGAATGATCCACCACCTTAATAATACCTGCTCTGTGGTGGTCATGTTGGGGCCATGACCATTGAAGAACAGCATGAAAGGGGGCTAACAAAGCAGTAATTGTAGAACTACAGAGACAGGGAGTGTGGAAACAAGGAGGTGGTTTTAATGTTATGGCTGATTGGTGTAGTTCTTAATGTAAGGGTGAGCTTGTTTGGTATAATGGTAAAAACCACAATGCTGGGAACGGCAATTCCAGGGTTTCAAATCCTGGGCTGGGCTCACAAATACAGAAGGTGCATGGTGTTGCATCAGCCTAGCTTTTAGGTGGGAGTGGGTGGGGGGTGGATCAGTGCATCTCTAGTGTCGGTCCCAAGCCCGGATAAATATAACGGTTGCGTCAAGAAGGGCCTTCCAGTGTAAAGACTGTGCCAAATCAAATATGCAGACGAATGATCCCCTGTGGCGACCCCTAACGGGAGCGTCCTAAAGGAATCATTTGCAGTACTTAATGTAGAAAAGTTGATGTTATATTTCTGCTCTGTGTCCGGCATGTTTTTGGGAGCTGTGAGTACCAATTAAAAGCGCATGCAGACATATTGTGAACGTCTCACGGCCAGTAACAAAGATAAAAAAAAAGCAGGTCCTAAGGACCCAATTTGCTGTGCAGTACCCACTCTACCAGCTGTTATTATTTTTACAAATATTATCATTATGGCATGCCACACTGGCACATCAGGTGGTGTGTGTACCACACAGCTCTATAAACCTGAGGTAAATCTTCAGGCGAGGTTTAGTGGAACAGTTAATGTTCTCTCCATATTTTAAGCGCGTTTCTTTTAGGCACAGTGGGCACCCAGAATATGTCCGTTATTAAATCGGGTATTTATACTTGATGTAATGTGTCTTCATTATCAAGCCTTTCTCTCTGTTTTAAAGTTTTTGTGTTTTACCACTGCTTCACCCTGGTCAGGGTTGTGGTGGTACCCCTCAGTACCCCTCAGTCTCAACTACACCCACAACTATATAACCCCTCAACAACAACTACTCCACTAACCTAATAGCTAAATCACATACCAGAGCAAAAGTACCCACATAGATATTAGATATCTTAGCAACCACCTAGCAACCACCATAGCAACCACCTGAAATACCTTAGCAATCATCTAGCAACAGCTTAGTAACCACCAAGCTACATTTTAGCAACTACACCCTATATCCTACTAACTACCTAGCGACACCTTAGGAACCACCCAACAACATCTAAGCAACCACTAAGGTCTAGCAACGCTTTAACAAAGAAGTAGCAATAGCTTAGAAACCCCTAAGCAACTAACCTGTTAGTATAGCAACTGACTAGCAACTTAGCGACCACCTATCAACAGCTTAGAAACCTCAGTACAGCTTGGCAACTGCATAGCATAACCTCAGTAACCACCAAGCAACACTTTAGCAATTTTTCTTTTTTAAACAGGGTTTAACATCATTTTACAGTATTTATCAATGCTAAAACAGTCAAACAGAGTTAATAGACAGAACAGGATGCCAATACATCAATGGGACCCCGGCCACCCTTTCAGATCTACCCCACCATGCTTGTATGTAGACGCTGATTGCTGATAACACCACTGGGGATTCTAACTCTGGGTCCCAGTGCCAGTGGGCCTATGTCATTTACCGCTGCACAACCTACAGTGGTAAAGTACACTGGCCCACTGTTGGAGAATGCAATTTTTTTAGGTGAAGTCTATTCTAGTCTATTTTACCTACCCCTACCCTTTCTGTCGTAAATATAACCATTGTGTAAATAATCTGTTTTTTAGATGAAGTGTGGATCTCTGGATCTCTGACACATGACATCAGCATCTTCACAAGCATGGGAATTCCCACACAAATCAAGAAGTGTGTTGCGAAAAACGGGGAAGCTACATTATAATACCTTTCATTTTCAGTTTTAAAACAAAGAGCTCACTCACCATGAGTCATTAATACTGAAGTCCTGAAGTCATGATAGTGCAATGTGGCTCGGGCTGGGTGGAACGTTTTCAGGAATGTGTTCAGCCCTGCAATGCCAAAAATGCTTCAACTCATTATAAATCATTAACTAATCCCGTTTGCTTAGATTGCTCCAAATATCCATTTAAAAACACATTATTGGAGAAGAATTGCTTACAGAAACTGATGATTTGGAAAATAATTCATCTGTATTTTCTGCAGTTTAAACTCCATTTGTTGCTTTTTTGGGTTATTACTGTTATTGCTATTTTTCCAAACTAAATTAGGTTTCTTTGTGTCTGCCAGATGAGCCTATAGATCATAACCAATAAGAAAAAACTAAACATTTAATAAATTAACAGATTTTTGTTATATCTGTTCAGTTCCAGTAAGTGTCCAGGAGTTTTTGCATGCTTTCTATTTGAAGTAAGTCACCACTGCTGTTTACTTTTGTAGTTTAATTCTTTCTTCCTTTCTGTCTGTAATGCTAAATTTATCTAAGGATGCAAAATAGAGCATTGGAATAAAGATTTGGCGGGGCTGGGCAGTATGACCAAAAATTTGTATCACTGTATTTTTTAAGATTCTGATGGTTTCATGGTATATCACAGTATGTTTGTTTTTTTGTATGACTAGGACTTTATATATTCTACTGTCAAAAGTACATAGAATATAAAACCTTTTAATTTCACCATGTATAAGATAAGATAATCCTTTATTAGTCCCACAGTGGGGAAATTCACAGTGTTGCAGCAGTGAAGGGATATACAGTGCCATCAGAAAGTATTCACACCCCTTCACTTTTTCCACATTTTGTTACATTACAGACATATTTTCTTTTAAAAAATCTACATGAAATAGCCCATAATGACAAAGTGAAAACATGTTTTCAGACATTTTTGTAAATGTATTAAAAATGTAAACATTCAAACATAATAGGTACATAAGTATTCACACCCATGGCTTAATATTTTGTTGAAGCACCTTTGGCAGCAATCACAGCCTCAAGTCTTCTTGGGTATGTCTGTACAAGCTTGGCACACCTGTTTTTGGACATTTTCTCCCATTCTTCTCTGCAGATCCTCTCAAGCTCAGCCAGGTTGGATGGGCAGCGTCTGTAGACAGCCATTTTTAGGTCTTTCCAGAGATGTTCATTTGGATTCAAGTCCGGGCTCTGGCTGGGCCACTCAAGGACATTCACAGACTGCTCCTGAAGCCACTCTTTTGTTATCTTGGCTGTGTGCTTTGGGTCATTGTCATTTTGGAAGATGAATTGTCGCCCTAGTCTGAGTCCCAGAGCACTCTGGAGCAGGTTTTCTTGAAGAATCTCTCTATATTTGGCTGCTGTGATCTTACCCTCTATGCGGACTAGTCGCCCAGTTCCTGCCGCAGAAAAACATCCCCACAGCATGATGCTGCCACCACCATGCTTGACGGTAGGGATGGTGTTAGCCAGGCGATGAGCAGTGCCTGTTTTTCTCCAGACATGATGCTTGTAGTTCAGGCCAAAAAGTTCTATTTTGGTTTCATCAGACCAGAGAATTTTGATTCCTCTGGTCTGAGAATCCTTAAGGTGCTTTTTGGCAAACTCCAAGCGGGCTGCCATGTGCCTTTTAGTGAGGAGTGGCTTCCATCTGGCCACTCTACCATACAGGCCTGATTGGTGGAGTGTGTTAGCAATGGTTGACCTACTGGATGGTTGTCCTATCTCCACAAGGGAACACTGGAGCTCTGCCTTAGTGACTATTGGGTTCTTGGTCACCTCTCTGACCAAGGCCCTTCTTCCCCGATTACTCAGTTTGGTCGGGCGGCCAGATCTAGGGAGGGTTCTGGTGGTTCCAAACTTCTTCCATTTCTGAATAATGAAGACCACAGTGCTTTTCGGGACAATTCCTTTGACTTCATTGCTTGGTTTCTGCTCTGATATGCACTGTCAACTGTGAGACCTTTTATAGACAAGTGTGTGCCATTCCAAATTATGTTCAATCAACTGAATTTACCACAGGTGGTCTCCAATCAAGTTGGAGAAGCATCTCAAGGATGATCAGTGTAAACTGGATGCACCTGAGCTCAATTTTGAGCATCATAGCAAAGGGTGTGGATACTTATGTACCTATTATGTTTAAATGTTTACATTTTTAATACATTTACAAAAATGTCTGAAAACATGTTTTCACTTTGTCATTATGGGCTATTTCATGTAGATTTTTTAAAAGAAAACTATACTCAAATCGGTTTTCAAATATGTCTGTAACGTAACAAAATGTAGAAAAAGTGAAGGGGTGTGAATACTTTCTGATGGCACTGTATAATGAAGGTTTTGAGTACTATAAGGTTTGCTTGGCCCCACAAAATGACAGAATATATGATGGAAACAGTTGCAATAAATACAATTTTTATTGTTTATTTAATATTTAAGTATTGTACAATTACTGTTAGCTCTCTCTTTAACAAATAAAACGACATTTGCAAACTCCACTGTACCACTTGACTACAGGTCTGTTGTAGAAAAGTGGACTAATTTATAATCTCGAATTTACAAACTGGAATCTCTGCTTCCAGTTTGCTTATAATATTGGTTTAGTAACTGACCTGAAGTATTTTCACCCTTTAAGTCATACCTGGAATCCAGTGTTTTAATTATTGTTCTGAAAGCTTTTTTCTTGACTGTCTATAGAAGAATCGTGTCCTTGCATATGTGGATTGTTACTGCGTTTGTAATGTCGTTGTTTACAACAGCCGTGGTTCGTTCAGTATATAATGTTTTAATCTGTTCTAAACTGCCGCCACGGCTCATTTCTCTGGCAGGTTCTTCCGGTGCATATTTGGTCTTCCTCTCTTCATCCTCCATCTGTTTTTGTTTATTTTTTACCATATCGAGAAAACCTCTTTCATCTGTTAACACTGTCATGCTAACCCCACCTGGCTAACTCGTGAGCTGTATCTAAACTGCACAGCGCTCCATAGCACTTTTAGCGGGGAACAATATTATATGATTTGCTGCCTACTGAAGCCTACAGCTGTTAAAATTAGCTACGTGACAGTATGGAGGTATTTGGAAAAATCCATACGGTGTGAGGAATCGAAGACGGTATACCAAATGTACCGTCATACCACCCAGCACTAATTACCTACATATCTACAGAACCATAGATCTCATAGATAATACCTGAGATACTGTTTTATTTATATTTATTACATTTATATTTTTAAAAATATTATTTAGAAAAAAATCAATACTTATTTATTAGTGAAATATAAATACACATGTAATAAATAACATTAATGAAAATGATTATTTTTATTAACACATAGTTTGCATAGTGTGTGCATGGTGTACATTACATAAACTGGATGACTGGTACATGAGTTTGATCCTCTCTAGTATTCTCCCCCCTCCCATGCAGAAGGTGAATTGATACCACTTATAAATACCTACATCAGGAACAATTTGCAAACCGAATAGAGCACACAGACCACAGACTCTAAGAGATACACCCAAACATCAACAGTGAGCCAAGTACACACCAAGGAAAATGCATAGACCAAGTAAAACATACAAGATGCAGAACCCATCAATACCTGATAAAATGAGAAAACCCCAAACCTGTAAAACCCGAGGAAGACTCATCACGATAAAGCATCCTGACAGAATGACCCATGCCTGGAACTATAAAAAAATTCTTACCCAAGACAACAAAGGAACAGTTAAAACTTACCTTGCAGCTTTAAAAAATAGAAATATAAAATGAACCCAAAATATAAATAGAGAAAACACAATTATACTGAATTGTTCTGCCGTAAATAACACAGATATGTGTTAAACATAGTGTTAAATCTTAAATTAATAAATTAATTAATTGCCCATAACAGTAAGCAATTTTGTAACAGATTTTATAAGACATGTAAAGCCTTCTTTAGACCAAGCTCTTTTAAAAGTATTTTATTTGGGTAATGTAGCATTTTTGTATCACACAGAGAGCTTAACAACATATTGGCTAAAAAAAACCAAAACGTTTAACTGCTGACATAATTAAAATGAATTAAACTCTTTTAGCTCTTGTTGTCAAGTGAAAAGTATTGATACTGTGTCAATATCATAAACAACCATAGCATAAAAACAATGCCAGGAGCCCAGATGGCACAGCGTGATATTCCGCTAGCACACCAGCACCAAGATTCTGAACACCCCGGTTTGAATCTCGGCTCTGCCACCGGTCAGCTGGGCACCATTGGTAGTGCCTGCAGCAGACAATAATTGGCTACCGTGTATGCTGGTTGGGCTGACCGGACTAAGTGGGTGGGGTCTTCAAACGCTGTGTAAGGACCCTGGTTAGCAGATAGAGGCGCCTGTGCAGTAAGCATGGGTGAAAAGAAGGGGTCCGCTAGGAGGTGGCGTGAGCAGCAATATACCCTCCTCGAATGCAATCAGGGATCCCCAGCAGCGGAGGACGAATTGACGTAGCTAAATTGGGAGAAAAATGGAGAAAATGCATAAATAAATAGAAAAAAATGCCAGTGCATTGAATTGGCAAAACGGATCCACTGTTGGTGGCATGGTGGTGCAGCAGTTGCTTTTGGGCCTCCATTGTCCCAGGTAGGGATGCATCAATACCATTTTTTTCCCAACTGAGTACGAGTACTCAGTTGTACATGTATTTTTGTACTTGCCGATACCGATACCAATACCTATTTAGAATACCGTTTTTTTTTAACAAAAACACACGTGAGAAGTGACGAGAAGTTTAATGATACCACGTCCAAAAATGCACATCAACAAGTAGCGAGTGATCAAAGTGTTTGTGCGCTGATGTGATGAAATCAAGGAGGAAAAATAAATGAATCTGAGTGGATTTGGCAACACGAATAGCATGGATTGTTCTGTAGTGAGTTGGAGGTTAATAAATATTTTTGCAATGTTGGTGTTTTGTTGTTATGTTTTGTAGAGAACGATCAGGTCAGAAATACTGTAAAACGTGTGTGTGTGTGTGCCGGTGTATTCTGATATAAACTATATTATCCCCCTGTCCCACCTGTTTACACTCCTCTCCTGCGTTTCCCCTCACACTGTATCCTGCGTTCTCATTGGCTGTTCGACATGTCACTCATTCCCAGTCGCACATCTCAGATCAGATGTCTGACGCAGAGCCGTAGATTCTCTCTACCGCTCTGATCTGACGTGCTTGAAAACTCGACGAGCCGGTCGGATCGAGTTGTTGGATCGTTCACACTTGGCGATCGAGAGCCGAGTTTTGATCGCCGAGCGAACGCAGAGTTGCTCCCGAGCCGGCAAATCTAGCGCCGACCAGTCACCGAGCGAAAATCAGGGCAAAAATCGTGTGGTGTGAACTAGGCATAACGCAACAACGTGCACTAGGCACACGGTATCGGATGTTTAGTATCGGAGCCTCGTTTGCGAGTACGAGTACAAGTTAATGAGTGCGGTATCGGTACTCATGCATCTCTATTCCCAGGTTCCAGGGTTAAATGGCCTGCAAGTTATTGTCTAAGTAGAGTCAAGTGATAAGTTGGCCTCACTTAGTTATGACAAAGTTTGAGTGTATGTATATCACAAGCTGAAAGTGGCTACTAAGATTAATATTTGTACAAATTGGGTCTTATTATATTTATTGCTGTTATTTGATCTCAGCCATCAAGAAGCATAAATTGGCTTATAAAACCCAAACTGGGTTTGGTCATACCTCAGACCTTATTAGCACCCACCTTTAAGCCAAAATCCTTTATCAATTTTACCAGGCATGATGGTCATATTGTTCACCTCCAGGTCATTGGAAGGGAATTGATGAGTGTGAGATACCCATGACGACTTGGCTCCTTGTCCAGGTGAGTTCTGCTCGGCTCCTTGGCTCCTTGCATTTCCAGGATAGGCTACTAACCAGAATGAAGTGAGAATAATGAACTTTTCATTTTTTCAGTTCATTTATCTTGTAGCTGGTTTGTATGGTAATGATTCCTTTGTATTAAAGGATTTTGACCTTATCTGTGGAACACTGTCTATGATGGATTTTGCTGTGGGATTGTGGGTAATGTACTTTACTAGTATTTCAACAATGTTTAAGTCTTTTTTCTGAGTTAAAACTACTCTTGGCTTTGTGGTGAGAAACCATGTTTAGCTCTTTGTTCAGCTCCTCCACTGCCTGGTAGTTACAGGATGATGTGTTTGTATATATAGTAAAATTAAGGTCGATAGTTTACACAAGCACTCGTGAGGAATAAGTGTGACTTGTCACTACAGCCCTGGAAATGCAAAGACAGTTTTGGAATAGTGGCTTGCTTCTTGCACACAGCTTCTAAGTCTATGCATTGCAAAGCTCACCTGACTGTGGACAGTGACATCTGTCATGTACTTGGATTACTCACTCTTTTAACCGCTTATCCAATCAGGGTCACGGGGGGGATGGGGACATGCAAACTCCGCACAGAAAAGACCCGGACCGCCCCGCCTGGGGATCGAACCCAGGACCTTCTTGCTGTGAGGTGACAGTGCTACCCACTGAGCCACTGTGTCACCCTAATTGGATTACATCTGACTAATTCAGACTAATTTCCTTTCAGCATAAGGTGAGAGTTTTGGTTTCTTCCCAACCGTGGCAAAGAAAACCACTGTTCCATGTTCTTTGAGTTAACAGCTGTGTATGTAAGTTGCTTTAAAATCAATATCAGTTATCTGCTTACTGTGATCTGTGCAAAAGTTGTTAGACATACCCGTTGTAATGCTTGTGGGTACTAAGGGTTATGTGTCACCATAAATATGGCTAATTTGACTGCAATCAATTGTAGTCATGATCACTAACAAGGAATGAACAGGACGTACCACACAGTTAAAAGACATATAACTTTCCACACCACCAACTAATCATTTAAGGAGTTATATGTATACTCTTGATCAAATAGAATGTATTATTATTTTCTGAAAACTAAATTTTTTTTTTCTTCTGGCCACGTTAGTATTTATTGGTCGCCACAGCGGATTTTGTCTGCATACCAGAATTGGCACAGTTTTTATGCAACACTGATCTCCACTATCCCTCACCTCTGATGCTGGTGCCATCGATCAGCCAGCAGAGGTCATAAATGCATCATTTATGAGGGATCACCTCTGGCATACAACCCAACGGATGTGCCAATCATGGTCTGTGTAGGCACCCAGCCTGCCGGTAGCAGAGCCGAGATTTGAACTCACAAGTTTGAGATGTCAGCTCTGGTGTGCTTGCATGTTCCTCCTGTTTGTAAATATTTTAGGCAAAACAGTCTGATTGATGTAGATACTATGATTATTACTGTTCTGGTTATTTATTATCAACATATAATCATATTTTTATTTTATTTATTTATAAATTTTTTATATATTTTCTTTATGCATTTTCTCCCCATTTTTCCCCCTTTTAGCGCGTCCAATTGCCCGATTGCGTCAGGCTTCCTCTCTACCAATGCCGATCCCTGCTCTGATTGAGGAGAACGAAGCTAACCCACGCCCCCTCCGACACGTGGGCAGCATGCCGTATGCATCCTATCGCCTACACTTTGACAAGTGCAGTGCAGCTCAGTGTTGTGTACGGAGAGACACACCCTGAGAGCACTCTTTTCTCATCTCTGTGCAGGCGCCATCAATCAGACAGCAGAAATCATAATTGCACCAGTCATGGGAGAGAGACCCCATCCGTTTTAGTCCCGCCCATATCTGAACAACAGGCCAATCGTTGTTCATGTAGCCGCTCAGCCTTAGACAGCAGGCAGAGCTGACATTCGATACGATGTATTCGAGATCCCAGCTCTGGTTCCAGCGTGTGTTTTTACCGCTGTGCCACCTGAGCGGTATAATCATATTTTTATTAACATTTTAGTAGAATTAATATTGTGGCATTGGCGAGAAGGAACAAGACATTTCTCTTAACCATGTACATGTAAGCAATTCAACATTTAAGTCCACAAAACCCACTTTTATCTCCTAAAATGCTTCGGTCGTGGCCGCAAGGCATCATAGGATGCCTTGCTCCCACAGCCGATAACATACGCAGGGGAAACACCCCTGCCTTACTATAATGGTGAGCCGACCAGTGGCCACAGCATTTACATTGTGTGCTTGTTGAGTGCTTTCAGATCATGTGATGTGACGTGACATGCTCAGTCTGCTTCTGAACAGCAGAGTTGTAATTCAGATTAACCACTTTCTAGTCAATTTTGTAAATGTAAAAGTATTTTGCCCATCCACAAGTGGTAACAATACTGTATACTGGCACGGTATGCAGTTTTGGGCACTGGCATTGTTTTAGAGCAGGCTTAAGGATTCAGGGTGATGAAATATGCACGTACGTCAACACAGCTCTACTCGATCAGATCTATTGGGCAGGTAATTGCTCAAATGTCAGCATTCTAACCTTCCTCTTATTTATTAAAATCAGTTCCAGCCTCATACATCAGCAGAGGAGCTTGGTATAAACTGTTAAAGGATGAATTTGGAGGGCTAGGATATAAATCTGAAATACAACACCATACTAAATGACTCTGACCTACTTTAGCATCTATTAATCAGCAGTTCACCCATGTTAGCCTGTGTTATCCCATCATGTGTGAGCTCTCATGGCTGTTAACTCAGGCTCAGATTTACTGGCGCTCGGGTGACAGCGCTGTGGAGGAACCATCACTCAGTCACTTTAAACTCATTCGCTTCCTGCCGTCAGTCTGCCAGAGCGCTGCGTTCCTCTTCGGTACTTGCTTGTTTATGTCCGTTATAAATTCTAACACCACACAGCTATGGTGTATTCTTTAAGGATTTAGCATCAGGCTGGTGCAGCATTAATATAATGGCTGTCCTGGCACCACGGATGTGGCATTTGAACCTGTATTGACAAAGTGAACTGTAGCTGCAGGTACAGTTTAGCATTCATGATGGATTGTGCAAATTCTTTCATTTACCCTTACAGGTAAAACTCAGACAGTATACATGGACATGTACAACCCCAAATCAGAAAAAGTTGGGACAGTATGGAAAATGCAAATAAAATAAAAACAGGTTTTTTTTGCAGACAGGATGAACCTGAGATATTTCATGTTTTATCTGCTCAACTTCATTTCATTTATTAATAAACATTCATTCCTGCATTTCAGGCCTGCAGCACATTTCAAAAAAGTTGGAATGGGGGCAATTTAGGGCTAGTAATGAGGTGAAAAAAACTAAATAATGATGTGATTCCAAACAGGTGATGTCAACAGGTGATTGTAATCATGGTTTGGTACAAAAGCAGCATCCAGGACAGGCTTTGATGAGCAAAGATGATTAGAGGATCTCCAGTTTGTCAACAAATGTGTGAGAAAATGATTGAAATGTTTAAAAACAATGAACCTCAAAGAAAGATTGGAAGGGATTTGCATATTTCTCCCTCTACAGCGCATAATATCATTAAACCATTCAAGGAATCTGTAAGAAGTTCAGTTATCAGCAAAAAGTCCAAAAGCCAGGGTCTGTCATGGTATGGGGCTGTGTCAGTGCCCTTGTCAAAGGTCATTTACACTTCTGTGATGGCAGCATTAATGCAGAAAAGTACATCTTAGAGCAAGATGTCAATTACAAAGGCATTTCTGCGTAAGAAGAGGGTACGGGTACTGGACTGGCCTGCCTGCAGTCCTGACCTGTCCCCAATAGAGAATGTGTGGAGAATTTTAAAAAGAAAAATGCGACAACGACGACCCTGTACTGTTGCACATCTTAAGACGTGTTTGCAGGAAGAATGGGACAAAATAAAAGCTGAAACACTAAATCACTTGGTATCCTCGGTGCCAAAACGTCTTTTAAGTGTGGTGAAAAGGAATGGCAACATTAGAAAGTGGTAAATGCTTTACTGTCCCAACTTTCTTTGGAATGTGTTGCAGGCCTGAAATGCAGGAATGGATGTTTATTGATAAATGAAATAACGTTGAACAGACAAAACATGAAATATATCAGGTTCATCCTGTCTGCAATCAAATAAAAGTCAAAGTAAATGTAAGAAACTCTGTGTTTTTTGTTATTTGCATTTTCCAAGCTGTCCCAACTTTTTCTGATTTGGGGTTGTAAAACCCTAAATCCATCAAGTTCAGGTAACTTGTTGCTTGAATGGCACAGCAGTCAATCTTTCACTATCTTTATTCACTACAACCACAGAGTTAAAGTGTCAGCGATGCGTCTGACCTGGTCCAGCATTTAACAGACACAGTTGGTTGTGTCTAAGGGAATAGAAGGCCGAATGAAGTATGACCTTTGTTGCTGTAACCTTAACTCCTGCTCTCTCATCTAGATATTGGTACCAATGGTGAGATTCTCTGTATGAGGTTTTAATCTGCCACTGGAATGTTTGAATGTGTGAATCTTATAGCTTTGTTCAGAAAGTTATGTTTATGGGAAGGTTGACTATTATGTGAGATCAGATTTTTTGTTACAGCATTTGCTTTAACAAACAGCACTAAAGCTTTGCCTTTCCAGTAATTGTATCAGCTCTAGGTATTAAAAGGAATGACCTTCAGCTTTTGGATTGCAAAATAATATTAGCTTTAAGGTCATAAAAATCATCATAATTTTTTTCTTTTTTTTTTTCCCAATCTAGTAATTTCTTATTCCTGGTTGCAATTCTTCTGCCGCTTGAACCACCCCTTATGCTAACTATGGAGAGTAACAAACAGCAGCTCTCACCAACAACCGCACAGTCATCAGTCGCTTCTTTTCACCTGCCGGCAGCGGGTGCCCCCTATGAATCAATCATTACTAAAGAATCGTCTGTAACTATATGATTCTAAAATCATTTGATCATTATTAGTTAGGGCTGTAAAAAATGATCCAATTTAGGTTTTTTTTTTTTTTAAAGAAACATCATCACTGGAGGATTACAAAAGATTTGCTCTTATCTCTATGTATTGTAAAAGAAACATTTTTAGATTTAAGATTCTACAGAAATCCTTGATAACTTGAAGATCATGTTGGCTCTTTTTTAGGTATTAAATGTAAAAAATACCATCCTTATTTCTAATTAGGGCTGGCGGTATGACTAAAAATTTGTATCACAGTATTTTTTAGAATTCTGACGGTTTCGTGGTATATTACGGTATGTATTACTGGGACTTTTTATATGTCTGTGGTTTATGCTACTGTCATAAGTACATAGAATATGAAAAGTTATAATTTCACCATGTATATAATGAAGATTTTTAATATTATAAGCTTTGCTTGGCCCCACAAAATGACACAATAAATGATTTAATCAGTTCGTGTGAATACAGTTTTTATTGTTTATTTAATATTTAAGTACTGTACGATTACCTTTAGCTCTCCCTTTAACATATAAAACGACGTTTGCAAACTCCACTGTACAACTTGACCACAGGTCTCTCGTAGAAAAGTGGACGACTTTAGATATCTCCGCTTCCAGTTTGCTTATAATGTTGGTTTAGCAACTGACCTGAAGTATTTTCACCCCTTTAGACGTACCTGGAATCCAGTGTTTTAATTATTGCTCTGAAAGCTTCTTTCTTGACTGTCTATAGAGGAATCGTGTCCTTGCATATGTGGATTGTTACTGTGTTCGAAATGTCGTTGTTTGCAACAGCCGTGGATTGACAAACCGTACAGTATATAGTGTTTTAGTCTTTTCTGAACTGTCGACACAGCTCATTTCTTTGGCAGGTTCTTCTGGTGCATATTTGGTCTTCCTCTCTTCATCCTCCATCTGTTTTTGTTTATTTTTCACCATATTGAGGAAGCCTCTCTCATCTGTTAACACTGTCATGCTAACACTACCAGGCTAACTCATGAGCTGTATCTAATCTGCACAACGCTGCATAGCGCTTTTAGCGGCGAACAATATTATATGATTTGCTGCCTACTAAAGCCTATGCTACGGTATGGCCGTATTCGAAAAATCCATACGGTATGAGGAATCAAAGACAGTATACTGAATGTACCGGCATACCGCCCAGCACTAGTTCTAATAATCTAAAAGAATGATTACCAGCTCTATTTAAAAAAAGAAAAGAGGCTTGAGGATAATAAAAAAAAGCACCAAAAGCATTAGCATTCCAAAAGAAAACCAGGAGAAGGCTACCAATTATAAGTCTGTAGTTGCTTACCTCTATCCATTGTGTTGGCATCCCATGCCATTCTGTTGCTTTAACTTTGTATCCATATATTTGTGTATAATGTAATAAAAATATTTAACTTTGTTGCTCCAAGACAAAAAAATATCTTAACCAGTTAATCCGAAAGTATTTTACCAGAGAAGCAGAGGTTCACCTCAGCTTCTACAATAACTGGGTGGTTCTTTAATTGTTTGTATTGGTTCTGTATGGATATTTAGGGTGCTTTTATACTTGCAACAACTAACACAAGCTCACACCCCACCCTAGTCATTATGAGTGAGGATGCGTACACAGGCTGTTTAATCCCCCTGGCTGTTCTTAGATACAGGAGTGAGTCTGGGCTGATACAATCTTCTCACTTTGTTAGCCATGACTGCTGTAAATGCAGGAGACTCCCGGAGCAACTGCACCCCTGAGTACAGAATCTTAAAGATGCAAGCCGGGTCTATAAATATAACACTATCCTACCGTACACACGCAGGTCTATTCCACACAAAGGCTGTGTTTATATCGACCTGGATGGCATCTGTCAGTCCTTCAAAAATCTCCGATCTGATTTTATTTGACACTATTGGCATCTTTGGTAGATGCAGTGCCAATGCGATGTAAGAAGGGTCGGCCTAATCTATGTATTTTTTTATAGTTTTATATGAGTAACTGAGTTGTTATTTTTACTAATTACCTGTTTAAACAATACAATTTGTGTAACAGTCCACTCAGAGAATCGTGCAATGCCCTCTGTAAATTACCCACCACTTGCAGGTTCCTCAACTAGACTCCAGAATCCACATTTTTGCAGCAGTACTAAAGAGAAACCCGCTAAGATTCAAATGTGAGAACTCTCTGCATCGCTCTCTGCAGTGATGCAGAATATGAGACCACCACGCCTATTTCATAATATTAAATAAAGAGTATAAAACCAGAACCAAGCCAACTGGATATAGGTAAAGTCATCACCTTTAATCTATTGTTTTAACTCAAAGATTACTTTAAAAAACAAGCAGGGGTTCAAGACTGTTCATTATTTTTTATACAAAGAAAGTTACTGCAGATCCCATAATGCATTGCAAATTACATAGATTAGGCATAACATTATGACCACCTTCCTAATATTGTGTTGGTTCCGCTTTTGCTTCCAAAACAGCCCTGACCCGTTGAGGCATGGAGTCTGACACCTTTCTATCAGAACCAGGATTAACTTCTTCAGCAGTTTGAGCTACAGTAGCTCGTCTGTTAGATCGGACCACACGAGCCAGCCTTCGATTTCCACGTGCATCAGTGAGCTTGGCCGCCCATGACCCTGTTTACCACTGTTCCTTCCTTAGGCCACTTTTGATAGATACTGACCACTGCAGACCGGGAACACCCCACAAGAGCTGCAGTTTTGGAGATGCTCTGACCCAGTCGTCTAGCCATCACAATTTGGCCCTTGTCAAACTCGCTCAAATCCTTACGCTTGCTCATTTTTCTTGCTTCTAACACATCAACTTTGAGGATAAAATGTTCTATGCTGCCTAATATATCCCACCCACTAACAGGTGCCGTGATGAAGAGATAATCAGTGTTATTCACTTCACCTGTCGGTGGTCATAATGTTTTGCCTTGTCGGTGTAAATTCATTTTGAGTCGTTGCTTACTAATGGGGCCGGGTAATGGCTAGGTGGGTAGCACTTCCAGGTTCGATTCCCAGATGGAACAGTCTGGGTCCTCTCTGTGTGGAGCATGTACTCCCCGTGTCTGTTGGTTTTCTCCCGGGTGCTCCGGTTTCCTCCCACAGTTCAACGTCATGCAGTCAGGTAAATTGGAGATACTAAAATTGTCCTTAGATGTGAATGTGTTTGTGTGGCTGCCCTGTGATAGAGCTGGGATAGACTCCAGCACCCCTGCGCCCCTGATTAGGGTAAGCGGTTGCAGTGCTTCATTTTTTGGTATCAGTGCTTCTTGTTTCTTTGCAGACAGACATGAGTCATGGATGATAACAGGTGTAATTGTTAGTCAGTTAAAAAAATTTTTTCTTTGTGTTGTTCTAGCCATGGTTTTACAAGTCTTAAATAAAGGAAGTACTTGGTAGTGGTAATTTGAAAATAAATAAATAAATAATTAAAGACTTAAGTAACACTTTTCCAATACTTAATGCTGTACCTTACAAGAGAGCCCTGCTTCACATATTAAATACCACTAACTAGAAAAATATATGTCTCCTCAGTTTGGTGTTGCTTGGTATCAGCAGTCATGTTGTTTATATTGTTGATATTTTGTTTCCAAAATGTCGGACACTAGCAGTAGTTGCAGGTTTGCTCTAAAGCGTAGTTCTGCTGACTGTGTATAAAGAAGGACAGGAATTTAGCCGAATGCTGTGCAGTCTTGTTAAACATTATTTGGCCGAGGACCAATGCAGTGTGGGATACTTGTGCAGAAACAGATAGTGTTTCCTACTTTCTAAAGGACATTCATCAGACTGGTTCAACTGATGAAAATTTCAAAGAATGGCACTGATACAGATGCAAAACAGCTGTGTTTAAACAAGTGGTGATGGGTGGTACAGTTAAAACCTTTAATTGAGGTTATTGTACCTGTATCATGGTAATAACATCACAATGTAGTGCTTTATTTAGAAAAGTAGAATTGGTTGCTTATTGGATGCACATTTCATCAGGTTTTTTTTAACCAATAGTCGGCCTTCATTAGTCGATGCTTAGCTGATGACTGACAAGCTTGTAGCTGTAGTCAATTTGTCTTCTGCTGCTGGGGATCCCCAATATTTTGCAGTTGAGGAGGGTATATTGCTTCTCACGTCTCCTTCGACCCGTGCGCAGCCCTTAGCGGAACCCTATTCCAGCCTTGCACTCTGCACAGACGCCTCTATCCGCCAATCAGGGTCCTTACAGACCCCGCCCACATTTTCCGGTCATTCTCTCCCTGCCAAAAAAAAAATAATGTTGGGCCCCCTCAACAAATTGCATATGCTGATAGCTGATCAGAATGAATTAAAAGTACTCTCTCAGAAGCTACACTTCAAGTCCAAATTCCTGCCTCTGATATTTTTAATGCACAGTTTTAGTTATTTTAACTAAAACTGTGCATTTAGGCATAATTGGCACTGCCAGTTATGCCTGCTAGATGGCAACGCCGAGTTTCGAACCAAGGAGTTCAGAATCTCGACGCTGGTGCACTAGTGGAATATCCCGCTGCACCACCTGGGCGCCCTACGTTTTTAAAAAATATAAAATCACAGAGTTTCAGAGCAAAAGGTATTTATACGTTATTGAATGAAAAACAGCATAGTGTAGTGAACATGGCAGTAATGTAGAACAGTAAGATGAACAGAAACACTGTTAGCATTCAGAATGTAGATATTACATGGTAGCCGGTAGCCAGCATTTCATTACAAAAGCAAACCAAACATGCTAATGAAATTAAATAGAGATGCAGTCTGGGTTCTATATTTATACTAGAACATGATGCGATATATCCAAATTTTTTCATTAAAAAAATTAAATTATTAACACTCAGCCAGACTCCATACTGACACAAAACCCTAGTTCTAGCATATAAGTGCTAGAACGGGCAGAGGTAGCTCAGCGGTTAAGGCACAGGACTAGAAATTGTAAGTTCACTGGTTCAAGCCCCACGCCTGCCAGGTTGCCACTGTTGGGCCCTTTAGCAAGGCTTAATGGCTTGCAACGAATACAGTCACAGTTGTAAGTGCGAACAGAAAAACCTATACATTTACATTTGCAGCATTTAGCGGACGCTTTTATCCAAAGCGACTTACAATTATGACACATAATTTTGAGCAATTGAGCGTTAGGGCCTTGCTCAGGGGCCCCAACAGTGGCAGCTTGGTGGTGGTGGGGCTTGAACCAGCAACCTTCTGAACACTAGTCTAGTGCCTTAATTGCGGAGTTTGTGGACACCCCTGGACACCTCATTTTTGGCATTTTTTATCCAAAGCATCTGCTAAATGCCAAAATGTAAATCAGAGGGGGCCCCTAACCCTCAATTGCTCAAAATATATCAGTCATAATTAGGGATGTAACGATACACTCTACCCACGATGCAATACGTTTCACGATACTGGGTTCATGATACGATTTTTCCCCGAATTTTTTAAACAAATTGAAATTGAAGACAAATTATGACAAAATTTCCTTTTATTATTTCTCTTTAAAAAATACAATAAAATACTGTATTTGTGTTTATCTTTTATTTATCTAAATAATAAATCCCCCTTAATTTCTGAGGTAGGTACAAACTATGCCAAATAATGCTTATTGTGTAAAAAGACTGAAATGAAAATGTAACACAAATCCAACATTATATAAATAAATGAATAATAAATGAATAATACAAATAAAGAAAATATCCTCAGATAAATAAATTTGGCTGGAAAATTTAGAACCTGGCAACCCTGTAGTGACGTCAACCAGGCGAGGTGAATAGCGCCAGTGCCCTCTGCTGTTTAAAGTGATTATCAATTCATCTTAAATGAATAACCGATTTATTTGAATCGTGGCAGATTTTTAACTGTCTTGTGGTGCATCGTTACATCCCTAGTCATAAATGTAAGTCGGTTCGGATAAAAGCGTCCGCTAAATGCTACAATATAAATGTATAGGTTTGTCGGTTCAGATTCAAACGACAGCACTGAGGATTAAATCATGGGTCTGATCCAGCAGGTGTCGTAATTGCAGCAGTCATGAGAAATTCCCACCTATAGATGAGCCAGTCCTTGTCTGTATAGGTTCGCGGCCTGCCGGTAGCAGAGATGACATTGAACCTTGCGAGTTCAAGATGTCTGATCTGGTGTACTAACGTAATTTACCACCACGCCAACCAAGAACCCTATTTCTTACATTACTAACTACAAAGTACAGACTTATCTATGTAAACTAACAATAATAATTTCCTATATTAATTTTGTTTGTGTTGTGTTCAGGCAGCTGGATGGAATGAGTTGCTAGTTTATATTAGTGCTTTTGGCATGGTACAATGAAGTAAAAGAAGTAACTCGTCAGGCCTCAGGCTGTCGGTCGGTGAGACGGCTGTCATGGCTTAGTTTGTTTACCGTGTGTTTCACTCACTTGCACAACACGGCGGAGGATCATCCCCCATACACACCACAAGAATGTCTCCGAAAGTTCAGAGCACTGTCCTCAGTAACCTCTGTGTAAGAATCTGTGTGCTGATTATGCTTATGAGGTTTACGTGGCTGAATGAAGACTTGTGCATTAGATAAATATCTATATAGCATGTGTAGGCAGTTGTAGCCTAGTGGTTAAGGTACTGGATCAGTAATCAGAAGGTTGTTGCTTCAAGCACCACCACTGCCAAGTTGCCACTGTTGGGCCCTGAGCAAGCTCCCCCTAGTTCACATCCTAGCCCACTCCCGCTTGGATACAAGGTTTAAATCACCATCTGTGCTGTCGGCCAGTTGGGCGTCTACATACGTACTTCTGTGAGGGGAGGATGGTCGAGGCCCCACAATGGATTGCCATCCTGCCACACCCACCACGACCATAACCAGAACTACACTATATTGCCAAGAGTATTTACTCACCCATCCAAATAATTGAATTCAGGTGTTCCAATCACACCACATTAGTGAAAGAATGGGTCGCTCTCAGGAGCTCAGTGAATTCCAACGTGGTACCATGATGCCACCTGTGCAACAAGGCCAGTCGTGAAATTTCCTCACTACTAAATATTCCACAGTCAACTGTCAGTGGTATTATAACAAAGTGGAAGCGATTGGGAACGACAGCAACTCAGCCACGAAGTGGTAGGTCATGTAAAATGACAGAGCGGGGTCGCCACCTTACTGCAGAGTCAATCGCTACAGACCTCCAAACTTCATGTGGCCTTCAGATTAGCTCAAGAACAGTGTGTAGAGAGCTTCATGGAATGGGTTTCCATGGCCGAGCAGCTGCATCCAAGCCTTACATCACCAAGCGCAATGCAAAGCGTCTGATGCAGTGGTGTAAAGCACGCCGCCACTGGACTCTAGAGCAGTGGAGACGTGTTCTCTGGAGTGACGAATCACGCTTCTCCGTCTGGCAATCCGATGGACGAGTCTGGGTTTGGCGGTTGCCAGGAGAACGGTACTTGTCTGACTGCATTGTGCCAAGTGTAAAGTTTGGTGGAGGGGGATTATGGTGTGGGGTTGTTTTTCAGTAGTTGGGCTCGGCCCCTTAGTTCCAGTGAAAGGAACTCTTAATGTTTCAGCATACCAAGAGATTTTGGGCAATGTCATGTTCCCAACTTTGTGGGAACAGTTTGGGGATGGCCCCTTCCTGTTCCAACATGACTGCATACCAGTGCACAAAGCAAGGTCCATAAAGACATGGATGAGCGAGTTTGGTGTGGAAGAACTTGACTGGCCTGCACAGAGTCCTGACCTCAACTCGATAGAACACATTTGGGATGAATTAGAGTGGAGACTGCGAGCCAGGCCTTCACGTCCAACATCAGTGTCTGACCTCACAAATGCGCTTCTGGAAGAATGGTAAAAAATTCCCATAAACACACTCCTAAACCTTGTGGAAAGCCTTCCCAGAAGAGTTGACACTGTTGTAGCTGCAAAGGGTGGTCCGACATCATATTAAACCCTATGGATTAAGAATGGGACGTCACTCAAGTTCATATGCGTGTGAAGGCAGGCGAGCGAATACTTTTGGCAATATTGTGTATATTGAGCATTGCACCTTAAAAATCACCCATTATACATTGCAAAACTGATTTATTGCCTCTGCCAACAGCTGTATTTGTCAGGAATAGAGTTCAAATCCACATGAAAATGCTTTGCTTATTCTGCCTTATTTAGTTGACAGATCAGCGTATCCGTGAGTGTTCGCGTCTGGGTTTGAACAAAGGAAAGAACAAGGTACACAGTGTTCGCTCGGCTCAGCGCTCAGACTGACACACTCTGTCTGTCTCACTTTTTTTCCCCCTTTCACACTTTCGCACACAAACTCTCTTAATCCATCTGGCTTTCATGATCAGTGATACCTGTTATGCTTTGTACCTATTTATCTTCATATACTTCACATGTTTATTATTCATTTTCACCCTTATTTTTACTCATGTTTACTTTATTTGCTTTTCTAGTTTTGGGGTCCCAGCTGTCTCGGTTAGGTTGGTTGGAATCAGTTGGAAGAGAAGCTTTAGCGAGGCTTTGGCTGGAAATGCCTCCAGCCGTGTGAAGCTTAGCAGCAGCAGCAGGCTGGATGGAGTGCCAGTCCTGAAAAGAATCCTTCATCTCTGCTGCGGTATTAGACCAAGCTGCTGCAAACACACAAGCTGCTTGTTCCAAATCATTATACAGCCGGGTACCTATATGGTAGTTATGATAGTAACCCAAAATTTATGGATCATGGGGTGTTGTTATAAAGAGCACTGTCCCTGATCTAGGTCTCAGAGCTATTTTGTCTTGTTTGTTCAATTGTACATTAATTATTGATTTTAGGTACATATGTGGAATTGGTAGAGTGGGTCTTGAACTTGGGGAGGCTCTGCTCACTCTGCGAGGATTGCTCACTGTGCATGTTCTCCCTCATTCACCTTAGATTTGGCTTTTTTTCCCCAAATAAAAACAGCCAGAATAACATTTTGATCAGGTGGTTTATACCAGATACCGCATTGGGCACACCCAGTTAACACACATATCTGATAAGAGGGGAAGCGTCTTCACTCTGTGATACCTGCCATATACAGATCCACCCTACCATAAAAACAGATAGAACACAGTACCCCAAAAAACATAGTATCAAGATGCACAAGATGCCGCATAGGACACACCAAATTGACCCATACCTACTTGCTAAAAGGAGACCACCTGCTGTGAATATAATGCCAATTAATGCCAATCATTACCAATGCTCAATTTCACCACAGAAGGCGTAACATTCCTCCTCCAAATGCCTTGGTGTTTCTTTGAATCCATGATGCCAGTCACATGGTCAAGATTGCCAGTTAAAGATTGGCAGTAAAAGATCCCAACATCTACACTAAGCGACATTCGTGTTTAACTGTGGGGATAGTAGTCTTCTTGTTAGAGACCAAGCCTTACTTCTTGGTCAAAAGTGGCGTGCATCATGAAGTCTTGCCATGAAGTCCTTGGTTGTTTAGTGACCCTCTTATGGTTGCCACTGACACATTTGTCGCAGCGTTTAGCAGGATCCTGTAAGTCTATTGCAGTAACACAGGGGTTTTCCTTGTTGTCTTGATGTCATTGCTATGGCCTCTGAACAGAGTCTGCTGCTGCACCATAAGTTTGGAACTTGTGGACAGTACTCTCAATGGTGTCACTAGGAATGTTCTAGGTCTTTCAAAGCCTCTTATACCTACTGCAGGGACATTATCTTCTCTCTCAGCTTTTGTGACAGCTCCTTTTGTGATATACCTTGAACGCTTGAATCTCTAGGTTGTGTTTATATATCACATCCCAGTGGAATGCAAATTTAGGTGGTTGTTGAGTTCCTAATGGTTTAATTGTGTTGTAACCCAATTTTAGGTCATATACTGTAGACTAGCAGTAGGTTAGTCCTGAAAAGAATCCTTCATCTCTGCTGCGGTATTAGACCAAGCTGCTGCAAACACACAAGCTGCTTGTTCCAAATCATTATACAGTCGGGCACCTATATGGTAGTTATGGTAGTTTGTTTATTAGGAATTTAACGTCATGTTTTACACTTTGGTTACATTCATGACAGGAACGGTAGTTACTCATTATACAAAGTTCATCAGTTCACAAGGTTATATCGAACACAGTCTTGGACAATTTAGTATCTCCAGTTCACCTCACTTGCATGTCTTTGGACTGTGGGAGGAAACCGGAGCACCCAGAAGAAACCGGAACACCCGGAGGAAACCCACGCGGACACGGGGAGAACATGCAAACTCCACACAGAAAGGACCCGGACTGCCCCACCTGGGGATCGAACCCAGGACCTTCTTGCTGTGAGGCGACAGTGCTACTCTCCTAGCCACCGTGCCGCCCAGTTATGGTAATAACCCAAAATGTATGGATCAGCAGGTGTAGTTTTAAAGAACACTGTCCCTAATGGTTTAATTGTTTTGTAACCCAATTTTAGGTCATATACTGTAGACTAGCAGTAGGTTTTAAGACCAGCAATATTATGTAGGGGTTGAATAGTTCCGAGAAAATATCCTGCTACTTCTATCCTACTATCCTGCGACTGCCCCATCTGGGAATCGAAACCCAGGACCTTCTTGCTGTGAGGCTACAGTGCTAGCCACCAAACCACTGTGCCACCAAGTTCATAGTTGTAAATCCTCATTTTGTATTTTATTTATGAATTTTCTCCCATTTTCTCACAATTTAGCGTAGTCAATTTGTCTTCTGCTGCTGGGGGATCCCTGATCGCAGTCGAGGTGGGTATATTGCTGCTCACACCTCCTCCGACCAGCGCGCAGCTCTTAACAGAACCCTTTTCCACCTATACACTCTGCACATTTGCCTCTCTATCTGCCACATAGTCCAGTCATCCCGCCCTAGCAGAACCATGTTTGCTGCAGGCACTGCCAATTATGCCCGCTAGATGGTGCCCAGCTGACCAGGGGCAATGCCGAGTTTCGAACCGAGGAGTTCAGAATCTCGGTGCTGGTGTGCTAGCGGAATATCCCGCTGTGCCACCTGGGTGTCTAATCTTCATTTTCTTCGGTGGTTGAACATTTCCAATAGCAAGTGTATATTCCTACAAATTAAAATGAGCTTTTTGTGTTTTCCCATGGTTGCTTGTTTACTGCGGGGTGCAATAGAGGGTGCTGTGGCAACTTTTGTAGCAGTTTTTCTCAGTTCTGTCATGGCAAAGAGTTAACATATAACATTAAAAGTAAAGGAAGGCATTGTAGGACAAAGAGGCATTTAAATAATACTGCTAAATACAATATAAGAGTAATAAAGCTTGACAGTCTGTGTGGAATAAGGAAATCAGATCATCTCAAAAAATCCTGGCTGGTACCTGCTGCTTTCTCTAATGGAAAAACAGAACCCACAATTATGTGTTTTTTTAAGAAATATGTGTACATTTACAGGCTTGTATCTGTAACTGTACCTATATAAAGTGTGCAGTATAGTTGGGTGAGTATCTGTGTACAGTATCGCTGCACATGAGTCATTTTGTACAGTACAGTGGAAGCTTATCGGTCTGGTCCGATGGCTCAGTCAAAGTCATGCTTGAAAAATCAGATCTGCTTTCGGTTGTTACATAACCATGTGTTCCTCGAGTCACCGCTCTCTGCAGCTGTCTGCCTTTCTGCCAGCAAGGAGAGTGCTGCCAAACCCATAGAAATCACACACACACACACAGACACACACACCTTCTCCAGCAGTTACCAGCTGTCACTGTACAGCTCTGCTTACCTCCATCAGACCTGCTGCATGACTTATACCTGACCTGCACTTCTTTCTGATACAACTCACTTCACAGCTCTTGGTTCCTCCATCTCATCTGCTATACAACCTGAATTTAACCTGAACTACATTATGATACTACTGTCATTAGACCTTCTCCATGGACAGCTCTCTTTACCTCCATCCGACCTGCCTCATGGCTTAAACTCATCCAGTACAGCTCTCTTTACCTCTATCAGACCTGCCTCATGGCTTAAACTCATCCAGTACAGCTCTCTTTACCTCCATCCGACCTGCCTCATGGCTTAAACATATCCAGTACAGCTCTCTTTACCTCCATCCGACCTGCCTCATGGCTTAAACTCATCCTGTACAGCTCTCTTTACCTCCATCTGACCTGCCTCATGGCTTAAACTCATCCTGTACAGCTCTCTTTACCTTCATCAGACCTGCCTCATGGCTTATACTCATCCTGTACAGCTCTCTTTACCTTCATCAGACCTGCCTCATGGCTTATACTCATCCTGTACAGCTCTCTTTACCTCTATCAGACCTGCCTCATGACTCATACTCATCCTGTACAGCTCTCTTTACCTCTATCAGACCTGCCTCATGGCTTATACTCATCCTGTACAGCTCTCTTTACCTCTATCAGACCTGCCTCATGACTCATACTCATCCTGTACAGCTCTCTTTACCTCTATCAGACCTGCCTCATGGCTTACACTCATCCAGTACAGCTCTCTTTACCTCTATCAGACCTGCCTCATGGCTTATACTCATCCTGTACAGCTTTCTTTACCTCTATCAGACCTGCCTCATGGCTTATACTCATCCTGTACAGCTCTCTTTACCTCCATCAGACCTGCCTCATGGCTTATACTCATCCTGTACAGCTCTCTTTACCTCTATCAGACCTGCCTCATGGCTTATACTCATCCTGTACAGCTCTCTTTACCTCCATCAGACCTGCCTCATGGCTTATACTCATCCTGTACAGCTCTCTTTACCTCCATCAGACCTGCCTCATGGCTTATACTCATCCTGTACAGCTCTCTTTACCTCCATCTGACCTGCCTCATGGCTTATACTCATCCTGTACAGCTCTCTTTACCTCCATCAGACCTGCCTCATGGCTTATACTCATCCTGTACAGCTCTCTTTACCTCCATCAGACCTGCCTCATGGCTTATACTCATCCTGTACAGCTCTCTTTACCTCTATCAGACCTGCCTCATGGCTTATACTCATCCTGTACAGCTCTCTTCACCTCCATCAGACCTGCCTCATGGCTTATACTCATCCTGTACAGCTCTCTTCACCTCCATCAGACCTGCCTCATGGCTTATACTCATGCTGTACAGCTCTCTTTACCTTCATCTGACCTGCCTCATGGCTTAAACTCATCCTGCACTGCTGTCTGATACACTACACAGCTCTCTATACCTCTATCAGACCTTTTTAATGGCTTAAACTCATCCTGCACTGCTTTTTTGATATACTGCACAGCTCTCTATACCTTCATCAGACCTTCTTCATAGCTTAAACTCATCTTGCACTGATTTTTTGATATACTGCACAGCTCTTTATACCTCCATCAGACCTTATCCATAGCTTAAACTCATCCTGCACTGCTTTCTGGTATCTTGCACAGCTCTTTATACCTTCATCAGACCTGCATCATGGCTTAAACTCATCCTGCACTGCTGTCTGATACACTACACAGCTCTCTATACCTCTATCAGACCTTTTTCATGGCTTAAACTCATCCTGCACTGCTTTTTTGATATACTGCACAGCTCTCTATACCTTCATCAGACCTTCTTCATAGCTTAAACTCATCCTGCACCTCTTTCTGATACACTACACAGCTCTCTATACCTCTATCAGACCTTTTTCATGGCTTAAACTCATCCTGCACTTCTTTTTTGATATACTGCACAGCTCTTTATACCACCATCAGACCTTTTCCATAGCTTAAACTCATCCTGCACTGCCTTTTTTGATATACTGCACATCTCTCTATACCTTCATTAAACCTTATCCAGACCTCCTTCTTCTAGCTTAAACTCATTCTTCACTGCTTTCTGATCTACTGCACAGCTGTCTATACCTTATCAGACCTGCCTCATAGCTTGAACATGATCTGCGCTTCTTTCTAATGCATTGTGGTCAGGTGCGTCCTGCTTTATTTGTTTATCCTGAGGATGTGCCTACAACTCAGTTGGTGTCCACCTGTTTCAATTTAATTAATTGGACACATTTCAGAAAGGCACACACATGGGGTTTGTATAGTGAATTGTCAGGACAAATCCAAGCACTGTTGCCTCACAGCAAAAAATTTTTCCATGACTGTGTTCAGTATAACCTTGTGAACTGATGAATCTTGTGTAATGAGTGACTACCGTTTCTGTTATGAATGTAACCAAAGTGTGAAACATGACGTTAAAATCCTAATAAACAAACAAAACAAACTAAAGAGCTCCAAAAGATGTGAGCAAAATAGCTCAAATAGCTAAAGAGCATGTCAAGCATGTCACTTTGTAGTTCTACAATTATTGACTGTAGTCCATCTGTTTCTCTACATACCTGTTCTTCAATGGCCAGGACTTCCACAGGACCACCACAGAGCAGGTATTATTTAGGTGGTGGATCATTCTCAGCACTGCAGTTACAATGACATGGTGGTGGTGTGTTAGTGTGTGTTGTGCTGGTATGAGTGGATCAGACACAGCAATGCTGCTGGAGTTTTTAAATACCATGTCCACTCACTGTCCACTCTATTACACACTCCTACCTGGTTGGTCCACCTTGTAGATGTAAAGTCAGAGACGATCGCTCATCTATTGCTGCTGTTTGAGTTGGTCATCTTCTAGACCTTCATCAGTGGTCACAGGACGCTGCCCACGGGGCGCTGTTGGCTGGATTTATTTTTGGTTGGTGGACTATTCTTAGTCCAGCAGGGACTGTGAGGTGTTTAAAAACTCCATCAGCAGCGCTGCTGTGTCTTATCCACTCATATCAGCACAACACACACTAACACACCACCACCATGTCAGTGTCACTGCAGTGCTGAGAATGACCCACCACCCAAATAATACCTGCTCTGTAGTGGTCCTGGGAGAGTCCTGACCATTGAAGAACAGCCTGAAAGGGGGCTAACAAAGCATGCAGAGAAACAGATGGACCACAGTCAGTAATTGTAGAGCTACAAAGTGCTTCTATATGGTAAGTGGAGCTGATAAAATGGACAGTGTGTGTAGAAACAAGGAGGTGGTTATAATGTTATGGCTGTTTGATATATATATATATATATATACTGTATATACTGTATATACAGTGTATCACAAAAGTGAGTACACCTCTCACATTTCTGCAGATATTTAAGTATATCTTTTCATGGGACAACACTGACAAAATGACACTTTGACACAATGAAAAGTAGTCTGTGTGCAGCTTATATAATAGTGTAAATTTATTCTTCCCTCAAAATAACTCAATATACAGCCATTAATGTCTAAACCACCGGCAACAAAAGTGAGTACACCCCTTAGTGAAAGTTCCTGAAGTGTCAATATTTTGTGTGGCCACCATTATTTCCCAGAACTGCCTTAACTCTCCTGGGCATGGAGTTTACCAGAGCTTCACAGGTTGCCACTGGAATGCTTTTCCACTCCTCCATGACGACATCACAGAGCTGGCGGATATTCGAGACTTTGCGCTCCTCCACCTTCCGCTTGAGGATGCCCCAAAGATGTTCTATTGGGTTTAGGTCTGGAGACATGCTTGGCCAGTCCATCACCTTTACCTTCAGCCTCTTCAATAAAGCAGTGGTCGTCTTAGAGGTGTGTTTGGGGTCATTATCATGCTGGAACACTGCCCTGCGACCCAGTTTCCGGAGGGAGGGGATCATGCTCTGCTTCAGTATTTCACAGTACATATTGGAGTTCATGTGTCCCTCAATGAAATGTAACTCCCCAACACCTGCTGCACTCATGCAGCCCCAGACCATGGCATTCCCACCACCATGCTTGACTGTAGGCATGACACACTTATCTTTGTACTCCTCACCTGATTGCCGCCACACATGCTTGAGACCATCTGAACCAAACAAATTAATCTTGGTCTCATCAGACCATAAGACATGGTTCCAGTAATCCATGTCCTTTGTTGACATGTCTTCAGCAAACTGTTTGCAGGCTTTCTTGTGTAGAGACTTCAGAAGAGGCTTCCTTCTGGGGTGACAGCCATGCAGACCAATTTGATGTAGTGTGCGGTGTATGGTCTGAGCACTGACAGGCTGACCCCCCACCTTTTCAATCTCTGCAGCAATGCTGACAGCACTCCTGCGCCTATCTTTCAAAGACAGCAGTTGGATGTGACGCTGAGCACGTGCACTCAGCTTCTTTGGACGACCGACGCGAGGTCTGTTCTGAGTGGACCCTGCTCTTTTAAAACGCTGGATGATCTTGGCCACTGTGCTGCAGCTCAGTTTCAGGGTGTTGGCAATCTTCTTGTAGCCTTGGCCATCTTCATGTAGCGCAACAATTCGTCTCTTAAGATCCTCAGAGAGTTCTTTGCCATGAGGTGCCATGTTGGAACTTTCAGTGACCAGTATGAGAGAGTGTGAGAGCTGTACTACTAAATTGAACACACCTGCTCCCTATGCACACCTGAGACCTAGTAACACTAACGAGTCACATGACATTTTGGAGGGAAAATGACAAGCAGTGCTCAATTTGGACATTTAGGGGTGTAGTCTCTTAGGGGTGTACTCACTTTTGTTGCCGGTGGTTTAGACATTAATGGCTGTATATTGAGTTATTTTGAGGGAAGAATAAATGTACACTGTTATATAAGCTGCACACAGACTACTTTTCATTGTGTCAAAGTGTCATTTTGTCAGTGTTGTCCCATGAAAAGATATACTTAAATATCTGCAGAAATGTGAGGGGTGTACTCACTTTTGTGATACACTGTATATATATATATATATACACATATATGAGGTATAACATTATGAGCACTGACAGGTGAAGTGAATAACACTGATTATCTCTTCATCACAGAACCTGTTAGTGGGTGGGATATATTAGGCAGCAAGTGAACATTTTATCCTCAGAGTTGATGTGTTAGAAGCAGGAACAATGGGCAAGTGTAAGGATTTGAGCGAGTTTGACAAGGGCCAAATTGTGATGGCTAGACGACTGGGTCAGAGCATCTCCAAAACTGCAGCTCTTGTGGGGTGTTCCCGGTCTGCAGTGTCAGTATCTATCAAAAGTGGTCCAAGGAAAGATCGGTGGTAAACCAGCGACAGGGTCATGGGCAGCCAATGCTCATTGATGCATGTGGGGAGCGAAGGCTGGCCCGTGTGGTCCGATCCAACAGATGAGCTACTGTAGCTCAAACTGCTGCAGAAGTTAATGCTGGTTCTGATAGAAAGGTGTCAGAATATACAGTGCATCACAGTTTGTTGTGTATGGGGCTGCATAGCCACAGACCGGTCAGGGTGCCCATGCTGACCCCTGTCCACCACCGAAAGCGCCAACATTGGGCACTGAACTGGACCATGGAGCAATGGAAGATGGTGGCCTGGTCTGATGAATCACGTTTTCTTTTCCGTACAGGTCTCTGGAGTTCTATTACGACAAACTGGTTTAGACAGTGCCATCATGAACCTTGCTTTGGGCACAGGGGGGCACAGTCACGCTGAAAGTGGAACCACCATATAGATATAATTGATTTTGTACATGATTAGAAGTGAGTTAAACACCTGCACTGAATAATTCTGATCCATTTTCTGACCAGTATATATTTGGCAGTGTCCTTGGCCTCGGTGTTTGTACAACTCTTTTGTCAGCTTTTGTTACTTGTTAGTTCTCAGTCAATGTACTGAATGTAGAATAAACCAGAAGCTTATAGATACACCTCTCGTTTTATGTATTTATTGTCTAGGCTGAGCTTCAGAGTGCCTGTAGCTGTTTGTGTTCCTGCTGCTGCCAGGTAAGGTCAACTAAAGAGCAAATAATTTTAGAACTGTTTCATTATTAATCAAGGAGTTGTTGTGGGTTAGAGGCATTAAGCAGTTGTCATATAAATTAGGTAGAGTGTTCTTTTCTGCACCCTGTGTCACCTTGTGTAAATTACAGGACTGAAGGATTCAAAGTGCACCAAATCTGGTGGTTGGCATTTGACTTTTCTTGTCTGTGAGTAAAATGATTAAACGGGTACAGTTATCATTACTGTTCTACACTACAGGGGTGGCACGGTGGCTCAGTGGGTAGCACTGTTAAAAAAAAAATAATCAAAAAATGAAATCACATAGGCGTCACGGTGGCTCACAACAGAAAGGTCCTGTGTTTGATCCCCAGGTGGGGTGATCTCGGTCCTTTCTTTGTGGAGTTTGCATGTTCTCCCCATGGCCGAGTTAATTTTCTCCAGATACCCTGATTTCCTCCCACAGTCTCAATGTATTTTTCTGCATTAATGCTGCATCACAGAAGTGTAAATGACCTTTGCCAAGGGCACTGACACAGCCCCATACCATGACAGACCCTGGCTTTTGGACTTGTTGCTGATAACAGTCTGGATGGTCCTTTTTGTCTTTGGTCCAGAGCATTTTTTCCAGAAAATAAACTGGAATGCTAATTCATCTGACCACAATACACGTTTCCACTGTGTGATGGTCCATCCTAGATGCCTAAGAGCCCAGAGAAGTCGACGTTGCTTCTGGACATGGTTAACATAAGGCTTCTTTTTTGCACAGTAAAGTTTTAAGTGGTGTTTGTGCATGTAACTCTGTATTGTAGTGCTTGACAAATGTTTGCCAAAGTAATCCCTCACCCATGTGGTTATATCAGCTATTGTTGAGTGGTGGTTCTTGATGCAGTGCCGTCTGAGGGATCGAAGATCACAGATGTTCAGTCTAAGCTTGTGTCCTTGCCCTTTACGCACTGAAATTCCTCCTGATTCCTTGAATGATATTTTGCACTGTAGAGGGAGAAATATGCACATCCCTTCCAATCTTTCTTTGAGGTTCATTGTTGGTAAACATTTCAATAATTTTGTCACGCATTTGTTGACAAACTGGAGATCCTCTGATCATCTTTGCTCATCAAAGACTCAGCCTTTCCTGGATGCGGCTTTTGTACCAAACCATGATTACAATCACCTGTTGACATCACCTGTTTGGAATCACATCATTATTTAGCTATTTCACCTCATTACTATCCCTAAATTGCCCCTGTCCCAACTTTTTTGGAATGTGTTGCAGGCCTGAAATGCAGGAATGGAGGTATATTAACACATAAAATACTATATCTATATTATATAAAAGTCTCATAGGCAGATTCAAATTCTCTTGAATGGGATTTAGGCAATTTATCCCATTCCTCATGTAAGATCATCAGAATGAATGCAGACTGTTTGTGAACTTCGATCTTCAGGTCTCCCCAAAGAAGTTTAATGAGATTTAGGTCTGGGCTTTGGCTGAGCCATTTAAGGACATTCAAAAACTTGCTTCAAAGTCACTCTACTGTTGTTTTGACTGTATGCTTCAGGTCATTGTCCTATTGAAAGGTGAACTGTCGCTCCAGTCTGAGGTTGTGTGTGTTCTGGAGCAGATTTTTCTCAAGCATGGTCCTGTATTTGGCTGCATACATTCGTACTTTAATTCTTACCAGTTTTTCTGTCTCTGATGCTGATAAGCATCACCATAGCATGATCTTACCGCTACCATGTTTCACTTTAGGGATGGTATTATTCAGGTCATCCTTGTGCAGTGCCTGTTTTCACCAGCTGTAATGTTTGTTGTTGTGGCCAAAGAGTTCAGACAGAATTCAGACAAGCAGGCTGTCGTATGTTGTTTACTCGACACTGGCTTTCGTCTTGCCACCCTGCCATAAAAGCCTGATTTATGGAGTGCTGCAGGGAAAGTTTCCCATCCGACAGATTCTTCTTTCTCTGTTTAGAACATTGGAGCTCTTTTAGAATAGACAGTCTGGTTCTTTCCTAACTCTCTGATCATGACCTTCTTGTCCAGATTTCCAATTTGACAAGAAACTGTTGTTTAAAATGTTTAAAATTGAGTAAATACACCAACTAGGCATAACATTATGACCACTGAGAGGTGAAGTGAATAACAATTATCTCTTCATCACGGCACCTGTTAGTAGGTGGGATATATTAGGCAGTAGGTGAACATTTTATCCTCAGAGTTGATGTATTAGAAGCAGAAAAAATGTTGGCTAGACGTCTGGGTCAGAGCATCTCCAAAACTGCAGCTCAGTATCTATCAAAGGTGGTCCAAGAAAGGAACAGTGGTAAAACGGTGACAGGGTCATGGGTGGCCAAGTCTCATTGATGCACCTGGGGAGTGAAGGCTGGCCCGTGTGGTCCGATCCAACAGACGAGCTACTGTAGCTCATTTTGCTGAAGAAGTTAATGCTGGTTCTGACAGAAAGGTGTCAGAATACACAGTGCATCACAGTTTGTTGTGTATGGGGCTTCATAGCCGCAGACAAGTCTGGGTGCCCATACTGACCCCTGTCCATCACCGAAAGTGACAACAATGGGCACGTGAGCATTGGAACTGGACCACGGAGCAATGGAAGAAGGTGGCCTGGTCTGATCAATCGTTTTCTTTTACATCACGTGGCTGGCCGGGTGCGTGTGCGTCGCTTACCTGGTGAACACATGGCACCAGGATGCACTATGGGAAGAAGACAAGCTGGTGGAGGCAGTGCGATGCTTTGGGCAATGTTCTGCTGGGAAACCTTGGGTCCTACCGTCCATGTGGATGTTACTTTGACATGCACCACCTACCTAAGCATTGTTGCAGATCATGTACAACCTTTCATGGAAACGGTATTCCCTGATGGCTGTGGCCTCTTTCAACAGGATGATGCACCCTGCCACAAAGCAAAAATGGTTCAGGAATGGTTTAAGGAGCACAACAACAAGTTTGAGGTGTTGACTTGGCCTCCAAATTCCCCAGATCTCAATCCAATTAAGCATCTGTGGGATGTGCTGGACAAAGAAGATACCACAGCACACCTTCAGGGGTCTAGTGGAGTCCATGCCTCAATGGGTCAGGGCTGTTTTGGCAGCAAAAGGGGGATTTACACAATATTAGGAAGGTGGTCATGATGTTATGTCTAATTGGTGTATGTTTACTACTCTGTGGGTTATAGTTTAATATCCATTTTAACTTAATTTAGGGTTTAATTTTTAATGATTTATTCTTTTTTTGGTAATAGAAATGGACGGGTGCTAATATTTTTTGGCTTGACTGGTAGTTGCAGTAATGTATCCTGTTCACTCACTGACACACACTTCCATTCGCACAGACAGTGGCAGACTCAGGAAATAGTCTGGCTTCTGTACAGAATGAATTGTCCTTCCAAATACGAGTGGGCAGGAGGCCAAGTATGCAGTGTTTCCTAACTGAGCGCTTCTCTTTCCATGGTTTTCTTAATATTTACCCAAAAAGAGTTTACCTTTCAGTCTGAAGCAGCTCTGAGGTATGAGAAGTATTTTCACAGTCTACATGTCTGAGTATAGTACACTATACTGTATAGTCAAAAGTATGTGGTGGACACCACTTTTATTTACTTAGCTTGTTAAATAAATGATATGCTTCTATTACAGT
This sequence comes from Trichomycterus rosablanca, assembly GCF_030014385.1. NCBI lineage: Eukaryota > Metazoa > Chordata > Actinopteri > Siluriformes > Trichomycteridae > Trichomycterus > Trichomycterus rosablanca. Next base: position 44,462,642 of record NC_085990.1, on the reverse strand, counting down.
GGACCCTTGACTTTTGAACCTAACTGGTTTCGAAGGGCTGTTCTTAAGTCAAAATGTTTGTTAGTTAAACCTATTTTTCCCATAAGAAATCATGTAAATAGAATTAATCTGTGCCAGACCTCCCAAACCACCCCCTTACCTAACATTTCTAATGTCTTAAATGATCTTTTTTGTTATAAATACAAGTATATTTTTCCTTAATCTTAAATTATAGAAGAGATAATACTGTAATAAATAATAATATACAACAATACACAGTAGTACTGTACATAAAAAACACACATCTCAGTACAGTACGTGTGCTGTACCATACACCATAATACATTTCCTTCTTTTTTTATAAAATGTATTTACCAGAAACAACAATAACTCTCATAGTTCTCTATTATTTCCTTCTTTATTTCAATAGTGTTGTATTTTGTAGGTGTAATTGCACAAAAGAAAGAATACTTTACTCAGCGACTTCCTTCTTCTCTCTCACTCACTGTCCCCTCTGTCTGATACACAGTGACAGCTACTGGCAGTATCGTTCATAACCCAAAATGTTTGTATGGTAAACCGTTCGTAACTCAAGGGTCCACTGTAAATGCCTTTTAATCTGTGGGGTGGCCTGAAGAGGGCTGTGCAGGAGATGCCCTTGCAATCTATATCCTCCCTTTAGGGTTCATTTAAATAAAAAATATTTCCCTTTATTGTTATGCAGATGATATCCAAATCCACTTGCCTTTGAAACAGAAAGATACAAACTCTTTAAAACCACTGCTGGACTGTCTTGAGGACATTAAAGCTTGGAAAGCCTCATTCATTTTATTATTATTATTATATTTTTTTTTTACTTTAATGAGATTAAAATGGAAATCCTGATTTTTACCCAGTGGTGCCTGCGATACCCTCCATGTGGATCTGTGTTTTATGGACACATTTGTAATACCTACTGTAAATAATGTAGGTGTGGTAATTGATAGTGATTTTAAATTAGACAAACTGATAAGCTCAGGGATCAAATCTAGTTTTTTTTTTTCCAACTGATGCTCTTATCTAAGGTGATGCCTTTTTATCTTTTAATTATTCTTAAAAGGTTATACTATACACACTTTAATTTATATATATATTGCATTTTTCTCCCATTCTTTCCCAATTTGGGGCGGCAGGGTGGCTAAGTGGGTAGCACTGTTGCCTCACAGCATGAAGGTCCTGGGTTCGATCTCCAGGTGGGGCGGTCCGGGTCCTCTCTGTGTGGAGTTTGCATGTTCTCCCCGTGTCTGTGTGGTTTTCTTCCCACAGTCCAAAGACATGCAAGTGAGGTGAATTGGAGATACTAAATTTTCCGAGACTGTGTTCGATATAACCTTGTGAAGTGATGAAACTTGTGTAATGAGTAACTACCGTTCCTGTCATGAATGTAACCAAAGTGTAAAACATGACGTTAAAATCCTAATAAACAACAAACAACTTTCCCAATTTAGTGTAGTCAATTTGTCTTCCGCTGCTGAGGATCCTCAATTTTTTGCAGTTGAGGAGGGTATATTGCTGCTCACGCCTCCTCTGAACCCACACACAGCCCTTAACGGAACCCTTTTCCACCCATTCATTCTGCACAGGCGCCTCTATCCGCCAATCAGGGTCCTTACACAGCGTTTGAAGACCCCGCCCACATATTCCGGTCATCCCCCCCATGCAGGCATTGCCAGTTATGCCCGCTAGATCGCTGGCAATGCCGAGTTTCGAACCGAGGAGTTCAGAATCTCGGTGCTGGTGCGCTAGCGGAATATCCCGCTGCGCCACCTGGGCGCTTACATGCTTTAATTTTGATTTGACGATTGCAACACTCTTTATGTTGGTGTTAGTCAGGCCTCTTTTCACACTTATAGTCAGTCCAGAATTCTGCAGCTCCTCGTTTAATAGGACCACACAAGCGTGAGCATATTTCCACCATACTCGAGTCAAGTCAACTTTATTTATATAGCGCTTTTTACAACAGACATTGTCTCAAAGCAACTTTACAAAATCCAGGACCAACAGGTACAAAAACCCCTGATGAGCAAGCCGAGGGCGACTGTGGCAAGGAAAAACTCCCTGAAAATTACAGGAAGAAACCTTGAGAGGAACCAGACTCAGCAGGGGCCCATCCTTCTTGGGTGGCCTGGAGGATACTTCAAATAAGTAGGATTTACACAAATCATACAAACATAGAATTAAATGAACTAAAAGTTATAACTGGCAATAAATAAATACTAATAATATAGTTGTTATTCGGTCTAGTCTTCAATAAAGTCTGTAGTGATTTCTTGTCATTCTTGGTGCAATTACGCCAGACCCGTCACATCCGGCAGGAGCAGCATCGTTGGCACTGCAGTCTCGACTTCAATCCTTAACCTCGGCGGGTAAACAGGTTTCCATCAGAATGCCCTTGGGGTAAAACAACAGAGAATGTACAGTAGTTAATCATGTACAATGCTAGTTGAGTAAAACAGTTTTACAGAGAGTTTTAGACTCCGGCACCCCTAATCATTACAGCATAACTAAAAGGGAGAGCGAGCAGGTAACAAGGTCATGAAGGCTTTCATAGGACATCAGCGCCCACCTCCCCACCATCATCAAACCTGAGTGATCGGATAAGAGAGGCAGAACGACAGCAACCCAACATCCCTGATCACCACAAGTTTCTATGACCAAGAACCCCCAAGCTCTGCGCCTTTGTCAATATTAATCAAAAGCCTGAGAAAATAAATATGTTTTCAGTCTAGACTTAAACATTGAGACTGTGTCCGAATCCCGAACAGAGGCAGGAAGATTATTCCAAAGTTGTACTGACCTCTTCTTTGTACTGACCTCTTCTCTTTGCCTCCTTATATATTTTAGGATTGATTTTAAATTGATTCTGTTGTTTGTTTATAAATGATTAAATGAGCTAACACCAACAAATCTTTCTGACTTATTACAACCATACATTTAATAAAAAACACTTGGGTTCATAAATCCAGGTTGAAGCAAAGAGGAGTTATAGCCCCATTTTTCACTTATAGCCCTCAAACTCTGGAATGAATTGCTTCTGTATGTTAGGTTGTTTTTTTAATCCAGTCTCAAGGCACATTTTTTTTTTATTTGGCTTCTGATTCAGTATGAGAGCTGTCGGTCCTTTGTGTAAACTGGTTTTCATGTTTTATTGCCTGTGTTCTTGGTTTGGCTTTATTGATTGTACAGCACTGTGGTCAACATCTGTTTTTTAAATGTGCTCTATAAATAAAATTGACTATGACGTTTGACAATGTATTATTTAGTATTTAAGATTTACTTACCATGTAGATGCACTATGTTGGTATACCATTATGTACTGTGGCACCTTCACTGATTGGATATTATTGGTGGATCATGGATCATTTTCAATACTACAGTTTTACTAATGACATAATAGTGTGTGTTGTACTGGTATTGGTGTATTAGCTTAGCTATAATTAGGGCCCTACTAAGTTCACAGGAAAATGTGCTTAATTTCACGGACCTCGTTTTTCATAAATCACATATGTGGCGCTATTCTTTAGAAATCCGTGAAATTTCATAAAATTTCTTTAGAAATCACTCATAAAATTGACTGATGGAATATATGGAAGCCACAATACACAGCACAGCAACCTTAACGGTTGAATGTAACCGTAGAACATTTTTAACATTTACGGTTTTGGCATTTAGCAGGCGCCTTTTATCCAAAGTCACTTGCATTACAGTTTACAGCAATTGAGGGTGCTCAGGGGCCCAACAGCAGAAACCTGCCAGTGGTGGGGCTTGAACCAGCAACCTTATGATTATTAGTCCCGTACGACCGTCTCTAAGATGAAAATTCTCATCTGTGTTTTGACACACACACCCCTGTGTCCACAGAATCCGTTGGGAGTTTTCCAAACTCAGTTACCCGAGTCGTGTTTTTAGCTGCTTTACACTTCGACATCTTGGACATTTTGACTAATCGATTGCTAACTGAATTGCCGTAGGATTGTTAGGACCGCCTCTTAAATGCTACATGAACGAAAAATGTTAAATTTGCTAAACACAAACCTTAAAATTTACATTTCACAGCAAATTACATATTACACAGGAAACGGCTCATTTCACGGTCCGTGATGTGTTTTTCACAGCTGTGAATTAGGTAGGGCCTCAGCTAATACAAATAAAAAGATCTGGTAGTATGGTGGTGTTGCATGTAGAGCTCGATCTGAACCGCTTTGTGAACTATGACACTGTAGGATTTCCTCTAGGTTACATTCTACTTCTCAAAAGCACAGCAGTAAGGACATTTTTCTATTTTATTTATGCATTTTCTCTAATTTTCTCCCAATTTTAGCATAGTTAATCTGACTTCCGCTGCTGGGGGATCCCTGATTGCATTCGAGGAGGGTGCTCACGTCTCCTCCGACCCACGCGCAGCCATCAGCGGAACCCTTTTTTACCCTTGCATTCTGCAGAGGGACCTCTCTATCTGCTAATCAGGGTCCTTACACAGCGTTTGAAGACCCCACCCACATGGTTCGATCATCCTGCCCCTAGCAGAAACGTGTATGCTGCAGACACTGTCAGTTATGCCCGCTAGATGGCGCCCAGCTGACCGGTGGCAACGCCGAGTTTCAAACAGAGTTCAGAATCTCGGTGCTGGTGTGATAGCGGAATGTCCTGCTGTGCCACCTGGGCACATATTGGTACTATTCTAAGATTCATATTTATTCATTCATGGTTTAGGACCGACCAAATTCATGGAAATTTTAAATGTATGGTTTGTGTTTAGCGATTTAACATTGTAATTCGGCTAACACTCAAGTGCCTCACATTTACTGGTTAATTTGCACTATAGGGCGGTCCTAGTGTAACCGAGCATCTTAAGAGTTTGTTGAGTTAATAAAGTAAGAAATAAACTGTACATAGTCAAACTACCTGGAGCATAGGGCTGGGCGATTTTCACGATTAATTCGGTTAATTCGCATGAACGTTTTCACCCGATGTTAGAATGTGACAATCGCGATTGTTTACATACTTTATATTTTAATTAAAATACCAACGTCACGAAGCAGAAACTGACCAGACGCCTGCGGAATATAAATCAGGGAAAGTTTAATATAAAAAGGGCGAAAACAGTGTACAAAATCAGGAAGAGTCCAAAACCAGCGAAAACCAAAACAGTAAACGGAAGACAACAAGGATTATACACGGTAACGGTTAGATTCAGTAATAAGGAGCGCAAACACGATCGGCAAAACGAGACACAAACAGAAGAGTTTAATTAAGATTCACTGAATCAAACACCGCTAAACTGAATCAAAATACGGAGCCGATGAGCGCGATCAGGATTGGCTGGAAAGTAACGTATTACATTTACTCGCGTTACTGTAATTGAGTCGTTTTTTTTGTGTACTTGTACTTTTCAAAGTAGATTTTACAGCCTGTAATTTTACTTTTACTTAAGTAAGTTTTGTACTAAGAATTGTAATTCACTACATTTTAAATCACATCCGTTACTAAGTAAAAATCGCGTCTGGGAAACTGCTGCAGTGAATTCTGCGATTGGGAGTCGGATCTTTTGTCTCGGTTCCTTTTAAAGAGCCGTATGTATGTAACGACTCCCAAATGCGTGAATCGGTTCCTTTATTTTGGCTTAAAGGGCCGTTCAATAGAATTGAATCATTCTACCACACATAATAGTGGTTAATACAGTTTGAAAGTTTTATGGGACTAAAATGACACATTACACATCCTTAAATGTTTAAATTGTTGTATCCACCGCCCAAATCACAAGAGGACAAAATCAAAGCTGAGCTGAGTGATCACTTGATGCCCCCAATGTAGATACTGATCAGTATCACTCAGACTCACTCAGTGGTGGAAACAGCACAGTACAGGCTCGTGTACCTTTTAAGAAACCTGTAAAGAACTTTTTGTAGTTTTTTTCCTAATGTAAGGAGGTTCTGCGGAACATTATTTAAAATAAAAGTTGTTTGTGAGCTATTCTTAGATATAGATAGATAAGGATATAGATAATTTAGATCTATTTTGTTTTAATTATTGTTAATTATTGTGATATCGTTATTGTTATAAAGTTTGAGTCCCTTAAAAGGATAATTATAAGTGGTGCTGTTACTATTTTTGCACTTCTGCAGGCTTTAATTACAATGCAAAAAAAGAAATTTGAGTCTTATTTTAATTGCATTATACAAGAACAAAAAAAATCGAAATCGGAATCGACAATCGGGTATAATTTTAAAATAATCGAGATTTTTTTTTTTTTTTTTTTGCAAAAGCGCCCAGCCCTACTGGAGCATAATACTTTACTGACTTGTTCTTTTAAGGCACAGCACAGACTACACAGAGATGATCACTCGTGTAGAGAAGCACACTTTTCCTTTGATTATGGAATCCCCAAATGGACAAAATGCATTCAATTTGTAAACACACACACCAAACATTGTCAGCACACAACACCACAGAAAAGTCTGTTACACTAGCAAGCCTATGGCAATGGAGTTAGCAATTGGTTAGTAAAAATGTCAAAGTCTAAAGGAGTTACAAACACTATGGGTAATCAGGTAACTGTGTTTGGAAATTCCCAACCAAGTCAATGGACGCAGAGGGGGGTGTGTCAAAATACGGACGAGTATTTTCAAACAATCGTCTGTCAACTATTAAGGAAGGCTGTGCTGTGTATTGTAGCTTCCATTTATTATATAATTTAATTGACTGCTGTGAAATGTGGCACCTTTGTGTAAAAATTCATGAAATCTATCATTTTCCCCGTGAATTTAGTTGAGCCCTATTCATGGTTGATCAATCTTCTTTGAACCAATAAAGATGGAGTGAAGGATGTACAATATGAGCTAGGCTAGGTGGATCCTGCTGCTATACTGACCTCTGTCATGGATGGCATGAGTCCATTTGTCATTGTCATATCTCTCTACATGTTCGGTAGTGATGACACAGCATTTGATGACGCAGCATTGCTTTCGGCCTCTCTGCTCATCTGCCATACACAGTTGCTCGATCGTGTTGTCACAGTACTCATTCAACTCCTTTGGGTTTAGATCTTGCTGACTTTACCAGCGTCGTCCACGCCCATCTGTCTCTGCCTGCAGTTTAATTCGATTGTGTGTGTGTGTGTGTGTGTGGTTGTTGGGGAGGGGAGTAGCGGTGGTCACAGGATTCTTTTGACTGTTATGTAAAGATGATCAATTGTACACTGTGGACCTCATTTTATTATCTGCTGTGGGTTAATTTGGCTTTATAGAGCACACGGGGACTGAAGTGTGTATTTGATAAAACGCTGAGTCGGGACATTTCACCCACCGGCTCCTACAGTCCACCAGAGCTAGGTGTACTTTTATTTTTGATTAGATGACTTGTGATTTTTGCTCGCGTAGTAATAAATCAACACAGAGGATTTCTGATGATGGTGCAGAATCGTTTTCACTAGTGCTCTTCATTGCACATCCTCCTGAACCGTAAACTTGTCAGGAAAGCAGTTTCTATTCAAAACCATATACCAAACAGTGTATTCCTTTATTCTTTTGTACTCGCCAAACTCCAGACACACTGAGTATTGATTTCCGAGTAGAGACAGAGGGAGAGAGAACAGGAAGGAAAGGCCTCGGCCTTCACCAGAGTTTCAGCGCCACAGGGGTGGACGAGTTTGTGAAACTATATCAGAGAAAAAAATGAAGACAATAGCTTTAGATTTACTGCATAGAGCCTCTGAGATTATTGAATATGAGTCAGAGCTAGAGGCCCTAGGATATCAAATAGTGTGCACTGGGATCCCAATTCTCAGTTTCGTCTTTCCTTTATTTCACTTTTGCTCTTTCTCTTTTCCCCCTCACTCCTTGCCTTGATGTTTTGTAGGTAAGATGACTGGTCGGATCGTTTCTTATTTTTTTTTTCTTTATGTTGAAATAAACTATATTGCCAAAAGTATTCGCTCGTCTGCCTTCACATGCATATGAACTTGAGTGACATCCCATTCTCAATCCATAGGGTTTAATATGATGTCTGCCCCACCCAGCTATAACAGCTTCAACTCTTCTGGGAAGGCTTTCCACAAGGTTTAGGAGTGTGTTTATGGGAATTTTTGACCATTCTTCCAGAAGCGCATTTGTGAGGTCAGACGAGAAGGCCTGGCTCGCAGTTTCCGCTCTAATTCATCCCGTAGCTGCTCTATCGGGTTGAGGTTAGGACATTGTGCAGGCCAGTCAAGTTCTTCCACACCAAACTCACTCATCCATGTCTTTATGGACCTTCTTTGTGCACTGGTGCGCAGTGATGTTGGAACAGGAAGGGACCATCCCCAAACTGTTCCCACAAAGTTGGGAGCATGAAATTGTCCAAAATCTCTTGGTATGCTGAAGCATTAAGAATTCCTTTCACTGGAACTAAGGGGCCGAGCCCAACTCCTGAAAAACAACCCCACACCATAATCCCCCCTCCACCAAACTTTACACTTGGCACAATGCAGTCAGACAAGTACCGTTCTCCAAACCCAGACCCAGACTCGTCCATCGGATTGCCAGACGGAGAAGCGTGATTCGTCACTCCAGAGAACACGTCTCCACTGCTCTAGAGTCCAGTGGCGGCGTTCTTTACACCACTGCATCCGACGCTTTGCATTGCGCTTGTTGATGTAAGGCTTGGATACAGCTGCTCAGCCATGGAAACCCATTCCATGAAGCTCTCTACACACTGTTATTCAGCTAATCTGAAGGCCACATGAAGTTTGGAGGTCTGTAGCGATTGACTCTGCAGTCTGACTTTAAAATCAATTAAAAAAAAATACAATAAAACCTGCACTTTACCTTTACTTCTTTATTGTTTCCTTATGCTTCTTAATCGTGGAGATGCTTAATCTTGGAATACTGTATACCTTAGTGAGTTTAGTAAGAGCGCATTCACATGAGAAGTGGCAAAAACGCTTATGTGCTGGCTGTGTCGTTATTTCCTATGAAGTGTGCTGGTGCACAAAGCTGAACGTGACTTATTGTACTACAACAACAAGAAAGGAATTTTATTAGTGGAGAGAACTTATGAGAAGTAATAATTAAAAGAGCTTTAGTGTTCCTATGTCATTCTTTTCATACATTGAGTCACATTAAGCTTTATTTTAACAATACATGTTTTAGACTATTTCAGAAAAGCTGATTCTTACAATTTCTCAGAACCCCGAGCTGTAACACAAGTTTAAAAGTGAAAAAAGAAGAAAAATCCAGATAAACACAGATACATGTGGAGCTTTCAGAGTGGATTTGACGGTTATTACACACAAATGCAGAGTCGTCTCATATTCGCACTTTGATGATGTTTTACGGCACCGCTCAAGCCAAGCGCTGAACAAAACGGCAGTCGCACACACGTTGAGTTTAGGGGAAACGTGGGGTTTAAGGGTACAAATTTCTCGCCGAAGGGTGTCGAGTTTCAAAGATTTCGAATTTAGGGGACGTTGAGTTACCACTGTATTTTATTTCTGTCTGTTTTTCCTCCTAGTACTCAGGTTTTCTCCATTTTTTAAAATGCATTATGCTACTCTGTTTTGTCTCTGTGTGTGAGGTATTGAGTAAACAGGTGGGTGAGTGGAACACTGTGAACCTTGCTGCACCTTTCAGGTCCTGAGCAATATGAAGCGCATGACTTTCATAGTAAAGTGTTTAATAACTCATTGGGGCGGCACGGTGGCTCAGTGGGTAGCACTGTCGCCTCACAGCGAGAAGGTCCTGGGTTCGATCCCCAGGTGGGGCGGTCCAGGTCCTTTCTGTGTGGAGTTTGCTTTTTCTCCCCGTGTCTGCGTGGGTTTCCTTCCGGAGCTCCGGTTTCCAAAGACATGCAAGTGAGGTGAACAGGAAATACTAAATTGTCCATGACCGTTTGACTGTTAAACTTGTGAACTGATGAATCTTGTGAACGAGTACAGTGTATCACAAAAGTGAGTACACCCCTCACATTTCTGCAAATATTTCATTATATCTTTTCATGGGACAACACTATAGAAATAAAACTTGGATAAAACTTAGAGTAGTCAGTGTACAACTTGTATAGCAGTGTAGATTTACTGTCTTCTGAAAATAACTTAACACACAGCCATTAATGTCTAAATAGCTGGCAACATAAGTGAGTACACCCCACAGTGAACATGTCCAAATTGTGCCCAAATGTGTCGTTGTCCCTCTCTGGTGTCATGTGTCAAGGTCCCAGGTGTAAATGGGGAGCAGGGCTGTTAAATTTGGTGTTTTGGGTACAATTCTCTCATACTGGCCACTGGATATTCAACATGGCACCTCATGGCAAAGAACTCTCTGAGGATGTGAGAAATAGAATTGTTGCTCTCCACAAAGATGGCCTGGGCTATAAGAAGATTGCTAACACCCTGAAACTGAGCTACAGCATGGTGGCCAAGGTCATACAGCGGTTTTCCAGGACAGGTTCCACTCGGAACAGGCTTCACCAGGGTCGACCAAAGAAGTTGAGTCGGCGTCATATCCCGTAATATCATATTTTTAAACACGTGTTCGGCGTCATATCCAGAGGTTGGCTTTAAAAAATAGACACATGAGTGCTGCCAGCATTGCTGCAGAGGTTGAAGTCGTGGGAGGTCAGCCTGTCAGTGCTCAGACCATACGCCGCACACTGCATCAACTTGGTCTGCATGGTCGTCATCCCAGAAGGAAGCTGACGCACAAGAAAGCCCGCAAACAGTTTGCTGAAGACAAGCAGTCCAAGAACATGGATTACTGGAATGCCCTGTGGTCTGACGAGACCAAGATAAACTTGTTTGGCTCAGATGGTGTCCATCATGTGTGGCGGCGCCCTGGTGAGAAGTACCAAGACAACTGTATCTTGCCTACAGTCAAGCATGGTGGTGGTAGCATCATGGTCTTGGGCTGCATGAGTGTTGCTGGCACTGGGGAGCTGCAGTTCATTGAGGGAAACATGAATTCCAACATGTACTGTAACATTCTGAAACAGAGCATGATCCTCTCCCTTCGAAAACTGGGCCTCATGGCAGTTTTCCAACAGGATAACGACCCCAAACACAACCTCCAAGATGACAACTGCCTTGCTGAGGAAGCTGAAGGTAAAGGTGATGGACTAAACCCAATTGAGCACCTGTGGCGCATCCTCAAGTGGAAGGTGGAGGAGTTCAAGGTGTCTAACATCCACCAGCTCCGTGATGTCATCATGGAGGAGTGGAAGAGGATTCCAGTAGCAACCTGTGCAGCTCTGGTGAATTCCATGCCCAGGAGGGTTAAGGCAGTGCTGGATAATAATGGTGGTCACACAAAATATTGACACTTTGGGCACAATTTGGACATGTTCACTGTGGGGTGTACTCACTTTTGTTGCCAGCCATTTAGACATTAATGGCTGTGTGTTGAGTTATTTTCAGAAGACAGTAAATCTACACTGCTATACAAGTTGTACACTGACTACTCTAAGTTTTATCCAAGTTTTATTTCTATAGTGTTGTCCCATGAAAAGATATAATGAAATATTTGCAGAAATGTGAGGGGTGTACTCACTTTTGTGATACACTGTAACTATTGTTTCTGTCATGAATGTAACCAATATGTAAAACATGACATTAACATCCTAATTAATAAATATTAGTGATTCTCTATTATTCAGTTTATAGATATAAAACTCCTGCACGAACGTTCCACACTTCTGTTTCCATCTTTCTAATGCTGTTAATATGTAGTAAAATCTCATGCTATTCGCTTCATTAGCTTTTATTGTGTGTTTGTTCTTACAGGAAAGAACATTGCCTATTAAAAGAAACTCATTCCTGTAAACACTTCAGCTCTGGAAATCTGGAAACCCTGGAGGTGTGATTCGCACGTTGTGCTTTTGCATACTTGGAATAGGCCAACCTTTGGACTGGTGCACACCCTGACTTTAAATGTAAGTACTTTTCTTATGTATCATTTCCTCTCAGATCTCTGAACACAGCTCTGTGTGCTTTAACTGCCCGTCAAACCCATCAGTTAATAAAACCTAGATTAGACTCCCCAGATGTTCCTGCAACCGAAAACTAGGATTTGTCCCAGTGCGATTTAAAGACCCTGTGATTATGACGTTATGAGTAAAGCATGAAATAAGAGACTCTGCAGCTCTCCAGTCACTTTTACAACTGATTTTAAACGTGTAATGTAGTTGTGAACTGAAAGCAGTTTGTACCTCATTGCAAAACCCATTTGATAAAACAGAAACTGACAACTGACAGATGACACAATAAAAAATATGTTTTTATGTATTTTTTCAAACCAGTATTGCATTTGTTGTAGGGCTGGGCGATTTGACCAAAAAACTCATATCTCGATATGCTTTTGAGAAGTACTGATATATGATACGATGCGATATAATGTAAACTTAACAAAGTACAATGGCAGGCCACTGCCATGTTACTTCAAATAAATGAGCATCGAAAAAAAATCCAGAAAAAATTCAATATATGACAATGCTTTGCTATCTTTGCAAAATGAAAGCGCACGGTAAACAGCAGCATTGCGACCCAGATCAACCAAACAGCAGCATAAAATCATAACCTCTGCTTACCTGAGCTTCTCCTCTTCGAATTAAGATCAAATCTATTTCCGTGTGTTGTGCCATTAGTGATAAAATCCACTTTTTTTGTAAATGTTTTTCTTCATGTTTCCAGAATATTTTTTATATATACACCGATCAGCCATAACATTAAACCACCCTTGTTTCTACACTTACTGTCCATTTCATCAGCTCAACTTACCATATAGAAGCACTTTGTAGTTCTACAATACTGACTGTAGTCCATCTATTTCTCTGAATGCTTTTTTAACCCCATTTTCATGCTGTTCTTCAATGGTCAGGACCCACACAGGACCACCACAGAGCAGGTATTATTTAGGTGGTGATCTGTCTCGCGTGTGTCTGCAGTAACACTGACATGGTGGTGGTGTGTTAGTGTGTGTTGTGCTGGTATGAGTGGATAAGACACAGTGGCGCTGCTGGAGTTTTTTAACACCTCACTGTCACTGCTGGACTGAGAATAGTCCACCAACCAAAAATATCCAGCCAACAGCACCCCGTGGGCAGTGTTCTGTGACCACTGATGAAGGTCTAGAAGATGACCAACTCAAACAGCAGCAATAGATGAGCGATTGTCTCTGACTTTACATCTACAAGGTGGACCAACTAGGTAGGAGTGTCTAATAGAGTGGACAGTGAGTGGACTCGGTATTTAAAACCTCCAGCAGCACTGCTGTGTCTGATCCACTCGTACCAGCACAACACACACTAACACACCACCACCATGTCAGTGTCACTGCAGTGCTGATAATGATCCACCACCTAAATAATACCTGCTCTGTGGTGGTCCTGTAGGGGTCCCGACCATCAAAGAACAGGGTGAAAGCAGGCTAAAAAAATATGTAGAGAAACAGATGGACTACAGTCAGTAATTGTAGAACTACAAAGTGCTCTTATATGGTAAGTGGAGCTGATAAAATGGACAGTGAGTGTAGAAAGCAGGAGGTGGTTTTAATGTTATGGCTGATCAGTGTATTTCACAATATAATATTATATAACCATATATTCTTTTAGAAGTTTCAATATTTGCATTGCTGGCTTTGATTTTAATTCCTTCTTCATATCTTAAAAAACTTCCATCGTTTGAATTAAAATGGTCCTGAAACCTCATTTTTTATTTTCATGTTTCATTTTAGAAAAGCCTGCTGTGCCATTTATCCTGGTATTAAGCGAGCGCTCGACTAAGGTGTGCAGGCAATAGAAAAGTGTTCTCCAGCACTTTCTGAGACAGGTCCTTTAGGGATTTCTCCTCTGAGCACTCAGATATATGGACCCAGGCAGAAGGTTCTGAGGGAAAGTAGTTTTGTTCAAGAAGGGCTGTGACTGGGAGTGGGTACTCACTGCAGGGTCAGATTTCCCCCTTAACAGATTTTTATGAGCTGATGACAGCTGTCAGCGTGTGGTACCAATTCCCTGGACAAGGGTCATGTGACCCCAGATTCACTTTTTTCCAGCTTGTTATTTCCAATTGACGTGTGTGACATGGTGGACAGATATACAGTTTCCCTGTCAGCGTGTATCAGAACACAATTTAATTTACTCTGCATGTGCTGACCTCAATATCGTCCTCCGCCTTTAGCAGCCATCGAAAGGTCTAGTTTCTGTCTTATGTTGTGTTAAGCCCCTTTTACACTAAAACCTGTGTAAATACTGGCTTACTTTACAGCAATGGCATGGCTGTATGTCATTCGCTATTACAGCTAGTACACATGACATGACGTAATAATTTCTAATAAAGATCCGGTAATTTAAAATGCTTTATTCATCCGAATTGCTCATTATTACAGGGATTCATTACTGAGTTGCTCATAATAAACATTTGTAATTTTCAAAGGCAGTGGTTGTCAAGCTTTTTTCTCTTATCAAAGTGGCTCAGTTGCATTTGTAACATAAATGCTTTAAAATTTCTTAAGACAGACCCAGTGTGTTGATTCTTTGTGTTATAATGCCAGAACATATTGTGCTGCCCATCCATGTACACAGAGGTCCTTTAAGAGCTAAGTGGTAAAAAGCATGCATTTATTACAAAGTTCAAACCTTTCACATCAGCATTGGAAGGTAATGAATTACTTGTTACAAGGTTTGTGAGCCAAATAGTTTCCTAATTGTATTTTACAGTATTTTACATTTACAGCATTTAGCAGACGCTCATATCCAGAGTGACTTACAGAAGTGCTTCCATAGTAAACATTACCTTACTCTAGTTTAAGTAAACAGCAATCCAAGAACACAAATCTGCTGATTCTCCCTGTTTTTTGGTGCAAGAAATAAATAAGAGCATTATTAAGTAAGTACATGTCAGCTTAAGTGCTTAGTAAAGAGGTGATGAAGGTTTTTAATCGTCTTTTGAAGACAGCAAGAGATTCAGATGTTCGGACAGACAAGGAAAGCTCATTCCACCACTTGGGTGCAAGTACAGAGAAGAGCCTTAATGCGTGTCTTCCTTGAGTTCTGGGCGGAGGATCAAGTCGAGCGAGACTAGTGGCTCGGAGGTTGCGTGGTACAGAGCGAGGTTTGATTAGACCCTGAAGGTAGCTTGGGGCTGGTCCATTTTTGGCTTTGTAGGCGAGCATCAGTGTTTTAAACTGAATGCGCGCAGCTACAGGATGCCAGTGAAGAGTGAAGAGAACGCAGCATTACATTTACATTTACATTTTCAGCATTTAGCAGACGCTTTTATCCAAAGCGACTTACACAATGAGCAATTGAGGGTTAAGGGCCTTGCTCAGGGACCCAACAGTGGCAACTTGGTGGTGGCGGGGCTTGAACCGGCAACCTTCTGTTTACTAGTCAAGTACCTTAACCACTGAGCTATCACTGGCCCATAGCAGCAGTGGGGTGATGTGGCAGTGTTTAGGTTGGTTAAAAACCAGCCCAGCAGCTGCATTTTGAATGAGTTAAACGGGTTCAATAGTGGACATAGGAGCACCTGCCAGGAGGAAGTTGCAGTAGTCCAACCGTGAGATTACAAGTGACTGGACAGGAATCTGACTGGCTTTCATGGAGACAAATGGACGAATCTTCCTGTTGTTGTAGAGGAGGAACCGGCACGATCTTGTCATGTTGGCTACGTGAGAAAATCAGCTGGTTATCCAGGACTACACCAAGGCTTCTTACATTATCAGACGGTCTGATCTGGGAGTCATCAAGAGAGATGACTAGGTCCTGGTTAGAGATTGATCTCCAGGAATAAGTAACAGCTCTGTCTTCCTGGGATTGAATGGCCAAGCATTATATAGTTTATGTATTGACACTGGCATGATCCCCACAGAGGTTCTGTTTACTCAGGTACACAGTTTGCTAGTTTGTGTTTATTAGAATTTTAATGTCATGTTTTACACTTTGAAGTTCACCATGAGGCTGTTATTTTCTTTTTCCTGTAAGTCTCCTAACAGAAAGAAAACATATGAGTGAAGTGATGACATGCCAACGTTTGCACTTTGTTTGCTGGTCTTAGCACTTTATTGCCAAGCATTATATAGTTTATGTGTTGACACTGGCATGGTCCCCACAGAGGTTCTGTTTATATCAGTATTGCAGTGTATTCCCCGTAGTAGACGTTATGTAACCTGCAATAAAATGTGTGAAGTTACAGCCAAAATAAACTTCATTAGAACTACAAAAGTGCAGAACTGAGCAGAAATATGAATGTACCTTTGAAAAACAGTGTTTAAATATGAACTAATAACTAATTATTAGCTAGTTTTGGCAACATTTGGAGATGTTTTTTTTTTATTACATTATTATTACATTATTTAAAATATGTACCCAACCACCTCTTGCAGATACAACAGCCAGAACCTTTCTAAGAAGGCTTTTCACAAGATTCTGAATTGTGTTCGTAAAACATTTTGAGGTCATGTACAGACTGATGTTTAACACGAAGGCCTGGCTTACAATTTACATTCTAATTTAACCCAAAGGTGATCAGTAAGGTTGAGGCCGGGGCTCTGTGCAGGCCACTGAGATTTTATGGCCTGCATTGTGCACAGGGATACAGGAACATGATGCAGGAACAGGAAAGGGCCTTTCCCAATCTGTTGTCGCTGTGCTAGGAAATTAGCATGACCAAGAAAGAAAGCTGTGATTAATAACATTTCTGTGTGTTTCTTCTTTTTTTTTTATCATAGTCTATTTATTTAGTTTTTAATACAATTTTACAAAAATAGCAACAAAGAAAGAAAAAAAGGAACCAAATCCCCTTTCCCCCAAACCAGACATAAGTATGTAAACTTAAAACATAGCCACTATATAATAAATCAAAACAGAAAATGCCATCACATTAAAGTTACATATGTTAATTTTACTGTCGTGCCGTTAGCCCCCATCTCCCCAATATATGCCAGAAGGGGCTGCCAGATATTGTAAAATTTCTCGGTGGACCCCCAGATAGTGTATCTAATCTTCTCTAGTTTAAGATGACTAGTGATTTCTGTAAACCGCTGGCAATATGTAGGTGGAGCAGAGTCCTTCCATTTAAACAATATCAATCTTCTAGCCAGGAGAGAGCTGAAGGCCATAACGCTAATTTCTTTCTTGCTGGCGGTGCCACTCTCCGGTGCCACACCATACAGGTCAATAACGGGGATGGGTCAATTACTCTCCGAAATATTTTAGAGAAAGTTTCGAAGATTGTATGCCAGAATACGTGGAGCTTTGGACATGTCTAAAACATATGCAGTAGAGTGGCTGGAGCCTGTCACATGTAGGATCTATGTCTGCCCTAATCTTAGAGAGTCTGACCTTAGTCCAGTGTAGCCGAGCACAATCTTAAATTGAATGACCATGTCTTAGACCATTTTTCTAACTTTTCCTAATTTTACACAGTTAGCACTAGAGCAGGGCGATATGGCCAAAATTGTTATCACGATAAATTTTTCTATATTGATCAATATCAATAATTAGCATGATACAAATTTTGGCAACACTGTCAGTTATTAAAGAATATCCTTAAAATGCAAACTAAATTAATCAAATTGTAATGTTTTAAAATATTTTAATATTTATTATAAAAACATAATATACATGCAACATAGTATTCAAATTAGACTTGTAACACTTTGGTCTTACTATAGTTTTTTTTAAACAAACAAATAAACAGATGTGTCAAACTTTCTAGTTTAAATTACAATAACGTAGAATTCTTAGTAAGTAATTTTAATTATTTTACACTGCCCCATTTGAGAATAAATTCATCAGGTTTTAAAATTCTGTCTCTGTCCTCTGGAATAAACGCTGTTTCGCAAATTCCATTCCTCGTCAATGTCATGCACGGTAAGACTCATGTATGGTTCACACGTCTGACTTGACCACATATCAGCTGTGGTAGCAAAGTGTTTTACAAGTTTTAGCTCAGTTTCCAGTTTTGCCCAACAGTCCTCAGAAAGCAGCGGCAGCACAGTCTGTGAAAAATATTTTCTACCAGGTAGTTTATACCTTGAGTCAAGTACTTTCTCGAGTCGAGCCTTCTTTCTCCACCATACTTATTAGGCATCATGTCTTTAGCCATGAAAAAAGTGACAGCTACTGTTGTGATGGTGCCTTTTTGACTTTTTTTTTTTCGTACAGGGTAATGGCAGAAAAACACGCCACAACTAGCTGTTGATTAAAAGAAAGTTTACTTCCTGATGGCCGACGAACGGCACCGCTAGATGGCTAGTTAACAACACTTGAACGCCGTTTATTATACTTTCTGTGTGCTCGACTGGGTGGTATTTTTTCAAATTATGAAATAAATTGGTAGTTTCCCGACTTAGTACTTACAGGCGACATATTTTGCCTTTTGGGGTCTGCGCTTCATTAGAATTAAGAAATTCGAACCTCTTCCATATGATGGAAGTGGCCTGGCCTTTCTTTGGAACAATGTCATCAAAATCAGACGGCTCACCTTCGCCTTCTCTTTTGCTTTCGGGTTTCTCTCCACTGGCCATCTTCCCGTAGCTTGCTACTGTTTAAGCACTATTCCTCATCTCGTTCCATTCAGCGCGCAGTCTGCTTGGCTATTGTGCCGGCTTTACGCCTAACCTACGTGCTGTGCGATTAGGCTGCTTTCTGTGCTTTTCTGCACTAGCGAGGAGAAAAAATAGAATTGATAATATGCCCAAAGCTTATCATCGTAATCGAGGAAAAGTTTATCGCGATACAAATCGACATCGTTTTATTGCCCAGCTCTAGTTAGCACTTCAACACAAATTTACAGGCAGTCTACACACAATATGTTTCATATGACATTCAGGAGTACCATCACACACACACCTGCACATACAAGGCTGTGTTTCAGTTTAACCCATTCTTGCTTTGGCAGCATAATGGAGGTTAGTATTTAATAAGGTAACAAAGGTGTACATAGAGTGGTGCACAATTGTTGCTTAAAAGTTCAGAAAGACAGAAAATCACACTTTAAGTCCCCTAGGTCATTCTGATTTGATATGAGGTCCCTAGCAAGCGTCTGGGTGGGGGCGGTCCTGTAACCAATACGCTGCTGTGGGTGTTGTAGAATTTCGAGCCTGCTTTGTGATGTTTATCTAAGCTTTTCAGTCCATGGCAACTGTTTTAGCTTGGTTGAGAGTGAGCCAAAGGTTTGTTAGATTTAATTTGATTTGTTTGAACCGCGTTTTCTTCGGTGCAGTACTTTGGATTCTCCACTGGGAGTGCTGTTACCTCATGACCCTGTTGCCAGTTTACCACTGTTCCTTCCTTGGACCACTTTTAATATATACTGACCACTGCAGACCGGAAACACCCCACAAGAGCTGCAGTTTTGGAGATGCTCTGACCCAATCGTCAAGCCATCACAATTTGGCCCTTGTCAGACTCGCTCAAGTCCTTACGCTTACCCATTTTTCTGCTTCTAACACATCAACTTTGAAGATAAAATGTTCACCTGCTGCTTAATATATCCCACCCACTAACAGGTGCCGTGATGAAGAGATAATCAGTGTTATTCACTTCACCTGTCAGTGGTCATAATGTTATGCCTAATCGGTGTACATTAATTAAATATAATTATAAAATAGTGAGTCAATCAGAGTTAGGCTCAATACCTTGGGTATTGTGTGGAGTTTGCATGTGCTCTCCTTGTCTGCGTGGGTTTCCTCCAGGAGCTGCAGTTTCCTCCCACAGACCAAAAACATGCAGTCAGGTTAATTGAAGACACTGAATTGCCCTATAGGTGAATGGGTGTGTGTATGTGTGTCTGCACTGCGATGGACTGGTGCCTTGTCCAGGGTGTTACTGTGTGCCTTGCGCCCATTGAAAAGCTGGGATGGACTCCAGCCCCCCCCAATCCTAATTGGATAAGCGGTTAAGAAAGTGAGTGAGAGTATGTGAGTGTATATGATATATGGACTAAAAGTCTAAGACTCGGTCAAAGTGGTTATATTCTTATGAAGCTCTGGATTAATTGTATTCATATTTAAACACAAATTAAAAATTAATATTTAAACTAATTAAAACAAACCTGTTGTGGTGACCGGTTAGTTCACCACTATAATCTATAATAGACAGAGGAGGTTTCCCGTGTGCGTCATTGGCTGTGGAAGCACGACGTCGTAGCCGAAGCATTTTTAGAAGATTAAGAGTGGGTTTTGTGGTTAGGATGGTGTTTCGCTTACATGCACATAGTTCTTTTTTTATGATGTGACTGCTGATGTGTTTCATGTCCATGTTGATGAGAGTCTGTAAAGTTACGGTTTCTGTTAATTGTGTTATGTTTAGTGACCCTACTGTGCTGTTGGCTTGTTAGGATAGCATAGTAGCATAGAGTGGTCTGTGTATTGCAGATCTAGCCTCGTCTTCATGACTTTGTACTTGCTCAGAAGCGATTGAATAATAAACAGTGCTGCCTCCTACAGTTTAAAGAGCAGAAATGTTTTCTTCATACTCTCCAATGGGGTGGCAAGGTGGCTTACAGCAAAAAGGTCCTGAGTTCAGTCCCCAGTAGGGATGTAACGATACACTCTACCCACGATGCGAATACGACCCACGATTACTGGGTTCACGATACGATTTTTCCTCGATTTTTTTTTAAACAACATGAAATTAAAGACAAATTATGACGAAGTTTCCTTTTATTATTTCTATTAAAAAATAAAATATTGTATTTGTGCTTATCTTTTATTTATCTAAATAATGAATGCCCTTTTATTTCTGAGGTAGGTACAAACTATGCAAAACAATGCTGCACATTTCCCTTTTTGTGTAAAAAAAAAAAAATGCAATTTTAAAACAAATCCCACATTAAATAAATAAATGAATAATACAAATAAAGAAAGTATCCTCACATGAATACATTTTGCTGGAAAATTCCAAACCTGGCAACCCTGTAGTGACGTGAACCAGGCGAGGTGAATAGCGCCAGTGCCTTCTGCTGTTTAAAGTGAATATTGATTCATTATACATGTGAATCGATTTTTAACTGTCTTGTGGTGCATCGTTACATCCCTGGTCCCCAGTTGGTATGGTCTGGGTCCTTTCTCTGTGGAGTTGGCATGTTCTCCTAGTGTCATAGGTTTCCTCCAGGAGCTCCGGTTTCCTCCCACAGTCCAAAGACGTGCAAGTGAGGTGAATTGGAGATACAAAATTGTCCATGACTGTGTTTGACATTAAAACTTGTTGACTGATGAATCTTGTGTTGCCAGTAACTGGCATGTCTGTCATGAATGTAACCAAAAAAACATGATGTTAAAATCCTAATGAATAAATAAATCATAATCGCCTACGCCACAATATGTACAGTATTACTGTTTAGCCCAGCTGTGATGCTAGATGAGTTAAAATAACACAGGACTAGGAGTTTACTGCTTTGTTTTAAACAGCTTTGTAATTCCGTGCTAGCCTCCTTCTAAGTGTCTATTCACTGATATCATGAACATCTGATCTGTGGTGCATGAAGCCAGGAGGTTGCAAGGGTGTGGCAGCGTTTATTTGGTATGATGCCTAATTCCCTGCAGGATCTAATGTCTACTGGTTTACTGACCAGAAATAAAAGTGCTTTCTAATTTCTTTCTTTTTTTTATCTTTTGAACCACCAAGAAACACACCTCCTCAAAATGTCAAAATGCCAAGGGGATTTTTCTTCTGGTTGATTGAGGAAACAAAATGTGTAAAATGTCTATTTGTATAAAAGACACAAAGCGTGCTTGTCCTAGTCACCTAGGTGAGTGATTTGTCCACCCTTGGATAAGACAAACAAACCTTGTATATGAGACACAGACCGTAGCAGACGCTCAGACGTAGGTTTGTGACCACACCTCAGCCCTTACCCATGTGCCTTATGCCAAGCTGCTTTCAAATGCCAAGTAGAGAGCAGGCATTCTGGCACGTGTATCAATGGATGTGTTTGTGGGCATGGTGGCGGTACCAGTTTGGATGAATTTTATGTGAGTATGTTTTTCACTTAGTGGGGCATCTAAGTGCTCAGCAGGGTGGGGTAGTTGTGGTAGCTGGCTGACATCCTGCAGGCTGGTCAGATTATTTGTGTACACCTGAAGCTTGGCATGTTTACCCTCCGCTACCCTGTGTAATTTGCAGAGAGTGAAGGCAGAGTTCATGACACAGATTAAATTAACTCTTAATGATGAAGAAGCGGTAACTGGCGGTGTGTTCTTTATCTGCCACTTAACACAGGAGCTGACCTGCTGTCTTCACTACTTTTTTCATTTTACTCTGTTTAACTCCATGAACAATACAGCTGTGCAACACATGCTGCATATCAAAGTTCGAAAAGAAATCTTGTATTCTTCTAGAATTGGTTCTGCCAATAATGCCCAAATACCCAAAATAAATCCGTTCCACCACATGATCGATAACTTTATTTTGTACAGTGGTACATATTGGGGAAGAATAAGTTAGGGTTTAAGGGTTGCAGTCGGTCTAGATTCATCATAGGGCTTCGGTCACCCCCCTCAGACACAGCCAATCATGTTGGTATGTAGACACCCAACCAGCCAATAGCACTGCTGGGTATACGAACCCTGGTGCCTAGATTTAGTGGCACGCAGCATGCAACGTACTATGCAACCTCTGACCCACTAGTCTCGCTTGTCTTGATCCTCCACCCAGAACCCAAGGAAGACAGGCATCAAGGTTCTTTTCTGTACTAGCACCAAACTTCTCGTCTGTTCGAACATCTGAGTCTCTCGCAGTTTGGATTTAGGGGCATGATATTTGCCATTTTAATGGTATGACCTATTGAAAATACCATTGCTTCACATTTTCCAGGGCATCCTGGTTTCCTTCTGTCTCCCATAAACATGCCAGATGGAGAAGTAACACCATATTATGGATGTTTTTAAAAAATATATATTTTGTTTATGCATTTTCTCCACTTTTTTTACATTTTAGCACGTCCAATTGCTTGATTGCATCATGCTTCCTCTCCACTAATGTCGATCCCCGCTCTGATTGAGGAGAACGAAGCTAACCCACTCCCCCCCCCGACACGGGGGCAGCAGCCATATGCATTTTGTCACCCACACTTTGACGAGTGCAATGCGGATCAGCACTGTGTACGGAGAGACACACCCTGACAGCACTCTTTTCCTCGTCTCTGTGCAGGCGCCATTAATCAGCCAGCAGAGGTTGTGACTGCATTAGTTATGAAAGAGTCCCTATCTGGCTTTTAGTCAAGTCAAGTCAAGTCAACTTTATTTATATAGCGCTTTTTACAATATACATTGTCTCAAAGCAACTTTACAAAATCCAGGACCAACAGATACAAAAACCCCTGTTGAGCAAGCCGAGGGCGACTGTGGCAAGGAAAAACTCCCTGAAAATTACAGGAAGAAACCTTGAGAGGAACCAGACTCAACAGGGCCCATCCTTCTTGGGTGGTCTGGAGGATACTTTAAATAAATACACGATTTACACAAATCATACAAACACAGAATTGAATGATCTAAAAGTCATACAGTGGTAATAAATAGATAAATAAACAATTAAATAATAATAGAGTTGTTATCCGCTCTAGTCTTCAATAAAGTCTGTAGTGATTTCTTGTCGTTGCAATTACTCCAGACCCGTCACATCTGACAGGAGCAGCATCGTTGTCCCGGCAGTCTCGACTTTAATCCTTAACCTCGGCGGGTAAACAGGTTTCCATCAGAATGCCCTCGGGGTAAAACAACAGAGAATGTAGTTAATAATGTACAATGCTAGTTGACAAACAGTTTTACAGAGAGTTTTAGACTCCGGCAGCCCTAATTATTACAGCATAACTAAAAGGGAGAGCGAGCAGGTAACAAGGTCATGAAGGCTTTCACAGGACATCAGCGCCCACCTCTCCTACCCAAACCAGAGTGATTGGACAAGAGAGGCAGAACGACAGCGACCCAACATCCCTGATCACCACAAGTTTCTATGACCAAGAACCCCCAAGCTCTGCGCCTTTGTCTATACTAATCAAAAGCCTGAGAAAATAAATATGTTTTCAGTTTAGACTTAAACATTGAGACTGTGTCCGAATACCGAACAGAGGCAGGAAGATTATTCCAGAGTTGTGGAGCTTTGTAAGAAAATGCTCTTCCACCAGCTTTGGTCTTTTTAATTTTAGGAACTATAAGTAACCCTGCATCTTGTGAACGAAGTGGACGTGCTGGGTTGTAGTAATTAATAAGCTCACTCAGATACTGTGGAGCCAGACCATGTAGCGCTTTATAGGTTAGTAAAAGTATTTTGTAATCAATGCGAAATTTAACTGGCAGCCAGTGTAGAGATGATAGAACAGGAGTGATATGATCAAATTTTTTAGTTCTAGTTAGCACTCGAGCTGCTGCATTTTGAACTAACTGGAGTTTGTTTAAGGATCTACCAGAGCATCCAGTTAGAAGAGCATTACAATAATCTAACCGAGAAGTTATAAACGCATGGATCAGTTTTTCGGCGTCATTAACAGATAGTATATTTCTTATTTTAGAGATATTACGCAAATGATAGAAAGCAACTCTAGTAATATTATTAATGTGTGTATCAAAGGAGAGATCTGAATCTATTGTGACACCTAAGTTTTTTACATCTGGGCTGGGAGTAACAGAGAACGTGTTTAAGTTTAGCACCAGGTTAGACAACTTGTCTCTTGCAGCTTTAGAGCCAACAAGTAAAACCTCAGTTTTATCTGAATTAAGTAAAAGAAAATTACACGACATCCAGTTTTTTATGTCGTTTACACAATCTTCTATCTTACTGATTGTGTCAGTATCATTTGGTTTGGCTGATATATACAGCTGTGTGTCATCTGCATAGCAGTGAAAGTTTATGCCATGTTTATGAATAATTTCACCTAGTGGAAGCATATAGAGTGTAAATAATAGCGGTCCAAGTACCGACCCCTGTGGAACACCACACTTTACTTTTGTAGTTTCTGAGCATTTATTATTTACATAAACGAATTGAGAGCGGTCAGTCAAATATGATTGAAACCAAGAGAGTGCGAGTCCTTTAACACCTACTGTATTTTCTAGCCTCTCCAGTAAAATGTTATGATCGACCGTATCAAACGCTGCACTAAGATCTAATAGAACAAGAAAAGAGACACATCCATTATCAGAAGACATTAACAACTCGTTAACTACTCTAATTAATGCGGTTTCGGTACTATGGTTGGGTCTAAATCCTGATTGAAATTTTTCAAGGGATTGTGATGATAGATCATTAAATGTCATGATAAAGCCATATACTGCACAACATATAAACCTGTAGGTGGGTTAATAAATAGTACTAAGTGTAGCACATTGTTGCTCTCGGGCTGATTTTATACACATACTGTGTATAGTACACATTATGCTGTTATCAAACAGCTTTTAAAAAAAACATTTTTAAAAAGATGTTTTATACTTATCCTAAAAAAAAATAAAACTGTTTTATTAACATATAAAAATGCTCCTACTTATTTTAATGACTTAAAATGCAACAGGTTGGTTGATTATGCCAAATAAATAATATACACCGATCAGCCATAACATTAAAAGCACCTCCTTGTTTCTACACTCACTGTCCATTTTATCAGCTCCACTTACCATATAGAAGCACTTTGTAGTTCTACAATTACTGACTGTAGTCCATATGTTTCTCTGCATGCTTTGTTAGCCCCCTTTCATGCTGTTCCTCAATGATCAGGACCCCCACAGGACCACCACAGAGCAGGTATTATTTAGGTGGTGGATCATTCTCAGCACTGCAGTAACACTGACATGGTGGTGGTGTGTTAGTGTGTTGTGCTGGTATGAGTGGATTAGACACAGCAGCACTGCTGGAGTTTTTGAACAATCACTGTCACTGCTGGACTGAGAATAGTCCATCAACCAAAAATATTCAGCCAACAGCGCCCCGTGGGCAGTGTCCTGTGACCACTGATGAAGGTCTAGAAGATGACCAACTCAAACAGCAGCAATAGATGAGCGATCGTCTCTGACTTCTACTAGGTGGACCAACTAGGTAGGAGTGTCTAATAGAGTGGACAGTGAGTGGACACGGTATTTAAAAACTCCAGCAGCGCTGCTGTGTCTGATCCACTCGTACCAGTACAACACACACACTAACACACCACCACCATGTCAGTGTCACTGAAGTGCTGAGAATGATCCACCACCTAAATAATACCTGCTCTGTGGGGGTCCTGACCATTGAAGAACAGAGTTAAAGCAGGTTAAAACAGCATGTAGAGAAACTGATGGACTACAGTCAGTAATTGTAGAACTACAAAGTGCTTCTATATGGTAAGTGGAGCTGATAAAATGGACAGTGAGTGTAGAAACAAGGAGGTGGTTTTAATGTTATGGCTGATCAGTGTATGACAGTACAGAGCATTTCTAGAAGTACTCAGTGTTCCAGTCATGAGTGATATGTGTACAGTTGAGAATTGTCAGTCCTGGAGGCCCACTGCACTGTCAAGTTTCAAATCATCTCTGATTTAGATTGTGAGTTAATTGAGAAGCTCTTCATGAGCTGGTGTGCTGTGCTTCAGTCAGGAAAAGACTGAAATTCAGTAACTAATGCCAAGAAAACATATTCAATAGAACAAACTCTATTCAAAAACTTCCCAATAAAAATAGTCCCAATATTCAGATCATTTGGTCAAATAAAGTTATCACCATTTAATTTATTTATTGATTTATACATTTTAAAAGTCATCAGATGACCATTTAATTGTTAATTACAATTATGCAATTATGTTTATGACAATTGTGTACTCGTCTCTGGATGGTGCAGTGGTAAATTACGCTAGCCACTACATCTACATTAACATTTTCGACATGTCGCAGACACTTTTATCCAGAGCGACTTACAGAGGTGCTTCCCCAGTAAACATTTTCCTACTCTAGTTTAAGTAAACAGTCCAAGGATACAAATCTGCTGAAACCCTGTTAGAACAAAATAAATAAGATGCTATAGAAGGTTAGAAAGTGAATTTTCCTCTCAGCCTAAGTGCTTTGTAAAAAAGTGGGTCTTTAATCATCTTTTGAAAACTGTGAGAGACTCAGACGTTCGAACAGACGTAAAGTTTGGTGCTAGTACACAAAAGAGCCTTGATGCCTGTCTACCTCGAGTTCTGGGTGGAGGATCAAGACAAGCAAGACCAGTGGGTCGAAGGTTGCGTGGTTCGTTGCATAGTGCGTGCCACTAATGCTGGGATTCAGGGTTCGTATAACCAGCTGTGCTATTGGCCGGTCGGGTGTCTACATACCGACATGATAGGCTGTGTCCTATGAGAGAGCTTTTTTCAGATGCAGTACGAGATCAGGGCAGTTGTAATCTAGTGGTTAAGTACTGGACTAGTAAGCAGAAGGTCACCGGTTCAAACCCCACCACTGCCAGGGTTGTAACTGTTGGGCCCTTGAGCAAGGCCCTTAACCCTCAATTGCTTAGACTGTATACTATAAGTCGCTTTGGATAAAAGCGTCTGCTAAATGAGATCCGATTGAGGCAGTTTGAGGCAATACTACCCCATTTCCGCACAAGTTGGGTCATTTTGTAAGATGCAATTAAAACAAGGATCTGTGATTAGTACATTTTCTTGTGCTTTTATTTGACTGCTAGAAGTAAAATGTGACTATTTCCAGTGACCAGCTTGATTCAACTGATCACCGACCATTTGAATTTGATGCCTACAACCCATTAAAAAAAGTTGGAATGGGGGAAATAAAAATGAAAAGTTAATAGAATATTCAAGGTCCATTGTTTTGAAACACTTCACAAGTGGGTGAATTTGTAACAGGTGAGGGAATCATGCTTGAGTATAAAAAGAGGATCCACCAAAGGTTCAGTCATTGTAAATAATGATGTTTAGGTTCATCAGTTTGCACCAAACCTTGTGTAAGAATAGTCAAATTAGTTCAAACAGAACATTTCCCAGCACTAGAATTCTGAGAAATCTCAGGTCGTGTTGGGTAATGTGTTGAACGTGAATGACCTTCGAGCTCTCAGACGGCATTGCTACTGTGATAAATATAGCTACATGTACTCGAGTACTTAGAAAAACCATTGTCATTTAATACCGCTGCCTCAAGTCTGTCGCTGCTTCAAGAAATTCAGCCTTAAACTCTATTATGCATAGAAAAAAGCCATAATCAATTCTATGCAGTAATACTTCTGAATAGTCAATAGTCAAGATTGAATGAAGGACATTGGGAATGTGCGGTGTGTTTAGACTTCCTATTTCAGACATCAAGTTCTCTGTTCCAAAGATGAACAAGACCATCCTGACTTATCAGTGGTGCAAAAGCCAACCACCATGGTTTTAGAGTGCATCAGTGCCCACATCATGGGTGATTTGGGTATATGTTTAAGGGTAACACCGATGAAGCGTATTGGGGTTTTAGACACATACTGCCATCAAGACAAGATCTTTTCTCAAGAAGTTAAGGGTTTTTTATTTAAGAAAGACAAAGATAGGCCTCATTATGCAGAATCAAACTTGGACTGTTGAGCATCTAAAGTCTTATATTTACATTTTCAGCATTTAGCAGATGCCTTTATCCAAAGCGACTTACGTTACAGTTACAGTATATAGTCTGAGCAATTGAGGGTTTAAGCCTTGCTCAAGGGCCCAACAGCAGTAATCCAGACTCAGACTCAGACTCAGCTTTATTGTCATTCAAAACCATGTACATGATTAGAACGAAATGCAGTTACTTAGGTCTCGGTGTGCGTAAACATAATAAAATATTAAAATATAAATAGCAAGAGAAACTATGTTTAGTAAAAATAAAACTTAAGACTTAAAAACTAGAAGAAATAACTAAGATAACTAAGGAATTTTAAATATTTACATTTACATTCAAGTATTGCACAGGAACTACAGCAGCTTTATGCGGATCTAAAGTGCACGATTCAAAGTATAGCAGCAGAAAAGGGCAGCACCAGTTCACAGGTGTTTAAGGTAACTGGTGCATAGACAGTACATGAGGGGTGGAGCAATTTAGCAGTCTGACTGCATCCGGAAAGAAGCTGTTTTTCAGTCTTGTTGTTTTTGCTCGGATGCAGCGCAGCCTCCTACCAGAGGGAAGGGGGGTGAAAAGTCCATGTGCAGGGTGGTTGGGGTCACGGAAGATGCAGGTGGCTCTTTCCTTACACCTGGTAGTGTATATGTCCCCGATGGGTGGTAAGCTGCATCCGATGGTCCTCTGTGCAGACTTTACCACTCTCTGCAGCGCCTCCTTCTCTGCCACAGTGCAGCCAGCATACCACACAGTGAGGCAGGTGGTCAGGGTGCTCTTCACCACACAGCTGAAGAAGGACCTGAGGATGTCTGTGTGAAGACCTGCCCTCCTCAGCTTCCTCAGGAAATACAGGCGTTGGTTGGCCTTCTTTATGACAGCCATGGTGTTGGTATGCCAGGTGAGCGTGTCAGTCAGGTGAACCCCAAGGTTCTTGACTGAGGGGACCATCTCCACAGCTAATCCATCAATGAGTAGAGGAGGAGGGGATGTACCAGTCCTGCGGAAATCCACAACCATCTCCTTGGTTTTCTGAACATTGAGGATGAGATTGTTGTCTCTGCACCACCATGTTAGGTCCTCCACCTCCTTCCTGTACGGCGACTCGTCTCCATGGGTGATGAGTCCGACCACCACTGTATCATCTGCGAACTTGACCACGAGGTTGTTCTTGTGGTGTGCTCTGCAGTCGTAGGTCATGAGTGTGTACAGTAGTGGGCTGAGCACACAGCCCTGGGGGGAGCCGGTGTTCAGGATGATGGTGGAGGATGTGATGTTGTTTATCCTGACATTTTGAGGCCTGCAGGTCAGGAAATCCAGGACCCAGTTACACAGGGAAGAGGAGGTTCCCAGTGATTCCAGCTTGGACACCAGTTTTTGCGGGATGATGGTATTAAATGCAGAACTGAAGTCCAGAAACAACAGCCCCACGTAGGAGTCCTTGTTTTCCAGGTGGGTGAGGGCCTGGTGGGTCAGGGTAGCAATGGCGTCAGCTGTGGACCGGTTCTGCCTATATGCAAACTGGTGTACGTCCTCCGCTACGTTGATGGTCTGTTTCAGGTGCCTCATTACCAACCTCTCGAAGCACTTAATGGTGACAGGAGTGAGTGCAATAGGTCGGTAATCGTTGAGACACGTCGCTGAAGAGGACTTTGGTACAGGGATGATAGTGGATGTCTTGAGACATACTGGAACTCTGGCCTGGGACAGTGAGATGTTAAATATATCTGTCAGGACCTCAGACAGTTGATAAGCACATTCCCTCAGAACTCTACCTGGGATTCCATCAGGGCCGGGGGCCTTTCGGGGGTTGACTTTCAGCAGTGTTCTTCTCACCTCTGCTATTGTTACGCTGATGGCTGGGAGTTTGTCCAAGGAGTACCTTAACCACTAGACTATACGGCTTGCCCCAAGCAAGAATGGATAAAAGTTGTTCTTGCAAAACTGCAACAATTAGTATCATCAAATCCCAAACTATTAAGACCATAGTTAATTGGAATGGTAGTGTAACACAGGGGTAAACATGCCTTTGTCCCAACATTTGTGTGTTGTAGGCTTCAAATTCTGAAATACAATTAAAATGATCGGGGCATATCCGGGGAAACCATCCTCTGCTCTCTTCGTCTTAGGGACAGTGGTAGCCTAGTGGGTAGAGCTTTGGGCTATCATTCAGAAGATTGCCGGTTCAAAAACAGACTCTACTTTGCATCCACTGTTGGGCCCTTGAGCAAGACTCTTAACCCTGTCTGCTCCAGGGGTGCTGTACAATTGCTGACCCCATCTTCCAAACACGCTGGAATAAGCGGAAAAAGAATTTTATTGTACCGAATACACTGATCAGCCATAACATTAAAACCACTTCCTTGTTTCTACACTCACTGTCCATTTTATCAGCTCCACTTACCATATAGAGGCACTTTGTAGTTCTACAATTACTGACTGTAGTCCATCTGTTTCTCTGCATGCTTTGTTACCCCTCCTTGCTCATGCTGTTCTTCAATGGTCAGGACTCTCCCAGGACCACTACAGAGGTATTATTTAGGTGGTGGATCATTCTCAGCACTGCAGTGACACTGACATGGTGGTGGTGTGTTAGTGTGTGTTGTGCTGGTATGAGTGGATCAGACACAGAAGCGCTGCTGGAGTTTTTAAATACCGTGTCCACTCACTGTCCACTTCATTAGACACTCCTACCTAGTTGGTCCACCTTGTAGATGTAAAAGTCAAAGACGATCGCTCATCTACTGCTGCTGTTTGAGTTGGTCATCTTCTAGACCCTCATCAGTGGTCACAGGACGCTGCTCACAGGGCGCTGTTGGCTGGATATTTTTGGTCGGTGGAGTATTCTCAGTCCAGCAGAAACAGTGATGTGTTTAAAAACTCCATCAGCATTGCTGTGTCTGACCCACTCATACCAGCACAACACACACTAACACACCACCACCATGTCATTGTTACTGCAGTGCTGAGAATGATACACCACCTAAATAATACCTGCTCTGTAGTGGTCCTGGGAGAGTCCTGACCATTGAAGAACAGTATAAAAGGGAGCTAACAAAGCATGCAGAGAAACAGATGGACTACAGTCAGTAATTGTAGAACTACAAAGTGCTTCTATATGGTAAGTGGAGCTGAAAAAATAAACAGTGAGTGTAGAAACGAGGTTATGGCTGATCGATGTATGTATATATGACAAATAAAGGCTATACTATATATTTGTCAAATGCAAAAAGACAATTGATTACAATTACAAAGAAAAATATATATAATAAAAGACCATTGAAAGTGGGCGATTGGGTGGCACAACGTGTTTTGTGGGGTATTTTGCATTTTTATGGCTGAAAAAACCATTTAAAATGGAACACAATACCAAACAGGCAAGCAAATTCTTTTGAACGTTCAGCCCATAGTGTCTCTCTGGCTTTGTGACGTTTCTTGCGTCTTGCCAATTTTTTGCCACCGTAACCACTTCCTCGACTAGTAGTTTCTAGACTGAAGGGATTTTTTTTTTGCATAGTTGCTTTGCGGTTTTCATTTGAGTTTCATGTCACAAGTACTGAATGCTAAATGTGTGTAGGCTTGAATATCAGTGGGTGGTTTCTAAATGTGGAACTTCCTCCTTCTATAAATAACCTCTGGGTTTTTTTGTTTGTTTTCTCTGACACATCACTGTTTTTCTTCGGCGTTCGCTCGCTCTTACGTTTCCCTCATTGCGCAACTAGATTTCTATTCCTAGATGATTGCCGTGACAGTTGGAAGTTTCTGTCTGGCGTTTTTATACCAACACTGTTACATTTTGAACTTGTTCTCCGTTTATTTCAAGCTCTCATATTTTCCTTCAGCCGTCTCCTCAGGCTGGCCTTATTATTTTTACACTCGGAGCTTTTCTTGGAACTCATAATCAATAGGGCACGAGACATTGGATTGTTTTTTTCTTTAAATCAGGCTTTTACCAAACATAGCACCAATGTGAACTCAAACAACCTCCTGTTTAAGTTTGAATTGTTATCAGTCTGTCTAAGTAATGTTAAATCCACACGTATTATTACACGGAGGTTCTCCAGAGCTAGAGGGAGCGACAATCTGACAGACAGCGACAGTTTCCCACAGTTCTCCAGCTGCCTGAACTCTGAATGAACTATTCTCCTGATAAATCATTAAACACAAATGTACTGCACTTTTATCTATATTCCAATGCTTTACCATGCCCTTCCCTGCCCTGGAGAGAGTAACAAAATCAGTCGGATTTAATGCAGGGAGATCACAGAGGAGAGGTCTGCTGGTGCTTTATTGGATCAGATGTCAGGTCCAGAGAAGAAATGTATTGATCTCCTATAAAACAAAACAAAGGACTCACATTGCGAAGTCCATTAGGAGGCAGTTCAGTGAGGGTGGATGTATGAGCACATGACTTTTTACCAGTCATATTTCTATCTTTCTGGTCCTTCTCTTAGCTTCTGGCTCTAAGTTCTCACAGTGGTGTACTAATATATGCAGACTTAATTACGCCTAGAAGTGACTGAGATGATTTAAAGAGGCCAGTCAAGTTTTAGTGTTTTTCACTAACAGGAAAGGCTGTATAATGTAGCGCTTTGAAAGACAGAGTAGGTACAGCTAGTACTTGCAAATAAAACCAAAAGCTGACATTTGTAACAGTTATTGGGCAATGTCTAGTCATTTCAAAAAGCAACAGGTGAACTCTAGTTAAATTCTAGACATCTTAGAAATAACCTCAGCAATCTACACTCACTGTCCATTTTATCAGCTCCACTTACCATATAGAAGCACTTTGTAGTACATACCTTTTTAGTCTGCTTTTACTCCATTCTTCAATGGTCAGGACCCCCACAGGACCACCACAGAGCAGGTGGTGGATCATTCTCAGCACTGCAGTGACACTGACATGGTGGTGGTGTGTTAGTGTGTGTTGTGCTGGTATGAGTGGATCAGACACAGCAGTGCTGCTGGAGTTTTTAAACACCTCACTGTCCCTGCTGGACTGAGAATAGTCCACCAACCAAAAATAAATCCAGCCAACAGCACCCCGTGGGCAGCATCCTGTGACCACTGATGAAGGTCTAGAAGATGACCAACTCAAACAGCAGCAATAGATGAGCGATCGTCTCTGACTTTACATCTACAAGGTGGACCAACTAGGTAGGAGTGTCTAATAGCGTGGACAGTGAGTGGACAAGGTATTTAAAAAGTCTAGCAGCACTGCTGTTTCTGATCCACTCATACCAGCACAACACACACTAACACACCACAACCATGTCATTGTCACTGCAGTGCTGAGAATGATCCACCACCTAAATAACACCTGCTCTGTGGTGGTCCTGTGGCGGTCCTGACCATTGAAGAACAGGGTGAAAGCAGGCTAACAAAGCATGTAGAGAAACAGATGGACTACAGTCAGTAATTGTAGAACTACAAAGTGCTTCTATATGGTAGGTGGAGCTGATAAAATGGAAAGTGAGTGTAGAAACAAGGAGGTGGTTTTAATGTTATGGCTGATGAGTGTATAACTAGACTGTTTAAAAAATGATACATCACTTATCTCATGTCTTAAATATTTTGAAATAACACAGAATAAAATATTGTTTTTGTACCCTTATTTTGAGTGAGTCTTGCCAGAGCAGTCCATTAACATCTTGACAATAAATGGCAAAATGTCTGACTTGAGTTTTAAGGCCGGAGTTAGCTACGGTAATTAAAAGAATGGATTTTTAGGGCTTTGTGTTAAAACCACAGTTGCCATTTTACCATAGAGAAAAACACATTTGCTTTCTTTGTACTTGTACAATTAAAATCCCCATGCAAATACCTATTGTTTTTAAACCAAGCTCCCTTTTTACCTTCAACACATCATTTACCTGTTTTTGTGGGAAGCCTGCAGAAAGATATTTTACATCTGTGTGCCTGACTGGCGAGTCCAAGAACAATAATAGAGTCTAAATTACAATCCGCTATTCTGCCAACACAACATAAACGTCTCATAAAATCTGATATAAACGTTTGGCTTATAGCTAAGTCTGTCTCTCTCTTATATAACCACTTAAAGTCACATTCTCAACAGTACCATCAAACATTTAATACGTTACAGAGCTCTGACACCGCACAATCAACAGTAATCTCAGAGAAATGTTTCATAGTGGGGAATCATAACTGAACAGGGTGTAAGATTGCCTGTTAGAGATCCTGTGGGTGGGTTGGATTTGATTTATTTGGCCCCGGTGACCTGACAATGCTGTTTGGCTGTGTTTTGGGAGCATTCTTGTAGGTTGGCAGCGCTTTAGGTGTGACTGTTTGTTCATTCAGTGTAGGTACTGTTTTTGCTTTTGACACCGCCACCTTCGGGCTATGCACTTGAGACTGGATGGCAACATGAGAGGAGACAAAGGATTCCTGTATCCTGTGGGCACTGAAAACAAGTCCCCGACACACAGGGAACACAAACAGTGGAGAGACTGGGCTATTGTATGCAGACTTGGAAAATGTAAATGTTTGCTTGCCTTGTAGTTAATACACTATCAAACATGCTTTTTTTTTACTTTTAACCAGAATAACTCTGAGAGGAAAGAGGAAAGGTAGTGTTTTTGGTTATTCGTTTGGTTTCGGTCAATGAACTTGTATTCTAATGTGTTCCTAATACAGAACATTACATTGCAAGCTTCCATATGCACAGATAGTGCTCACTAATGGGTGTTTCTAATTCAAGTGTATAGCTGATCACCTGGTGTCACACTTGATGTCACTGGTCTTCAGCCATGGAAAAATAACACATGAAGACGGATGTCTTGATGGCTTTCTGTTTTATCCTGAAACCTTTATTCTGGAACCAATTATACTGTAACCTAACTCCAGATTAAATACCAGATTAATGATACTACAGCAAAATCTTGTGGGATATTCCACTAGCACACCAGTGCTGAGATTCTGAACTTCTCGGTTTGAAACACGCCGTTGCCACCGGTTTGCTGGGCGCCATATATATATACTGTGTATATGTATATATATATATATATATATATATATATATATATATATATATATATATATATATATATTAGGGCTGTCAAACGATTAAATTTTTTAATCGCGATTAATCTCCGAATTTCATGTAGTTAATCGCGATTAATCGCATTAAAAAAAATCTGTGTAAATGTTATAGAAAAGAAGGATTTTTAAGTGAAATGTTACAATTAAAATGGTGAACACATTTTATGCTAAATGTACTTATGTTAAAAACTGCTGGGACAAGAGAAAACTGTAAGGGAGTTTTTGTAACAGACTTTTCTGTGGTTGTATCGTGACAATGGTTTGATAGATAGATAGATAGATAGATAGATAGATAGATAGATAGATAGATAGATAGATAGATAGATAGATAGATAGATAGATAGATAGACAGATAGACAGACAGACAGACAGACAGACAGACAGACAGACAGACAGACAGACAGAACCGAGTCTTTCTTGTTATTTACATAAAATGAATAACTGTAATGATGCATAAAGTATATTGCTAGTGTAAAAATTGAATAGTAATTAAACTATCAGATTATTAAATAGTAAAGTGACATGTGACGATATTGCACAATTAGGCCAATATAGCCACATATATACAGTACATGCACATATATACCCATATTCATACATATTCACACATGTAAATACCCATATACATATTCACATATGCAAATACAGTGTATCACAAAAGTGAGTACACCCCTCAAATTTTTGCAAATATTTCATTATATCTTTTCATGGGACAACACTATAGACATGAAACTTGGATATAACTTAGAGTAGTCAGTGTACAACTTGTATAGCAGTGTAGATTTACTGTCTTCTGAAAATAACTCAACACACAGCCATTAATGTCTAAATAGCTGGCAACATAAGTGAGTACACCCCACAGTGAACATGTCCAAATTGTGCCCAAATGTGTCGTTGTCCCTCCCTGGTGTCATGTGTCAAGGTCCCAGGTGTAAATGGGGAGCAGGGCTGTTAAATTTGGTGTTTTGGGTACAATTCTCTCATACTGGCCACTGGATATTCAACATGGCACCTCATGGCAAAGAACTCTCTGAGGATGTGAGAAATAGAATTGTTGCTCTCCACAAAGATGGCCTGGGCTATAAGAAGATTGCTAACACCCTGAAACTGAGCTACAGCATGGTGGCCAAGGTCATACAGCAATTTTCCAGGACAGGTTCCACTCGGAACAGGCTTCGCCAGGGTCGACCAAAGAAGTTGAGTCCACGTGTTCGGCGTCATATCCAGAGGTTGGCTTTAAAAAATAGACACATGAGTGCTGCCAGCATTGCTGCAGAGGTTGAAGACGTGGGAGGTCAGCCTGTCAGTTCTCAGACCATACGCCGCACACTGCATCAACTCGGTCTGCATGGTCGTCATCCCAGAAGGAAGCTGACGCACAAGAAAGCCAGCAAACAGTTTGCTGAAGACAAGCAGTCCAAGAACATGGATTACGGGAATGCCCTGTGGTCTGACGAGACCAAGATAAACTTGTTTGGCTCAGATGGTGTCCAGCATGTGTGGCGGCGCCCTGGTGAGAAGTACCAAGACAACTGTATCTTGCCTACAGTCAAGCATGGTGGTGGTAGCATCATGGTCTTGGGCTGCATGAGTGTTGCTGGCACTGGGGAGCTGCAGTTCATTGAGGGAAACATGAATTCCAACATGTACTGTGACATTCTGAAACAGAGCATGATCCCCTCCCTCCGAAAACTGGGCCTCATGGCAGTTTTCCAACAGGATAACGACCCCAAACACAACCTCCAAGATGACAACTGCCTTGCTGAGGAAGCTGAAGGTAAAGGTGATGGACTAAACCCAATTGAGCACCTGTGGCGCATCCTCAAGTGGAAGGTGGAGGAGTTCAAGGTGTCTAACATCCACCAGCTCCGTGATGTCATCATGGAGGAGTGGAAGAGGATTCCAGTAGCAACCTGTGCAGCTCTGGTGAATTCCATGCCCAGGAGGGTTAAGGCAGTGCTGGATAATAATGGTGGTCACACAAAATATTGACACTTTGGGCACAATTTGGACATGTTCACTGTGGGGTGTACTCACTTATGTTGCCAGCCATTTAGACATTAATAGCTGTGTGTTGAGTTATTTTCAGAAGACAGTAAATCTACACTGCTATACAAGTTGTACACTGACTACTCTAAGTTATATCCAAGTTTTATTTCTATAGTGTTGTCCCATGAAAAGATATAATAAAATATTTGCAGAAATGTGAGGGGTGTACTCACTTTTGTGATACACTGTACATACACACATACTCAAGTACACAT
Source organism: Trichomycterus rosablanca (assembly GCF_030014385.1). Classification (NCBI taxonomy): domain Eukaryota; kingdom Metazoa; phylum Chordata; class Actinopteri; order Siluriformes; family Trichomycteridae; genus Trichomycterus; species Trichomycterus rosablanca. Next base: position 44,424,805 of record NC_085990.1, on the reverse strand, counting down.
ATGCAAATACATACATACTGTATATATACTGTAGTATGGACGTTTCTACACGAAGTGAGTGTGTTTTGACCCTTTGGGGCTTCCATAGTTCATGGACTAGCGTGCTTGACTCAGCTGTCCGGTATTCGGTACTCGGTACAATACCACGCTGGGTTATATTATTTTAACAAACCGCAAATAAACAACGGTGGCAAGTCCGACATTAAATCGTTTGTTCTACCAGTCAAGTCTCAACATGAAATACAATTTGCGTTAACGGCACTATTTTTTTTAATCGCGTTAAATTGAGATCACGTTAATGCGTTATTATCGCGTTAACTTCGACAGCCCTAATATATATATACAGTGTATCACAAAAGTGAGTACACCCCTCACATTTCTGCAAATATTTTATTATATCTTTTCATGGGACGACACTATAGACATGAAACTTGGATATAATTTAGAGTAGTCAGTGTACAACTTGTATAGCAGTGTAGATTTACTGTCTTCTGAAAATAACTCAACACACAGCCATTAATGTCTAAATGGCTGGCAACATAAGTGAGTACACCCCACAATGAACATGTCCAAATTGTGCCCAAAGTGTCAATATTTTGTGTGACCACCATTATTATCACTGCCTTAACCCTCCTGGGCATGGAATTCACCAGAGCTGCACAGGTTGCTACTGGAATCCTCTTCCACTCCTCCATGATGACATCACGGAGCTGGTGGATGTTAGACACCTTGAACTCCTCCACCTTCCACTTGAGGATGCGCCACAGGTGCTCAATTGGGTTTAGTCCATCACCTTTACCTTCAGCTTCCTCAGCAAGGCAGTTGTCATCTTGGAGGTTGTGTTTGGGGTCGTTATCCTGTTGGAAAACTGCCATGAGGCCCAGTTTTCGAAGGGAGGGGATCATGCTCTGTTTCAGAATGTCACAGTACATGTTGGAATTCATGTTTCCCTCAATGAACCGCAGCTCCCCAGGGCCAGCAACACTCATGCAGCCCAAGACCATGATGCTACCACCACCATGCTTGACTGTAGGCAAGATACAGTTGTCTTGGTACTTCTCACCAGGGCGCCGCCACACATGCTGGACACCATCTGAGCCAAACAAGTTTATCTTGGTCTCGTCAGACCACAGGGCATTCCAGTAATCCATGTTCTTGGACTGCTTGTCTTCAGCAAACTGTTTGCTGGCTTTCTTGTGCGTCAGCTTCCTTCTGGGATGACGACCATGCAGACCAAGTTGATGCAGTGTGCGGCGTATGGTCTGAGCACTGACAGGCTGACCTCCCACGTCTTCAACCTCTGCAGCAATGCTGGCAGCACTCATGTGTCTATTTTTTAAAGCCAACCTCTGGATATGACGCCAAACACGTGGACTCAACTTCTTTGGTCGACCCTGGCGAAGCCTGTTCCGAGTGGAACCCTCCTGGAAAACTGCTGTATGACCTTGGCCACCATGCTGTAGCTCAGTTTCAGGGTGTTAGCAATCTTCTTAAAGCCCAGGCCATCTTTGTGGAGAGCAACAATTCTATTTCTCACATCCTCAGAGAGTTCTTAGCCATGAGGTGCCATGTTGAATATCCAGTGGCCAGTATGAGAGAATTGTACCCAAAACACCAAATTTAACAGCCCTGCTCCCCATTTACACCTGGGATTTTGACACATGACACCAGGGAGGGACAACGACACATTTGGGCACAATTTGGACATGTTCACTGTGGGGTGTACTCACTTATGTTGCCAGCCATTTAGACATTAATGGCTGTGTGTTGAGTTATTTTCAGAAGACAGTAAATCTACACTGCTATACAAGCTGTACACTGACTACTCTAAATTATATCCAAGTTTCATGTCTATAGTGTTGTCCCATGAAAAGATATAATGAAATATTTGCAGAAATGTGAGGGGTGTACTCACTTTTGTGATACACTGTATATATATATATATATATACAGTGTATCACAAAAGTGAGTACACCCCTCACATTTCAGCAGATATTTAAGTATATCTTTTCATGGGACAACACTGACAAAATGACACTTTGACACAATGAAAAGTAGTCTGTGTGCAGCTTATATAACAGTGTAAATTTATTCTTCCCTCAAAATAACTCAATATACAGCCATTAATGTCTAAACCACCGGCAACAAAAGTGAGTACACCCCTTAGTGAAAGTTCCTGAAGTGTCAATATTTTGTGTGGCCACCATTATTTCCCAGAACTGCCTTAACTCTCCTGGGCATGGAGTTTACCAGAGCTTCACAGGTTGCCACTGGAATGCTTTTCCACTCCTCCATGACGACATCACGGAGCTGGCGGATATTCGAGACTTTGCGCTCCTCCACCTTCCGCTTGAGGATGCCCCAAAGATGTTCTATTGGGTTAAGGTCTGGAGACATGCTTGGCCAGTCCATCACCTTTACCCTCAGCCTCTTCAATAAAGCAGTGGTCGTCTTAGAGGTGTGTTTGGGGTCATTATCATGCTGGAACACTGCCCTGCGACCCAGTTTCCGGAGGGAGGGGATCATGCTCTGCTTCAGTATTTCACAGTACATATTGGAGTTCATGTGTCCCTCAATGAAATGTAACTCCCCAACACCTGCTGCACTCATGCAGCCCCAGACCATGGCATTCCCACCACCATGCTTGACTGTAGGCATGACACACTTATCTTTGTACTCCTCACCTGATTGCCGCCACACATGCTTGAGACCATCTGAACCAAACAAATTAATCTTGGTCTCATCAGACCATAGGACATGGTTCCAGTAATCCATGTCCTTTGTTGACATGTCTTCAGCAAACTTTTTGCAGGCTTTCTTGTGTAGAGACTTCAGAAGAGGCTTCCTTCTGGGGTGACAGCCATGCAGACCAATTTGATGTAGTGTGCGGCGTATGGTCTGAGCACTGACAGGCTGACCCCCCACCTTTTCAATCTCTGCAGCAATGCTGACAGCACTCCTGCGCCTATCTTTCAAAGACAGCAGTTGGATGTGATGCTGAGCACGTGCACTCAGCTTCATTGGACGACCAACGCGAGGTCTGTTCTGAGTGGACCCTGCTCTTTTAAAACGCTGGATGATCTTGGCCACTGTGCTGCAGCTCAGTTTCAGGGTGTTGGCAATCTTCTTGTAGCCTTGGCCATCTTCATGTAGCGCAACAATTCGTCTTTTAAGATCCTCAGAGAGTTCTTTGCCATGAGGTGCCATGTTGGAACTTTCAGTGACCAGTATGAGAGAGTGTGAGAGCTGTACTACTAAATTGAACACACCTGCTCCCTATGCACACCTGAGACCTAGTAACACTAACAAGTCACATGACATTTTGGAGGGAAAATGACAAGCAGTGCTCAATTTGGACATTTAGGGGTGTAGTCTCTTAGGGGTGTACTCACTTTTGTTGCCGGTGGTTTAGACATTAATGGCTGTATATTGAGTTATTTTGAGGGAAGAATAAATTTACACTGTTATATAAGCTGCACACAGACTACTTTTCATTGTGTCAAAGTGTCATTTTGTCAGTGTTGTCCCATGAAAAGATATACTTAAATATCTGCAGAAATGTGAGGGGTGTACTCACTTTTGTGATACACTGTATATATATATATATATATATATATATATACATACATATATATATTTATTTATTTTTTATTTTTTGTATTTTTTGTTTATGCATTTTCTCCCCTTTTTCTCCCTTTTAGCGCATCCAATTGCCCGATTGCATCATGCTTCCTCCCCACCAATGCCGATCCCCGCTCTGATTGAGGAGAACGAAGCCAACCCGCATTTCCTCCAACACGTGGGCAGCAGCCGTATGCATCTTGTCACCTACACTTTGACGAGTGCAGTGCAGCTCAGCACTGTGTACGGAGAGACACACCCTGACAGCACTCTTTTCTCATCTCTGTGCAGGCACCATCAATCAGCCAGCAGAGGTCGTAAGTGCATTAGTTATGAGAGAGACCCTATCTGGCTTAATCCCACCCCTATCTGAACAACAGGCCAATCGTTGTTCATGTGGCTGCTCAGCCCAGCCGGCAGGCAGAGCTGAGACTCGATACGATGTATTCGAGATCCCAGCTCGGGTTCCAGCATGTGTTGGCTGGGTGGCATCTAGCGGGCATAATTGGCGGGATGATCGGACTATGTGGGTGGGGTCTTCAAACGTGAGCAGGTGTGAGCAGCAATATACCCACCTCGACTGCAATCAGGGATCCTCCAGCAGCGAAAGACAAACTGACTATGCTAAATTGGGAGAAAATGGGAGAAAATGCATAAATAAAATAAAAGATTTTTATTACTAGTTCATTTGGTCAGCTTGGAGAAGAGTAAATCAGCTCACTCTTTAAACACTGTTCCACCCTAATATGAGGCAGGATCACTTACAACATTCAGTATCCAGACAATAAGGCCATATAGTTCAACTGAACAGGGATTTGGCCTCCCATTTTGGCAAAGAACAAACATAATTCAAAAGACACTACACAAACCAGACCACAGTTGGCTAAGCAGACATTTGAGTAGTGCTTCATATCACCATAGAAGTCGTAGCACAACAGTGGAACGTGAGATGCACTAGAGATTCATTATTTCATTTCTCATCTGTGTTCTGATGGATCCCTTTTCTCAGACGTTTGTCTCCCGTTTTCTACATTTCTGAGTCTCAGTTGAACAATGTGTACCTGGTACTTGGCTTGTATGATGTACTAGCATATCGTAGAAAATGTGTGCTAATATTAATTGACTCAAAACTTTTTTTTTTTTTTTAAATAACAGAAAATAACTTGACGCCTTGCTGTTACACATTAAAGCATTTTGAGCGGTTGCTGCTTTAACACTTAGTATACAGATGTCTGGAATGACTCTTCTCAAGCATTTCGATCTGTCACAATATGAATAGAAAAATGTTTTTCACTCTTCTGCTTCAGCTTATGCCACGTTCACACTACATGACTTTCCAAGATGTTCAGATCGCTGTACAGTTCACACTACACGACTGGATCTCTTGTAATCGGGAGTCTTTCAAGTCGGTGTGGCTTTCACACTACACGACTGATCGGCGATAGGGGGTTTCACACTACACCATGTATCACCAACTGGAATCTCGGGCGAGCTTCTCTGGTCTCCCAAACTATGTTTTGTCATGAAAACACACGCGAGAAGTGACGTGATACCACATCCAAAAATGCACGTCAACAAGTAGCGAGCCATCAAAGTTTGTGCGCTGATGTGCAGCGTAAAATCAAGGAGAAAAAATAAATGAATGAGTGGATTTGGCTACGTGAACAGCATGGATTGTTCTATAGTGAGATGGAGGTTAATAAATATTTTTTGCAATGCAACGTTGGTGTTATGTTTTGTAGAGAACGATCAGGTCAGAAATACTGTAAAATTTGTGTGTGTACCGATGTATTCTAATATAAACTATATTATGCCCCTGTCCCACCTTTTTGCAACTCCTCCCCTGCGTTTCCCCTCACACCGTAGCTTGCGTTCTCATTGGCTGTTCGACATAGCACTCATTGCCAGTTGGGCGACTCATATCCAGATATTTGACATGCTAGATATATTTGTTGGTGAGAACTTGGTGAGTCGCTTGGATCAAATTGTTGAGCAGTTCATACTAGTGCTGTCGCGCTAACCGCAATTTTGAAATACCGCGGTATAGACCAGCCAACCGCAGGGCATGCCAAGCAACTGCCACACCGCGATGTTCAAATTTTTTATTTCTTTCTTTTTTTTTTCTTGTTGCAGGGTCCATCTTGTTTTTCGCTTACAATCGGGCATAATAAATGTTAAATACATTTATAATGAAAATGAGCTAAGAGCGTCATTTTCCCGCCACCTGTTCGCATCCGTTGCTGCTGAGTGTCAGGCTTTGTGTTTTAAGATGGAAACAATGGCAACATTAATTAAATTACAGGAAAGTTTATTAATGATCAAATTGAGTTCACACTCAATAAAATACTTGTAATTTAGACTATATTCAAACAGCCTTAGCGTACTAAAACACTTAATGACGGTTAATATGGCATTGCAGCCTGCAAATATTCTCTTGCTGGCTTGCTGGAATGATTTAAATGTATTTTTTCGTTGAAGAAAAATGTATTGAAACGAATAATAACTTAAAATGTAGTATATATTGTTATGTTAATTATACCTAATAAATAGATGGTTAATAGTGGCGCGATAACCAGGCTAGATTTCCTCTGCTCTCTAAAGTCGCATGCAGGTACAGTACGTGTGTATTAGTGTAACTGAGCACCATCAGAGAGAGTTTTTAGTGCCAAGGGGAACATCGCTACCCCACTCAGATCCTCTCTGGAACCACATCAGCTGAACATGTTGGTTTTTCTAGCGCGCATGATAACGCAGGTTTAATGTCTTACAGACTTTATTCTTTATTCTAAACTAAAGGTTTAGTTTTATTTTTTTTACCATATTTTGATTAGATGTGCATTTAAAATATTTAGCCTAAACAGTTTGCTTTTTTTTCGTTTCACAGTGTATATCTAGCCTAGGCTAGAAGCTTAATTTAAACCTTTTTTTAATAGAGAAAAGACGCGCATCCCTGCTCTGTTCTGTATTTAACAATAAACACGCATTTGATTTGTCCTAAAGCTGCCTCATCTTTGTCATTATAAAGCAATAATATACCAAATTATAGCCTAACAATAAAGCTTGTTCATATAGCTCTAAAATCCAGATAAACTAAGTAATTAAAAAAAAAAAAAAAAAAAAAAATGGCGATATTATCGCATACCGCGGTGTTGAACCACGCTGAATACCGCAAGGGGAAATTCTTTCACCGCGACAGCCCTAGTTCATACATAGCGATTGAGAGCCAAGTTTCGAACGCCGAGCGAACACCGAGTTGCTCCTGAGCCGGCAAATTTAGCGCCCAACCGATCGGCGAGCGAAAATCAGGGCAAAAATCGTGTAGTGTGAACTAGGCATTAAAGGGATAGCTATTCTACTACCACCTAGTGTATGGATGAACTGCATGTTTATTTTGTAAACATGGTGTAAACTCCCATTTAGTATATGGATCTTCAGAGTCAATCAGTGTGTGTACCATTTGTTGGAATATTGGTGGAAAATGATTCATTTTTACTTTTTATTTTGATTGCAGGTGGAAATCTGTCACTTACCTTTCAGGGTTGCTTTAATGGAGATATAAGTTGTGAGAGAATACAACCACCTAGTGTACAGATGTTTAGAGTAGATTGATTTGAATACTTGTGTCAATGTGTCAAATGTGTCAAGAATATGGATGGAAAATGATTCCTTGTTATTTTCCCAAGGTAACCAATTTGATTGTGGAATTTCTTCTCAGCTTTGCTAAATTCATCAATGGGATTTTGGTGATATTTGCAGGTATATACTCCCATCTAATGTATAGATGTATAGATTTTCAAAGTGACTCCAGCACAACACTTCAGTTCTTGAAAATTTGGAATTGCAGTGTCTCCTTTGCAGAATTTGGGTTGAGTTTGTTAACGGATTGCTAGTTTTAGTCTTAGGACTATACCACTGCTGGCACGGTGGCTCAGTGGGTAGCTCTGTTGCCTCAGGGCAAGAAGGTCCTAGTTTTGATTCCCAGCTGAAGAGGGTCCGGGTCCTTTCTGTGTTTGCATGTTTTCTGTGTGTCTGTGTGGGTTTCCTCCAGGTGCTTAGGTTTCCTCCCACGGTTCAAAGGCATGGAAGTTAGGTGAATTGTAGATGCTAAAAGTCTCTGTAGATGTGAATGTGTGTAAGTGTGTTTGCCCTGTGATGATGTTTCCTTCCTTTAGTCTATTGAATCAGACCCACCACAACCCTGAAAAGGATAAAGCGGTGGTGAAACAGACAATGAATGAATGTCTACACAACTACCTAGTGTTCAGATGTCCAGAGCAACTTCTGCACACAAGCACTTTCATTTGTTAAATATAGGGGAGCATGGGGGGAGGGGGTTACCTCTTTTAATGTAGTGTGTATTAGCTATTGTACTATTATTATTGTACTATTATATGGCTACCCAGAGCATCTGCTAAATATGCATTTTAATTTTCTCAAAGTATTTGTGGAACAAAGGTTCCTCACTACCCTTCTTGGGTAATCATATAATTGCAGTTTTAGTTGTGGGTACAACCACAGGACCCATGTGGTATTTTGCTGCTGTTGTTCATGCACACAACCCTGTCTTATTTCAGCAGCAAGTGTCTGTAACGTTAAACAGCTGTATTCAAAACAGATTAGCAGTTTAAAAGATCAGCAGAAAGCTTTTATTCTGAGCCACTTCATTACTGCAGACATTCTCAGAGCCCTTTGGGAGCTTATCACACTCTAAGCCAAGAAGTACCTGCAGCAGGAAGCCTACTGTTCCGTACGTCTTCAGTAATGAGGAACCTCAGACAGCAGCAGGTTTTGAGAGATGATCTAGCTAACGAAACAGCCCCGTCTTGTCTTTCACAATAACACAGCCTCTGTTGTCCCCCAGCATCCCGATCTGTGGTTGAAAAACAGAAGACAATAGAGGTGACGGAAGTGTGAATTCCCTTTCGCAGGGGAGTACAGTATGGCTGATGTGTGGTGGGTGGCCCAGGAGGGCCCGGGCAGGCTGCTGATCACTACAGAGATCGCATTCAGCCAAACGCAGTACGGACGCTGCCACAGGGCAAACATAACAGCCAGCACAATGGCCTGCACACAGCTGACGGTCACTACCAACAACACATTCATTGAGCGTGATTGATGGAGACAGAGAAGTCCAGGGACACAAGAGATAGCAAGGCAGGAGAATCTGGAGCACACAAAACAAAGCTTGTATGAATAAACATTTGGTGTGCACTTTATTTTGTAGACTTTAAGGGTCAAGTGTAAAATTATACAGAGCAGGGAATTTTCAACTAAGAGCCAAACTGCCAATTTCTTTTTATTAAATTGAGTATCTAGATACTGACTGTTGGTATTAGGGGATAATACTTGGCTTATTCCTCATAATGCACAGCTGTACTCCTACACGACACTACATCACATTACACCTGGGTCCTGGGTTCGATTCCCAGGTGGGGCGGTCTGGGTCCTGTCTTTGTGGAGTTTAATAGAAAATTGTGCATTTACTCATTCACTGTTATCTAGGTGCGATTTAAGCTACTGTCTGCATGTTTTTGAACAGTAAAAGGAAACCAATTAATTTTAATTAAATTTAGGCCTGTTTAAAATTTTAGGATATTTGCTTTATTCAAACATCACTAATTGATGTAGCATTTATAAAAAACTTGAAACCCTAGTCCCCTGTTAACACATGATTGTATATTAACAGAATATATGTTTTTAAATCTTGTATTTAACACAGAATTGCAGATTAAAAGAAATATTAAAAACTAAATAGAACTATTTAGGTTGGGGTGGTGGTGACAGTTCAAGTGCAAGATTAACTTCAAAACATTTTTAGCTAATTATTAATTAGAAAAAAACTACTCCACACTTACTGTACTTGCAGTATTTTTTTTTCTATTTTATTTATGCATTTTCTCCCCAATTTAGTGTAGTCAATTTGTCTTCAGCTGCTGGGGGATCCCTGATTGCAGTCGAGGTGGGTATATTGCTGCTCACACCTCCTTTGACCCACGCGCAGCCCTTAGGTACCTTCTAGGAACCCCTTTTCACCCATGCATTCTGCACAGGCGCCTCTCTAGCTGCTAATCAGGGTCATTACACAGCGTTTGAAGACCCCACCCACATAGTCCGGTCATCCCACCCACATAGTCCGGTCATCCCGCCCTAGCAGAAATGTGTCTGCTGCAGGCACTGACAATTATGCCCGCTAGATGGCGTCCAGCCGACCGTTGGCAACGCCGAGTTTCGAAACGAGGAGTTCAGAATCTCTGCGCTCGTGTGCTAGCGGAATATCCGGCTTCACCCCCTGGAGCAGAATTAAATAATTATTAAACATAAATAAAAGTATGTGTTTTTGAATGCAGGTTAAAAAGCACTTCTAATACAATAAATACAAGTCTAATGAATCCACCACTGGGCTCATGTGTCAGGGGGCTCATGATAGTCTTAGCTCTCTTTGGCTAGCGTGATGTTGATGCTTGGAAAAATGGTGACAAAATGCATGAAAAAAGAAAAAGAGATCATCGTTCAGGGTACTTTATAACTGATACCATTAAAGTAGCCCTGTTTATGTATGCATAGAGAAGTCACCAGCTACAGTTCATTATAAACACTAAAAAGTCAGTATCAAAATAATTATATCAGTTGCTGTGTGTATATTTTACCTGCATCAGATTTACCAAAAACTACATTTAACACAAAACTTAAATATGGCAATTTATTTTGGACAAAACTATCGGTGTGTTCGAAAACCTAGTGAGCTCTCTGCATAGACAGCAGTTTACGTCACCTACGCATGCTCTCGAGAAGGAAGCTGTTCGAATTCTTAAATGTATTCTTAGATGTCTTAAAATGCTGTCTTCTGGGCGGCACGGTGGCTAAGTGGGTAGCACTGTTGCCTCACAGCAAGAAGGTCCTGGGTTTGATCCCCAGGTGGGGCGGTCCGGGTCCTTTCTGTGTGGAGTTTGCATGTTCTCCCAGTGTCTGCGTGGGTTTCCTCCGGGTGCTCCGGTTTCCTCCCACAGTCCAAAGACATGCAAGTGAGGTAAACTGGAGATGCTAAATTGTCCATGACTGTGTTCGATGTAACCTTGTGAACTGATGAACCTTGTGTGAAGATAAACTACCGTTTCCTGTCATGAATGTAACCAAAAGTGTAAAACATGACATTAAAATCCTAATAAACAAACAAACAAAATGCTGTCTTCTAAGGCATCTTAAATTTGAACGCTATTTTGACTGAAGAACGAGGGAGCATCTGATGCTGCCTTAGCGGTGAGGACAATCCCAGCATTTAGTGCACAAAAAAAAATACATGGCAGACGGATGCAGGGCAACGAACTTCTTTTCACGAGTTCTTTACAAATGTAAAAAAATTATCTTTTTTTTTTTTTTTTTTTATAAATGTGCACAAGCATCGTTTATTTGCAAATTCGGCCTTGTCAGTGAATTTAACCGTTTTCCGTACACAGAGGGAGATGTTAGTTGACATGCTAGCGTGTTGTTCCACCTCATCCCATTGGTTTGAATGACATGAGGCTAACTGTGTTAACCTAGTAAGCAAAAACTAATGTAATCGCTCGAATAATATGATTTAAAAGTCGATCCTCTACTGAGGCAGCTGCCTATGTAGGCAGTAAGACAGCAAGGCAGCTTACTAGGTTTTCGAACACACCCTATTGTGTTCAAATTTTTTGGTTGCAGAAAAAGCACAGTTGTGAACTGTCATTAATATCTCAAACAGGTGTGTGTAAACATTTGACATTTTGACTGCAGTACAGAAGTGAAGTTCCACTCATATTTACCTGTGATAAATTATAGTTAAAGTTTTGGGATGGCATGATGACAGAACGCATTTGAAATACATAATAGTTGATATTCTTTGGTCCTACTATTTTAAATAATGGAAAATATGTAGAGATTTGTCATAGACTGATTACTTTTAGGACACTACACAGGTTAGTTTTAATGGTTTATTGGGTTGTAATAATGATTAGGTATGTAAATAGCTGTAGTGTCACAATACATTTACTTATTCAGCATTTAGCAGATACTTTTATCCAAAGTGACTCACAGTACTGTGACAGTATACAGTCCAAGCAATTGAGGGTTAAGGGTCTTTCTCAAGGACCCAACAGCAACCTGGCAGTGGTGGGGCTTGAACCAGCAACCTTCTGATTACTAGTCCAGTACCTTAACCGCTAGGCTACGACGTCCCACAATAATAGGCTGTGATTTGTTATGTGCAATTAATTTTAGTAAGAACATTGTAGGACTAATAAGGTTTTGCTAGAATGAAACCCTGGTTGTGAGATTTTGTACACTGCTCTGAATGTGTTAATAAGTGTGTTTGTGCAACGTAACTGATTTGTCATGACTGGTAGGAATGGCATGCTTTAGTGCCAGTGTTTGTCATTTAGATCTAATCTCATTGACATCGTTTACACCTTGCCTTCAGCCCTGAGGATAATGCTTAAATATTTTCTCGGTTTGTGACACTGATGAAACGTAGTTTTCTGTTCGGCTGGAAAGCCCCATTTCAACTATGTTTTAGAGCCAGCACTGTTTTTTTAAGGTACAGCCTGGAATTTCCCACAACATGGTCCATTCATGTGTAGTCGCTGTTACAATCAACGCCGTGAGCTTTCCAAACAGCCATGCAGTTTGGGTTTCTGTCAGTGTTAGTTACGGCTGTAATTCTTAATGGTATTTTGAACAGTGAAAATTGTGAGCTGTAAGTGCATGTGGAGTGGAGTTTTCTTAATAAATGAGTTTGAAAATGATATAAATCTTGTGTTGTAGACTTCACGGTCACCAAATCCTAACACTAGTAAACATCTTTGGGAGATTTACATTGATCAGCCATAACATTACACTCACTGTTCATTTTATCAGCTCCACTTACCATATAGAAGCACTTTGTAGTTCTACAATTACTGACTGCAGTCCAACTGTTTCTCTACATACTTTTTTAGCCTGCTTTTACCCTGTTCTTCAATGGTCAGGACCGCCACAGAGCAGGTATTATTTAGGTGATGGATCATTCTCAGCACTGCAGTGACAATGACATGGTGGTGGTGTGTTAGTGTGTGTTGTGCTGGTATGAGTGGATCAGACACAGCAGTGCTTCTGGAGTTTTTAAATACCGTGTCCACTCACTGTCCACTCCTACTTAGTTGGTCCACCTTGTAGATGTCAGAGACGATCGCTCATCTACTGCTGCTGTTTGAGTTGGTCATTTTCTAGACCTTCATCAGTGGTCACAGGACACTGCCCACAGGGATTTATTTTTGGTTGGTGGACTATTCTCAGTCCAGCAGGGACAGTGAGGTGTTTAAAAACTCCATCAGCCCTGCTGTGTCTTATCCACTCATACCAGCACAACACACACTAACACACCACCACCATGTCAGTGTCACTGCAGTGCTGAGAATGATCCACCACCCAAATAATACCTACTCTGTGCTGGTCCTGTGGGGGTCCTGACCATTGAAGAACACATGAAAGGGGGCAAACAAAGCATGCAGAGAAACAGATGGACTACAGTCAGTAATTGTAGAGCTACAAAGTGCTTCTATATGGCAAGTGGAGCTGATAAAATGGACAGTGTGTGTAGAAACAAGGAGGTGGTTTTAATGCTATGGCTGATCAGTGTAAGACTAGTGTAATAGACAACACTTTTCACCACCTTCATTAAAACACTACTGCAGTTTAAAAGACTTGTAGGATCTACTCTAAGGCTGTTCTACTGGCTCTTTGTGGTTTAACACCTTGTTTTTTGTATTTGTGGGAAACTTAAATGGGTGTGTAATCTTAGGGTCTTTTCCTTTTCTGTACCCAGTGTTTCCAAGATGGTCTGTGAACCCAGTGCAACCCTGTTTACAATCAGTATACTAAGAATACACACACACTGCACAGTAAATTATCCAGACTTTAAAATTACTTTCCACCTTTTCTTGTGCGTCTCACATTTTCATTCATCAACTGTGCTTTTTTTTCACTTTCCTCTGTGGCTGCCTGACTCGCTCTCCTCCTTCCCTCCTCACTTATTTCACAGAAATACACCCACTCAAATGCAAACATTCATATCCGCTGTGTCTCTTGGTGGCTCTCATTCATGCTGTAACTGTGAAGAGCAGAAGGACTCGGTGAAGGGCTGCGCTGCCTTCTGCTGCTCCTCGTATGCACACAGTTCTGTTTGGACAGCTGATAATGAGTGGAAATTCAGACCTGCTTTACTGTGAGTACTGTTTTAAATCAGGAGAAGCTGATCTGACTTAAAGACTGATTATGGGATGTTTGTGTGTAGAATTAAGAAGGTAGAATTGAAGAGGAAGACTAACATGATACGTGACACAGCATTACTCAGTTGAACTCTGGTAGTTTGATGCCAGAATTGTTGTTAGGTTGAACATGAATTGTTCATGGTCGGACATGGATAGTTCTGGCTGTAACAGTTTGTATTTTTAGAATCTTTTGAAGACACAGCTGGAGGAACCTGTTAGACTGAGTAATCTGATGTGTCTGTAAGTATGTCTGTTAGAAGGCTTGAGTAAAAGTGTTTGTGTGGTCTGTAATTAATGTAGCACTGCTTTACTCAGGTCACCACAAGTATTTGAAATTTATTAATATTTTGTTCGTTTAAGCACTTTCTGTCCAACTGGCACCTTATAACCACACCTGTTATAGCATGATTTCTAAACATGGTTGTACTAGTACCACTAGTTTTATATTAAACACCACAAGTTGGTTCACCATTTTTTGTAAGTTATACTAGGGCTGGGCGGTATGATGGTACATTCAGTTTACCGGTTTTAATTCCTCGTACAATATGGATTTGTCATATATTGCCATACCGTAGCATAGTTAATACAACAGCTGTAGGCTTCAATAGTTGCTAAAATCGCTATGGAGCATTGTGCTGATTAGGTACAGCTCACTAGTTAGCCAGGTACCTTTAGCATAACAGTGTTAACAGATGAGGTTTCCTCGATATGGTGGAAAAAATGAACAAAAACAGAAAACAGCTGGAGGAACCTGTTGGACTGAGTAGCCTGATGTGTCTGGAAGTATAAAGGGTTGAAGAAGGGTTGAGTGAAAGTGTTTGTGTGGTCTGTAATTAATGTAGCACTGCTTTACTCAGGTCACCTCAAGTATTTGGAATATATTAATATTTTGTTTGTAAGCTATTCTGTATTCAGAGAATGCACCCTGGTGCATAATGTCTTTTAGAACTCGTTTAAGCACTTTCTGGCCAACTGGCATCTCATAACCACACCTATTATAGCAGTTACCTTACTTCAAGGTCTTAAAATGCACTTTTAGCTTAAAATTTGCTAAAATCATTACATTGTGGTTCATAAACATTGTTGTACTAGTACCACTAGTTTTATATTAAACACCACAAGTTGGTGCACCGTTTTTGTAAGTTATGCTAGGGCTGGGCGGTGTGATGGTACATTCGGTATACTGGTTTTGATTCCTCGTCATATATCACCATACCGCAGCACAGTTAATACAACAGCTGTAGGCTTCAATAAGATGCAAATCATATAACTGGTCATATAACAGCACACTCATACCAACACAACACACACTAACACACCACCACCATGTCAGTGTCACTGCAGTGCTGAGAATGATCCACCACCCAAATAATACCTGCTCTGTAGTGGTCCTGGGAGAGTCCTGACCATTGAAGAACAGCATGAAAGGGGGCTAACAAAGCATGCAGAGAAACAGATGGACTACAGTCAGTAATTGTAGAACTACAAAGTGCTTCTATATGGTAAGTGGAGCTGATAAAATAGACAGTGAGTGTAGAAACAATGAGGTGGTTTTAATGTTATGGCTAATCAGTGTAGCATGTATAAGATTTTGTGCTGTGTGAATTCTGTTCTTTTTTGTACATTTGGCTAAAAATAAAATGTGCTAATAGGTCTTAAAAGGAAAGAACCATTGTTCTTTTTTGTGCATTTTTCCCAGTTTTCCTCCCAATCTAGTCATATCCAATTACCTGATTGGTTGCATTTTGCTTCCTATGTACTGATGCTGACCCATGCACCCTCCGACACATGCACAGTGGCCGACTACATCTTTTCACCTGCACAAGGCGAGTCCATATGTGGATCAGCTTTGTGTACAGAGAGCCACACCCTGATCACACATCCCTCGACTCTGTGCGGAAGCCATCAATCAGCCAGCAGAGGTCGTAATTGCATCAGTTATGGGCTCTGTATGAACTACAAGCCAATTGTTGTTCGTGTAGGCGCCCAGCCTGCTGAATGGCAGAGCTGAGTTTCGAACCAAGGAGCTCTGGTGTATTAGCATGTTTTACTGGTGCGACGAAGAAGAACCATTGTTCTAACAAAAATAACAGTCAAAACCTAATTGTCTACAAATATGTCTATAAACTTGTCTATAAAAATTTTAACACATTGTATATTGCTTTTCACAATAAGCAGTATAATAGATTTTGGTCTTATCACCCAGTCCTGGCCAATGCAGATTTGGTAGGCGATACCAGGCAGGAATTTTCACCTAATTGTAGGTAATACTGGAAATGGTTGAAAATACTGCTTTTGACTCACTTGTCAAAATCTGCCTGTAGGTGCATTTGCTGCTTTAAATTTGCCCTTGCTGTAAACGAGTTAGTGAGTGGATTGTGTAATTAAATCTCTTATAAAGAGTAAACAAACATTATAATTCCAGCTGTCCAGATGTGTATTCTTGTTTATTTATCTATGACTGTTTTTTAAGAAATATGACAGTTAAATGAACAGATTGTCCTATTTAGATTAATACAATTTGATGAGTCTAGAGAATACTAGAGCGCTTTGCAAGCTCTGTGTTCACGTCTGCCAGCCTGAGCCTTTCTCCATCAGGGAAAGAGGATGATGAAGTGGTTAAAGGGCACTTCTAAAAAGCTGAGAGAGACTTCCTCATTAACTCTGATTTGTTTCTGGAATCTTAAGTGAGGACGAAGCAGAAAGGTGAGCGTAAATTAAAATTTAGGATGCGCCGAAACGCTGGCGGAGGATGACTAAACCTATCAAAGCTCACAGCGGCGGCTGAGGGGGCGGCCACGTGTGTTTGGTTGGGTTTAACGTAGCGTCTGATTCATACAGAGGCCGCGACTGCGTTTCATTCGCTTCCTGATGTGGGCAGATTTTTTCTTTTGGTTTCGTGTTATGAAAGCCAGGGAGTAAGTGATTGACAAGACCTCGCTGAAGCTGCTGTGGGTAGCTTGGCTGTATAAATGATACGGATAAATAAATGAACCTGAGTTCAGAGTGCTTGTAATTTAGAAGATTTGTTCTTCCTGCAGAGTAGAAAAGCAGTGTGTGCTCACTTGACTTATTGTACAGTATGTTCGGAGCTCATGAGCTCTGTTTGCATAAGGTGTGTGCTGAATTTTATTTCATTTTTGGACTCACTGCAGTGCAGTTTAGTCATAGTGAAGATATTATGATGATATTATGATTAGTATGTATATGGTAGCTGCTAGGGCGGCACAGTGGCTAAGTGGGTAGCACTGTCTCCTCACAGCAAGAAGGTCCTGGGTTCAATCCCCAGATGGGGCTGTCCGGGTCCTTTCTGTGCGGAGTCTGCGTGGGTTTCCTCCGGGTGCTCTGGTTTCCCCCCACAGTCCAAAAACATGCGGCCAGGCTAATTGAAGACACTGAATTGTCCTATAGAAGATATACTTTATTTGTCATAAATACATATACAGGTGTACAGTACAATGAAATTCTTTCTTCACGTGTCCCTGCTTGTTTGGAAACTGGGGTGAGAGCGCAGGGTCAGCCATCGTACGGTGTCCCTGGAGCAGACAGGGTTAAGGGCCTTGCTCAAGGATCCAACAGTGGCTGCATAGCAGAGCCTGGATTTGAACCGCCAATCTTCCGGTTGATAGCCCAAAGCTCTACCGACTAGGCTACCACTGTCCCAGTGGTATAGGTACCTACCCGCTAGGATGCATAAACCAGCATTGTAGTGTCGGTCCCAAGCCCGGATAAATAGGGAGGGTTGTGTCAGGAAGGGCATCTGGCGTAAAAACTGTGCCAAATCAATAATACGGATCACTGCCCTAACCAGCATTCCAGCAAATAATTCTCCTGTCAGTGTGAATTTTACTTAGGTTACATTTATAGACTTTATAACTATACATCAGACATTTTTAACTCACATAAGTGTTGGGTAACGGTCCCTAGTAAAGAAGTGCTTTTATAATTAATACTTTATATAGGATGAGTTGGGGTGACACGGTGGCTCAGTGGGTAGCATTGTTCCTGGGTTCGATTGCCAGGTGAAGCGGTCTGGGTCCTTTCTGTGTGGAGTTTGCATGTTCTCCCTGTGTCTTCGTGGGTTTCCTCTGGGAGCTCCGGTTTCCTCTCACAGTCCAAAGACATGCAAGTGAGGTGAAATGGAGATACAAAATTGTCCATGACTGTGTTTGACATTAAACTTGTAAACTGTGGTTCAGTGGTCATAATATTATGCCTGGTCGGTGTAGGATGTCATATATCCATGCACTAAAAATATACATTTGCATCCCTAATAAAAACAGAAATTAATAGCCCTCAGGTGGCACAGCGCTAAAACACGCAAGCAAACCAGAGCTGACATCTCGAATTTGTTTGAATCTTAGCTCTGATACCGGAAGGCCAGGACCCTATACAGACAATGATTGGCTTATCCGTGGGTGGGAATGTCAGAGAGGATTACTCTTAACTGCTTCAATTATGACCTCTGCTGGCCGATCTATGAAGCCTGCACGAGATGGGGAATAATGGAGATCAGTGTGTGACTATGTGTGATACAGATCACCATGAACTCACCTCATGCAGTTGAAAAAAAGGATCAGCTACACACGGGTGTTAGTCACGGTCCTCCTCGGTCAGGATAATAATTGGATACAACTAGAATGGTTGGATTTTTTGTTTGATTGTTTGTTTGTTTGTTTATTAAGATTTTACTGGCATGTTTTACACTTTGGTTACATTCTGGACAGGACAGGTACTTACAGGTTGTGCAATATTCATCAGTTCAGGTTAAATGTAAAACATTTTTGTATCTACAATTTACCTCACTTGCATGTCTTTGGACTGTGGGAGGAAACAGGAGCTCCCGAAGGAAACCCACACAGACATGTGGAGAGCATGCACAGAACTCCAAACAGAAAGAACCTGGACCACTCCACCTGGGGGGAAAAACAGAATTGGTTTGATTAATCAGTGCAAATAATTAACATGCAAATAATTGAATATTTATGAATTTGCAATTACACAAACAGTGGCACAAATGCAGCATTTTTTATTGGTCTTCATGTTATATATGTGATGATCAGATGCAGGACCTGTCTCAACATTCAACATAAAAGATTTACTGATCTTTCTTAGTTCTGTAAAGCCACCATGATTCTGAAGAACAGTCCCAGTTATTGCATCATATGGGTGAACTGGCAATTTAATTTTCTTATTATGCATGATTATATTACTGTCTATATTGGTGTGAGTGCATGTGTGTTTCAAAATGATGTAAGTTTGATATTTTATACTTTTCACTCGTTTCAGGCAATAGATTCTCAATTTGTTTATATTTCTAAAATACCATACCATGGTTATAAAGATAACTAAGAAAGAAATCATCATCCCATTAATGCTGTCGATTAAAAATGTCTTTTCAGCCGCTCAGGTGGCGCAGCGGTGGCGCATTCTGAGTACCTGGTATCAAATCCAGCTCTGCCTCACCGGTTTGAGGCTAAATGGCTGTATGAGCAACAATTGGCCGTTTGCTCAGTTGGGGGGTGGGACAAAGAACCGGATGTGGGTCTCTCTCTGTCAGAATGTGATTACGACCTCTGCCGGCTGATTAGAGGCGCCTGCACAGAGATGAGGAAGAGTGCCCTTAGGGTGTGTCTCTCCGCATGCAACGCTGGGTGGCAAAAATGCATCCGGCTGCTGCTCGTGTTTCGAAAATGTCTTTTCAATTAATTTCCAACAGCCGACACTTAAAACCCAGGTTCAGTCTGTGCAGAGAAAGCAAAGATCTAAAACCCAAAGTGTGCACGAACAGCCACATTCAAAGTTTCAAAACAGAACAGGAAAACATCTAAAATTCATTTATGTAATTAAAATAATGAATCTGTTACACAATAAAATCACAAACAGTGAAGCTTAAACTTTGCATATGTCTGCTTATTAATTGTGCTGTGTTAATTAATAAACTCCAGGGTAACCTGGGTTTGAGTTAATTTATTCTAATAATTGTCCTCATCTTTAGTTGCTAGTTATGTGACACATTCTAACATATTATTTAAAAATCCAGTTGGAACAATCGTTTTATTTAAATATCTAATCGTGAATACAATTGGAATACATAACATTTACATTATATTATAAAGCACAGACAATAATGCTGCATGCTTCCCTTACATGTTACAATGTTATCAAATGGCACGGTGGTTCAGTAGGTAGCACTGTCGCCTCACAGGTAGAAGGTCCTGAGTTTGATCCCCAGGTGGAGCGGTGCGGGTCCTTTCTGTGTGGAGTTTGCATTTTCCCCCCGTCTCTGTGTGGGTTTCCTCTGGGAGCTGGCCATGACTGTGTTTGACATTAAACTTGTGAACTGATGAATCTTGTGTAACGAGTAACTACCTGTCCTGTCATGATTGTAACCAAAGTATAAAACATGGCATTAAACAACTTTGTTTCTACACTCACTGTCTATTTTATCAGCTCCACTTACCATATAGAAGCACTTTGTAGTTCTACAATTACTGACTGTAGTCTATCTGTTTCTCTGCATGCTTTGTTAGCCCCCTTTCATGCTGTTCTTCAATGGTCAGGACACCCCAGTAGGTATTATTTAGATGGTGGATCATTCTCAACACTGCAGTGACATGGTGGTGGTGTGTTAGTGTGTGTTGTGCTGGTATGAGTGGATCAGACACAGCAGCGCTACTGGAGTTTCTAAATACTGTGTCCACTGTCTGTCCACTCTCTTAGACACTCCTACTTAGTTGATCCACCTTGTAGATGTAAAGTCAGAGACGATCGCTCATCTATTGCTGCTGTTTGAGTTGGTCATCTTCTAGACCTTCATCAGTGGTCACAGGACGCTGCCTACGGGGCGCTGTTGGCTGATATATTTTTGGTTGGTGGATTATTCTCAGTCCAGCAGTGACAGTGAGGTGTTTAAAAACTCCATCAGCATTGCTGTGTCTGATCCACTCATACCAGCACAACACACACTAACACACCACCACCATGTCAGTGTCACTGCAGTGCTGAGAATGACCCACCACCCAAATAATACCTACTCTGTAGTGGTCTGGGAGAGTCCTGACCATTGAAGAACAGCATGAAAGGGGGCTAACAAAGCATGCAGAGAAACAGCCTGTTTTAATCTATTCACAGATGCATAGAAACAATTATGTTCTTGGCCTTAAAGTCTTATGACCTGTGTTTCCTGCTATCCAACATTTTATGTCTCCAGTCTTTTGTTTATACTCAGATTTATAGCAGTGTGGTAAAAAGTATTACATATCCAGCTTTACTTTTCAGTTCTCAGAGAGTTTGCCAGCATGATTGTGTATTTAGAGTATATGACACCAAGACTTTTTTTGTATGTTTTTGAATTATTATACAGGAGCTGTATTTGCATAAACTTGACACAGGTCAGCATAACATCCGTGTGAGGTCCTTGTTTTATGGGAGCAGTCACAAGATGTAATACTATACATGTTTTACTGTGTGGGTGGATGATACATTATACAGTATAGGTTTCATGGCTGGGGGGTTTGGACATTGATGGCTAGATGTACAGGCCCTCGATGTAACACTTAACGCAGACCAAAGATAACATACAAGTTCAGAAACTTTAGTTTTGGGAGTTAAAAAAAATAATTCAATTATTTTGCACAGTGAAACTGGTGTCAGAACAAGTGCATTTACACACCTACTGTAATTTGTTGTAATGTAACTGGTTTTATTTAATAGACACTACTGTATAGAGCAGTGGTCCCCAACCACCAGTCATTTACTAGTGGGCCACACAGAAAGAATACATAATTAGAGATGCTACAAGAGCAATTAAATTTCCAAAACTCTTTGGGTGTTATTGTCTCTAATCACCACTAGGTGGGAGCAGCGTCTCATTGCATCGAAAAAGCTTAGGATTCACACTGATTTTCCATTCTATTTTAAATCCTCCCGCCCGCGCCGGTCCGTGAAATTACATCTTATATGAAACTGGTCAGTGGTGCACAAAAGGTTGGGGACCGCTGGTATAGAGAATATGTGAACAAATGTGTAGAATTATACTGTACGAAATTATACCAGTTGGCACGGTGGCTTGGTGGGTAGCACTGTCACCTCACAAAAGAAGGTCCTGGGTACAATTCCCAGGTAGAGCAGTCTAGGTCTTTTCTGTGTGGAGTTTGCATGTTCTCCTCATGTCTGGGAGGCAACTGGAGCTCCTGAAGAAAACCCACTCACAGCCCAAAGACATGCAGTCAGGTTAATTGGAAATACTAAAGTCCCCCAGGTATGAGTGTGTGTTTGTGTTTGCCCTGTGGTTGACCTGTCTAGGGTGTTTCCTGTACATATTGACCCCTCACACAGAAGCTGTTTATTAAGCCATAATAACAGCTATAGCAGCTAACATTGGATTAAGAATCAAATGAACAAATCATTTGATGTGCCAAAACACAATACCAGGTACTTCACAGGGGGCAGTTACTTTTCCCACAGCACTGTAAATGTTAATTAGCAGACGTTATTAGCAGCTGTGCAGACGTTAGCTTCACCTATGAACCAGCTTAAAACCGATCAGCCATAACATTAAAACCACCTCCTTGTTTCTACACTCACTGTCCATTTTATCAGCTCCACTCTTTTTTTTTTTTTTTTAGCCTGCTTTCACTCTGTTCTTCAATGGTCAGGACCCCCACAGGACCACCACAGAGCAGGTATTATTTAGGTGGTGGATGATCTCAGCACTGCAGTGACAATGACATGGTGGTGGTGTGTTATTGTGTGTTGTGCTGGTATGAGTGGATCAGACACAGCAGCGCTGCTGGAGTTTTTAAATACCGTGTCCACTCACTGTCCACTCTATCAGACACTCCTACCTAGTTGGTTCATCTTGTAGATATAAAGTCGGAGACGATCGCTCATCTATTGCTGCTGTTTGAGTTGGTCATCTTCTAGACCTTCAGTGGTCACAGGACACTGCCCACAGGGCTCTGTTGGCTGGATATATTTGGTTGGTGGACTATTCTCAGTCCAGCAGTGACAGTGAGGTGTTTAAAAACTCCAGCAGCGCTGCTGTGTCTGATCCACTCATACCAGCACAACACACACTAACACACCACCACCACACACACTAACACACCACCACCATGTCAGTGTCACTGCAGTGCTGAGAATGATCCACCACCTAAATAATACCTGCTCTGTAGTGGTCCTGTGAGAGTCCTGACCATTGAAGAACAGCATGAAAGGGGGCTAACAAAGCATGCAGAGAAACAGATGGACTACAGTCAGTAATTGTAGAACTACAAAGTGCTTCTAAATGGGAAGTGGAGCCGATAAAATGGATAATATGTGTAGAAACAATGAGGTGTTTTTAATGTTATGGCTTTAAATCAGTGTATACAGTTTGATTTTATTTAGTTGTTGTTTTCATACACATTAAAAAAGAAATATTGAATACCAAATACTAAGAATGAGAGACAGTTAGTGAAAATGGCTGTCTAGCACACACATAAAAATATACAGTGTATCACAAAAGTAAGTACACCCCTCACATTTCTGCAAATATTTCATTATATCTTTTCATGGGACAACACTATAGACATGAAACTTGGATATAACTTAGAGTAGTCAGTGTACAACTTGTATAGCAGTGTAGATTTACTGTCTTCTGAAAATAACTCAACACACAGCCATTAATGTCTAAATAGCTGGCAACATAAGTGAGTACACCCCACAGTGAACATGTCCAAATTGTGCCCAAATGTGTCGTTGTCCCTCCCTGGTGTCATGTGTCAAGGTCCCAGGTGTAAATGGGGAGCAGGGCTGTTAAATTTGGTGTTTTGGGTACAATTCTCTCATACTGGCCACTGGATATTCAACATGGCACCTCATGGCAAAGAACTCTCTGAGGATGTGAGAAATAGAATTGTTGCTCTCCACAAAGATGGCCTGGGCTATAAGAAGATTGCTAACACCCTGAAACTGAGCTACAGCATGGTGGCCAAGGTCATACAGCGGTTCTCCAGGACAGGTTCCACTCGGAACAGGCTTCGCCAGGGTCGACCAAAGAAGTCGAGTCCACGTGTTCGGCGTCATATCCAGAGGTTGGCTTTAAAAAATAGACACATGAGTGCTGCCAGCATTGCTGCAGAGGTTGAAGACGTGGGAGGTCAGCCTGTCAGTGCTCAGACCATACGCCGCACACTGCATCAACTCGGTCTGCATGGTCGTCATCCCAGAAGGAAGCTGACGCACAAGAAAGCCCGCAAACAGTTTGCTGAAGACAAGCAGTCCAAGAACATGGATTACTGGAATGCCCTGTGGTCTGACGAGACCAAGATAAACTTGTTTGGCTCAGATGGTGTCCAGCATGTGTGGCGGCGCCCTGGTGAGAAGTACCGAGACAACTGTATCTTGCCTACAGTCAAGCATGGTGGTGGTAGCATCATGGTCTTGGGCTGCATGAGTGTTGCCGGCACTGGGGAGCTGCAGTTCATTGAGGGAAACATGAATTCCAACATGTACTGTGACATTCTGAAACAGAGCATGATCCCCTCCCTTCGAAAACTGGGCCTCATGGCAGTTTTCCAACAGGATAACGACCCCAAACACAACCTCCAAGATGACAACTGCCTTGCTGAGGAAGCTGAAGGTAAAGGTGATGGACCAAACCCAATTGAGCACCTGTGGCGCATCCTCAAGTGGAAGGTGGAGGAGTTCAAGGTGTCTAACATTCACCAGCTCCGTGATGTCATCATGGATGAGTGGAAGAGGATTCCAGTAGCAACCTGTGCAGCTCTGGTGAATTCCATGCCCAGGAGGGTTAAGGCAGTGCTGGATAATAATGGTGGTCACACAAAATATTGACACTTTGGGCACAATTTGGACATGTTCACTGTGGGGTGTACTCACTTATGTTGCCAGCCATTTAGACATTAATGGCTGTGTGTTGAGTTATTTTCAGAAGACAGTAAATCTACACTGCTATACAAGCTGTACACTGACTACTCTAAGTTATATCCAAGTTTTATTTCTATAGTGTTGTCCCATGAAAAGATATAATAAAATATTTGCAGAAATGTGAGGGGTGTACTTACTTTTGTGATACACTGTATTTATAAAAATATAACAGCAAACAGAAAAAAACTGTACAGTCTCTTCCTATTTTCATTCCCAGCAACCTGATAGCGGTTCCCATAGAGACAGGCCTAAAGCTAGCTGTGGCAGATGGAGGGTGAGCTAAAACTCTAAATTTGTCCCTCAGCATCCTCTGTGAGAACAGTCACACTCTAGCAACAGGAAGTGAACAAACACACTGACCTTGGCACGCGAGCGGCACCGTCTCATGACCCCACGCACCCCTCACAGAGCTTTCAACATGTTCATCCACATCAACCTGGCAGCATCACAGACGCTTTTAAATGCCACGCTACAGGAGATGCAGGCACAGCTCGCCACCATGCCTATATTTAAAAGAACATCAATATAGTCATGAAAGAACATGAGGACAAACAGAACAACCCTTATTACATATACACCGATCAACCATAACATTAAAACCACCTCCTTATTTCTACACTCACTGTCCATTTTATCAGCTCCACTTACCATATAGAAGCACTTTGTAGTTCTACAATTACTGACTGTAGTCCATCTGTTTCTCTGCATGCTTTGTTAGCCCCCTTTCATGCTGTTCTTCAATGGTCAAGACCCCCACATGACCACCACAGAGTAGGTATTATTTAGGTGGTGGATCATTCTCAGCACTGCAGTGACACTGACATGGTGGTGGTGTGTTAGTGTGTGTTGTGCTGGTATGAGTGGATCAGACACAGCAGCGCTGATGGAGTTTTTAAACACCTCACTGTCACTGCTGGACTGAGAATAGTCCACCAACCAAAAATATCCAGCCAACAGCGCCCCGTGGGCAGCGTCCTGTGACCACTGATGAAGGTCTAGAAGATGACCAACTCAAACAGCAGCAATAGATGAGCGATCGTCTCCGACTTTACATCTACAAGGTGGACCAACTAGGTAGGAGTTTTTAATAAAGTGGACAGTGAGTGGACACGGTATTTAAAAACTCCAGCAGCGCTTCTGTGTCTGAGCCATTCATACCAGCACAACACACACTAACACACCACCACCATGTCATTGTCACTGCAGTGCTGAGAATCATCCACCACCTAAATAATACTTACTCTGTGGTGGTCCTGTGGGGGTCCTGACCATTGAAGCACAGGGTGGAAGCAGGCTAAAAAAAAAAGCATGTAGAGAAACAGATGGACTACAGCAGGCGCTCTGATGGCCCAATTATTTATTCCCCTAGCCTTCAGGGTTCAGATCTTAGCAGTTCTATCAGCCAACCCAGGCATCTACACAGACATGATGGACCCGGTTTCCTAGTCATATCAGAACCATCATTTCATTTCATTTTCAGCATTTAGCAGATGCGTTTATCCAAAGCGATTACAGTATACAGTCTAAGCAATGGAGGGTTAAGGGCCTTGCTCAAGGGCCCAAAAGTGGCAACCTTCCAGTTGCAGGGTTTGAACCGGCAACTCTATGCTTGCTAGTCCAGTACCTTAACCGCTAGGCTACAACTGCCGTAACCATGGCCCATCATGGCCCTAAGCATGATTAAAATGATTAATGTTAATGAAAATTCACAAAAGCTTTGAACAACCCTACAGTGGAACATACCATTTCTAAATTGTCTGCTTGCTTTCACTACCATTGCTGGTTGCATCTTAATTAAGGTTGCAGTTGCATAAGGCACTGTATGCTACTAGAAGTAACTATTTAGCTTGTTTAATACACTTTATTGCTCTCTGAGTTTCTAAATTTCCCCCTAAAATTCTCCACTCATTCTCTAGTAGGGACAGGTCAGGACTGCAGGCAGGCCAGTCCAGTACCCGTACCCTTTTTGTCTGCAGCCATGCCTTTGTAATGTGTGCAGCATGTGGTTTTGCATTGTCTTGTTGAAAAATGCATGAACGTCCCTGGAAAAGATGACATCTGGAAGGCAGCACATGTTGCTCTAAGATCTTAATGTACTTTTCTGCATTAATGCTGCATCACAGAAGTGTAAATGACCTTTGCCAAGGGCACTGACACAGTTCCATACCATGACAGACCCTGGCTTTTGGACTTGTTGCTGATGACAGTCTGGATGGTCCTTTTTATCTTTGGGCCAGAGCACACAGCGTCCATTTTTTTCAAGAAAGACCTGGAGTGCTGATTCATTTGACCACAATACATGCTTCCACTGTGTGATGGTCCATCCTAGATGCCTCCGAGCCCAGAGAAGTCGACGCCACTTCTGGACATGGTTAACATAAGGCTTCTTTTTTTGCACAGTAAAGTTTTAAGTGGCATTTGTGCATGTAACTCTGTATTGTAGTGCTTGACAAAGGTTTGCCAAAGTAATCCCTCACCCATGTGGTTATATCAGCTATTGTTGAGTGGCAGTTCTTGATGCAGTGCCGTCTGAGGGATCGAAGATCACGGGCGTTTAGCTTAAGCTTGCACCCTTGGCCTTTACGAACTTAAATTCCTCCAGATTCCTTGAGTGGTTTAATGATATTATGCACTGTAGAGGGAGAAATATGCAAATCCCTTCCAATCTTTCTTTGAGGTTCATTGTTTGTAAACATTTTAATCATTTTCTCATACATTTGTTGACAAACTGGAGATCCTCTGATCATCTTTATTCATCAAAGACTCAGCCTTTCCTGGATGCTGCTTTTGTACCAAACCATGATTACAATCACCTGTTGACATCACCTGTTTGGAATCACATCATTATTTAGTTCTTTCACCTCATTACTAGTCCTAAGTTGCCCCCGTCCCAACTTTTTTGGAATGTGTTGCAGGCCTGAAATGCAGGAATGGATGTATATTAATAAATGAAATGAAGTTGAGCAGACAAAACATGAAATATCTCAGGTTCAAACCGTCTGCAATCAAATAAAAGTCAAAGTAAATGTAAGGCATTTTCCATACTGTTCCAACTTTTTTTGATTTGGGGTTGTAAAAGCATATCAGTGTAATATCAGTAATTACTATTAACCATTATGAAGTGCTTTGAAATTAATAAGAATGTTTATAAATTAATATAAAACGGAATTAGCCTTATAATAGGGGGTGTAATAATTTGTATTAACATCCATTTTTCAGTACTTAATGCAATATCATACCCTGTCTCATCATGACAGTACAAGGTCCAAAAAGCAGTGGTTTGCCTCTGAAAGAACTGGGCCACATAGAGCACTGACCATAACCCCATCCAACACCTCTGGTATAATTGAAACACTGTTTACTCGTAGCATTTTCTCCCAGCATCAGTGCCCAGCCTGGTTAATGCTTTTGTGGCTGTATGAAGCAAATCCACCAGTTTCTTGACCATTATTTTAAAATCTAATGGAAGATCTTTTCACAGGGTAATGACTCCCATAATAATGTTCATGCTTTCATAATGAAATTTGATTTACTGCTGTAGTTTTTTCTCCCTCGCCGCTTATACCTGTTTAATAGCTTTATTTCAGTTTAGTGTCTGAGGAGGCTGTTCTAAAAAATTTTGGTGTTTTGCCAGATTTACAATTCGAAAAGGCTTTAATTATGTTGGAAGAAGGGCTTAAATATGTTGGATGCTGTTCTGAAATCAAGTTAGTTAAATTCCCAGGAGTACAGCATGAATTACAGAGCTGTTTATATCTCACAGCTTTTCTCATGCATTCACTACCACAATTATTCAGTGTGCGTGTGTGTTTGTGTGTTGCATTGTCACTGTATGGTAACACTAAATGTATAATCTGTAGGCTTTATGTAATTAGTTCAGGCTTTTTCAGATCCTGGGTTGTGACCCTGGGTTGTGACCCATTAGAAAATGGGTCACAGAGAAAGTCAAGTCAAATTTATTTATATAGCTTTTTTTTTTTACAATGGACATTGTCTCAAAGCAACTTTACAGAATCCAGGACCAACAGACCAAAAACCCCTGTTGAGCAAGCCGAGGGCAGCAGTGGCAAGAAAAAACTCTCTTAAAAGAAGAAACCTTGAGAGGGACCCATCCTCTTTGGGTGGCCTGGAGAATACTTTAAATAAATAGAATTTACTCAAATCATACATTGAACTTAGTTATAACTAGCAAAAAAAAATACTTGGAGTTCTTCATTGTTCAGTCCAGTCTGTGATAAAGTCTGTTGTAAGTTTTGGACATTTTTGGTGCAAACAAGCCAGGTATCCATCCCATCTAGTAGGAGCAGCACTGTTGGCACTGCAGTCTCGACTTGCAGTTTTTAACCTCGAGAGGGTAAACAGGTTTCCGTTAGAACCACCTCGGGGTAAAACAACAGAAGATGTAGTTACAATGTGAAACCGTTAAGAGTAAAATGTCAGTTTTACAGAGAGTAGCTTTAGACTCTGGCACCCCTAATTATTGCAGCATAACTAAAAGGGAGAGCGAGCAGGTAACAAGGTCATAAACTCCCAAGCTCTGTGCCTTTGTCTATATTTGGAGTGGGCAGCTCCAGTCCTAGAGGCGAGAAGCCAGATGCAGCCAGAAGCCAACACACAGCGCCAGTAAATCTGACAAACATGAGATCACCAGACTGCCCAGACCCCAGACATCCAGGACCTCCAACATAATAATTAATTGAAGGAATTTTAACAGGCACATAAACACGAAATGAACTTGTACACGAACACACGTCTGTGGAGGGGTGGCACGGTGGCTAAGTGGGTAGCACTGTCGCCTCACAGCAAGAAGGTCCTGGGTTCAGTCCCCAGGTGGGGTGGTCCAGGTCCTTTCTGTGTGGAGTTTGCATTGTTTCCCTGTGACTGCGTGCGTTTACTCCGGGTCCTCCGGTTTCCTCCCACAGTCCAAAGACGTGCAAGTGAGGTGAATTGGAGATACAAAATTGTCCATGACTGTGTTTGATATAACCTTGTGGACAGATGAACCTTGTGTAATGAGTAACGACTATTTCTGTCATGAATGTAACCAAAGAGTGTAAAACATGATGTTAAAATCCTAATAAACAAACAAACAAACGTCTGTGGAGGCCTTATGTTACACCTTGTAAACCACAGTGGGACCAAAATGCCACCAATTTCTTAAGGCACTGTACTTTAGGTCATACCCTGATTGAGACGGTCATTATGAATGTGTAATTAATGTAAAAAAACAAAGTTAGTTTAAAAAAAACAATACATTACAAAGTATTAACACAACATCTATAAAACACAAATCTGAGCTTCTTAGAGAAGGAATTTCATCATTTCAGAGCAACATGTAACACACCGAGAAGATTTCTTCTAAAACTTACATTTACATTTTCGACATTTAATAGACACCTTTATCCAAAGCGACTTACATTACAGTTACAGTTACAGTCTGAGCAATTAAGGGTTAAGGGCCTTGCTTAAGGGCCCAACAGCAGCAACCTGGCAGTGGTGGGGCTTGAACCAGCGACCTTCTGGTTACTAGTCCAGTACCTTACCACTAGGCTACTGCTTAAAACTTGACTGGACAATAATGCTAGATGACTCTGCCAGATGCAGAACAAGCATTTTACTTGCTTTCTTTCCAGTAATGACCCTTGAGAAAATAACCTTTAAGATGCTGATCGTTTTCTTTTGGCTCTTCCGCTAAATCTTATTGCTTAACTTATTCAGTTCAGTTTTCTTAATGGCAGTATAACTGTCACTTCTCGAAAGTCTAATTTAATGGGCTACTGCTCACAAACATGTTTTTGTCATTTATGAAGAATGGCATTGCCAGTCAGTGTCCATGTTAGTTTACCATTTCAAAGTCACTATTTTTAATTACTTTAACATCCAATGGTAGTGTGGGTACTGCATAGCTTTAGGCTTCTGAAGAACTGGATTTTGGCCTGCCTCCAGTTTCTGTTTGTGGAGTTTGTGGGGGGTTTCTGGAGGTAATCCTGTTTCCTTACATCTCCAAAAACATGCTTAAATGGTTACTGACTCTAGTTGTTTATGCTCATGCCCTGATTAGGGTTGCAATGCGTCCCAGCGCCACCTGGAAACACCGGTTGCAAATAAGAAATACATACTGGGCTTCAGACACTCACATATTAACCTGCTTAGCCATCTGCCACTTCTTTTTACTTGCCAGTGACTGGGTTCTACAGAGTTCAGTATCAATCACAGAGAGCCTGCTTGACCAATCACGGAGAGCCTGCTCGACCAAATCCCCCTGCTCGACCAAATCCCCTCCCTACAAATACAGTCAGTCATGTCTGTGTACAGCTGAGATTTAAACTTGGCTAGCATGTTTGACCACAGTGCCACCTAAGCACCAAGCACACCTTTTAAATAAAAAAAATTGTTAGTGCAATAGCTATTGCCATCAATCTATTTTTCCTGACATTAGAAAGTAGCAGTGGCATATCTTTTTTCTTACACTTTGTCCATATTCATAAATAACTGATTATTGTCTGCGCTTATGTGAATTATGTTGAACGCAAGTTCTGTAATCAAAAGGCAAGATAAAAGCATCTTCTTTATTCAAATAGACATCATAACCTAGTATGATTAAATTTTCTATAAGCTAATGGGGTTCTCTAGTATTATGGAGGGAAATTGCAGATATTAATAATATCTATTACTTAAAATGCTATCGTAAATTACAGTTAAGGTAGTCGTCTTCCTAAACTAGTCATAGATAACAATACAGTCCAGGATCTTCCAGCCTTTTAGCAGCAGAAAGCATTTATTATAATGTTTGAAGGTTGCTAGTTTGAATAAAGACTGTGATGTGTCTTATTCATTAAGACATTTATTAACATATAATTAATTAAAGAGTTGTTCTGGACATTCTTCCCATCTGATTTATGGTAGACGAATGCAAGACAGTTGTCATATTTTGCTTCTGATGGATGACTATTTGCTTTGCTATTTAAAAAAAACTATGGTTTAATCTATTATCATTATTTCACTTTTAAGGAATTGAATTGTACATATGCAAAATCCAGATGTTTCATAAAATAAGAACAGTAACCACTGTATATTTGTGTAGTCCTAATTTCTACCATAAGACCTGTTTTGAAGTACAGCTACCTTTTAAATCTTAACTAATTCACCAGGTATATGAATAAAATTCCCTCCCATCCTGTCAGACGCCAAAATAAACTGGTTTTAAGAAAAAAAGGTTAAGCTTTACACCCGATAGGGGCGGCACTGTGACTAAGCGTGTAGCACTGTCGCCTCACATCAAGAAGGTCCTGGGTTCGATCTCCAGGTGGGGTGGCCCGGGTCCTTTCTGTGTGGAGTTTGCATGTTCTCCTCTTGTCTGCGTGGGTTTCCTTTGGGAGCTCTTTTTTTCTTTCCACAGTCCAAAGACATGCAAGTGAGGTGAAATGGAGATACTAAATTGTCCATGACTGTGTTTGATATAACCTTGTGGACTGAGGAACCTTGTGTAATGAGTAACTACCGTTCCTGTCATGAATGTAACCAAAGTGTAAAACATGACGTTTAAATCTTAATAAACAATACTACCAGATAGTTATCTAAATCATTAAACTGTGTCCTTCTAAATCATTTTTTGCTTCACGAGTAGAACACCACTGAATAAAATAAACTGTATGTCATCCAAAAAAACCAAGGTAATGTATATGGCAATAAACAGCTTGGTCACACCTCAGGGTTTAAAGAATAAGCCACAATCCCCAGTGTATTAGATCCACAGCACCATCTGTTGGAGGAATCTCTGGTAGATTGTTCAGATAGTATTTCTACCTTCACACTTAAATCTTAAGTGTCCTGGATTTAGCTAATGTAATGCAAAAAACTTGAGACAGTGAGTAAAATGCAAATAAAGACAAAAAGCAATGGCTTGTAAACTGAGTTTTACAGGCATTTAATTGAAAATTTCTAAAAGAAGATATAAAGAATGACAAAGAATGTTTGTTTTTTTTGTTAATATACGTATATGCTAATTCCCAATTTAATGACTGCAACACATTACAAAAAAGTTGGGACAGTTGCAGTGTAAGTCTGAAGAATTATTGGAATAATTACAAACATCTGTTTGGAACTTTTCACAGGTAAATAGGTAACGACCATGATCGGGAATAAAAGAAGCAGTAATAAAAAGCTTAGTCATTTTAAGTAAGGATGGATTAAGGTTCCATGTCCATGACATTATTAAAAGATTCAGTGAACTAGGAGACATCATAAGGCCAAAAACCTATATTACGTGTTTGTGAACTTCTGTCCCTTAGTTGGCACTGTATTAAAAATCAACTTGCTTCTGTAATGACTAACCACAAAGAGAAACAGCGAAGGTCTTTTATGATATGGGGTTGTGTTATTGGCAGTGGCATGAGTATCTTGCACATCTGTGTAGGAATCATTAACACTGGGTGGTATATAAAAAAAGCATGTATCATTTTATTGTTTCAGTCAAATTTTATATCATCATTTTAAAAGATCCAAAACTATTATGTGGTTTCAATTAATTTATTGCAGTTATTTTTTTATGTTTGACTTGTCAAATGAATCAATTCATTTTAAGTTTGTTACAGTCTGTGTAGCTCTGTCACAATTATAAATTGAAATTGATAAATTAAAAATTGTGACTTTTGGACCGTCTTACATTACTTTTTACTAACATATAGTACAATATATATTAGATTTTTTGGATAAAGTCACTGATAATACATGAAATACATCAAACTAAAATTGTTGGATGTATTTAACTGGGGTTATCTCACATACAGTGTATCACAAAAGTGAGTACACCCCTCACATCTCTGCAGATATTTAAGTATATCTTTTCATGGGACAACACTGACAAAATGACACTTTGACACAATGAAAAGTAGTCTGTGTGCAGCTTATATAACAGTGTAAATTTATTCTGCCCTCAAAATAACTCAATATACAGCCATTAATGTCTAAACCACCGGCAACAAAAGTGAGTACACCCCTAAGAGACTACACCCCTAAATGTCCAAATTGAGCACTGCTTGTCATTTTCCCTCCAAAATGTCATGTGATTTGTTAGTGTTACTAGGTCTCAGGTGTGCATAGGGAGCAGGTGTGTTCAATTTAGTAGTACAGCTCTCACACTCTCTCATACTGGTCACTGAAAGTTCCAACATGGCACCTCATGGCAAAGAACTCTCTGAGGATCTTAAAAGACGAATTGTTGCGCTACATGAAGATGGCCAAGGCTACAAGAAGATTGCCAACACCCTGAAACTGAGCTGCAGCACAGTGGCCAAGATCATCCAGCATTTTAAAAGAGCAGGGTCCACTCAGAACAGACCTCGCATTGGTCGTCCAAAGAAGCTGAGTGCACGTGTTCAGCGTCACATCCAACTGCTGTCTTTGAAAGATAGGCGCAGGAGTGCTGTCACCATTGCTGCAGAGATTGAAAAGGTGGGGGGTCAGCCTGTCAGTGCTCAGACCATACGCCGCACACTACATCAAATTGGTCTGCATGGCTGTCACCCCAGAAGGAAGCCTCTTCTGAAGTCTCTACACAAGAAAGCCCGCAAACAGTTTGCTGAAGACATGTCAACAAAGGACATGGATTACTGGAACCATGTCCTATGGTCTGATGAGACCAAGATTAATTTGTTTGGTTCAGATGGTCTCAAGCATGTGTGGCGGCAATCAGGTGAGGAGTACAAAGATAAGTGTGTCATGCCTACAGTCAAGCATGGTGGTGGGAATGCCATGGTCTGGGGCTGCATGAGTGCAGCAGGTGTTGGGGAGTTACATTTCATTGAGGGACACATGAACTCCAATATGTACTGTGAAATACTGAAGCAGAGCATGATCCCCTCCCTCCGGAAACTGGGTCGCAGGGCAGTGTTCCAGCATGATAATGACCCCAAACACACCTCTAAGACGACCACTGCTTTATTGAAGAGGCTGAGGGTAAAGGTGATGGACTGGCCAAGCATGTCTCCAGACCTAAACCCAATAGAACATCTTTGGGGCATCCTGAAGCGGAAGGTGGAGGAGCGCAAAGTCTCGAATATCCGCCAGCTCCGTGATGTCGTCATGGAGGAGTGGAAAAGCATTCCAGTGGCAACCTGTGAAGCTCTGGTAAACTCCATGCCCAGGAGAGTTAAGGCAGTTCTGGGAAATAATGGTGGCCACACAAAATATTGACACTTCAGGAACTTTCACTAAGGGGTGTACTCACTTTTGTTGCCGGTGGTTTAGACATTAATGGCTGTATATTGAGTTATTTTGAGGGAAGAATAAATGTACACTGTTATATAAGCTGCACACAGACTACTTTTCATTGTGTCAAAGTGTCATTTTGTCAGTGTTGTCCCATGAAAAGATATACTTAAATATCTGCAGAAATGTGAGGGGTGTACTCACTTTTGTGATACACTGTATTTACAATTACCCCCATTAACTGAGATTAGGCTATAATCTTTTAATTAGAAAAAGTGTATTCCCTTGTTTGTATTATTAAAGAGGCTTATAACTCCTAATTAATAATTATAAATGCTGTTTTTGCAAATGAAAAGAACACACAATATTAGTGACTGTTTAAAAGATGGAATACCAGAGCTACTATCAGTAATATTAGTAATTTAATTTAAAACATTTTAGTCCAAGGTTTACGTACACTTGTATTGTATCTTACTGCAGTCTCTGAATCCCAGGCTGGGCTCACAAATACAGAAGAAACATGGCATTACATGAACATAGCCACTGACAAGTGCACATCCCCCCTCCTCAGACATTAGCCATGTTTGTATAGAGGTCTGACTGGCTGAGATTTGAACCCTGAATCCCTGGATCTCGGCTAGCATACTTTACTGCTGCGCCACCCATGCGCCCCAGATTAGCCAAACAAATACTGAGACCAATTGGATATTTATTTACTCAAATGAACATGCCTATTCCTAGTATATAATATAAAATTATTATACACATTTGGAACTGGGACATGCAGAGTTTCTGGAGTATGTCTACAATGGATTATCTTTGATAAGTGCTAACTGTTTAACAATACTTCACTGATTTCAAACAAATAAAATATTTTTCTCTAACGTCTATTCTGTACAGTTCTGATTTCACAACTTTTTATGTCAAAGCATTGATTTTTTGAGTGTAACTGCTTGTGTAAAAGAAAATTGTCAGCTATGTTAACTAGGGATGTAACGATGCACCAAAGACAGTTAATAACCGATTCAAAAATTCCACGATTCAAATCGATTTGACATGTAAAGTGAATCGATATTCACTTTAAACAGCAAAGGGGACTGGCGCTATACACCTCGCCTAGTTGACGTCACTGGCACTGTATGCTTAGTTGCCAGTTTCAGGGTTTTTCAGTAAAATTGGGCTTAATTAAAAATAGTTTCGCATAGTTTATACCTACTTCAGAAATAAAAAGGCATTAATTATTTAGATAAACAAATAATGCATTTTAGAGAAATAATAAAAGGAAACTTCATCACAATTTGTCTACAATCAGTTTAAAAAATCAGGAAAAAATCGTATCGTGAACCCAGTAGCATGAATCGCAATGCATTGTGGCTAGAGTGTATCGTTACATCCCTAACGTTAACAGATTAATGTAGGTTTTGATCTAATCTTATTCATCAAAACAATAACAAAATCTGTGTCTGTTTTCTTTTTCTGCAGGATCTCTGCATTACTAGCATGTGACATCTTATGAGAAGATTGGATACACCTGCTAACATATCAGTGGAAAGGTACTCAAGAACATTTCATGCCCATCGACCCCCCCAAACTCAACTGCCAGACCACTACACTAAGTGGAACAGTAATAACATACTAAACTTCCATTCTGAGATGCACCGAAAATGTGATTGAATGTGATATTCAATCAGGGGAATTCATTTTGAGGATTTCTTTTGCTAGTTATGTGCAATTTTGCTCAAGATATTTTTGTGCCCTGGGACCTCGTAGCCAGAGCGAAAATGCTAAGGGGTCAAGTGGGCTTAAAAGTATTCCCAGTTAGTTTTTAAGACCTCCTTTTTACATTCTATGGAGGCAGAGCATAGCCAGCCGACTGATGGGGCACGATCCGGAGGGCAACAGCAGACTCTGTCTGAATCTTCAACTGGGGGTAGGTTGCCTCAGATACAGGAACAGGCTACCTCACAACCGATCCATGGATCACGAGGCCGGCATCAACACAGGCAGCCAAAACGCCGGGATATGCTCCGAAGGCAGCAGCAACAGCAGTCTCAGGTGGGGGAATCATCCTGGCAATTACAAGATGCCCCAGGTCCCTCTGGAAGCAGCTACATTTCATCTCTACTTGAATCCTCTTCTCAGCCTCATAGTATTCCATCTCAAACTGTTAAGGAAGCACGGGAAGGTTCCTCTTCTAGACGAGAACGTAAGCCCCAGAAACCCGGAAAATATGTGTGCTCGTACTGTGGACGGCCATGTGCAAAGCCCAGCGTCCTACAAAAACACATTCGTTCCCACACAGGAGAGAGACCCTATCCTTGTGTGCCTTGCGGTTTCTCTTTTAAAACTAAAAGTAACCTATACAAACACCGCAAATCCCATGCTCATCGAATAAAAGCAGACCTGGCATCTAGTCGTGAAGAGTACAGCTTCAGTGGAGCCGAAAGTGGAACAGTCGGAGATGAGAAGGAAGAAGCAACAGAAGCAGATACCACAGAGTCTGAAGATGAGACAGGTCAGCGTCGCCCAAAGAGATCTCAAGAAAGGCCAGCTCTAAAGAAAAGCTCCAAGGTTGAACTCTCATTTTCACAAGAATCACCAAGAACTGAGGACTCCCAAGCAATCAAGCAAAGATTAGCCATGCGACTCAGTGAGAGAAAAAGACTCCCCATGGAATCATCAAATGAGACCCCATCATCTTCATTGGGCCCTGGTAGTAAGGGTAGCACCGAATCTGGCTACTTCTCTAGCTATGGGAGTGCCGAGTTGTCCCAGGTGAGCCCTCCCAACGCCAATGTTAAATCGTATGCTGAAATTATATTAGGAAAGTATGGACGATTAGGCCAGCAGCAAAGAATTTCACACCAACACCCCCAGTCATCATCTTCATCTTCTTTAGGTCAAGAGGAAAAATCAGTTCCTTTTACTGTGCCTAAGACGCAAGTCATCGAGCACATTACAAAATTAATCACTATAAATGAAGCCGTAGTTGACACTAAAGAGATCGACAGCGTCAAACCAAGACGCTCTTCCCTCTCCAGGAGAAGTAGCATCGAGGCTGTGAAGTTCTCTTTATCAAAAGATCCTTCTCTTTTTGATCCAATGGGAGATGTTCCAGGCACGAGTGGTATTTCTAGACCTCTTGGTTATAGAGGTGGTGCTGACGAAGGGCATCATTCACAGTCAGCGGAAGACATGCAAGCAAGTCTTTATTCTAGTGGTGTTCTTTTAAGAAGTCACTCAGTCCCATCCTCCAGTGGCAAAGAAGAGTCGCACAGCATTCGTCTCAGCCAGTCGTTTGATGAGCAGCAGGCTGCATCAGCTGAGCTGAGAGTCGGCCACCCGCATCGAATGTTAAGACGCCAACCTGCCATTGAAATGCCTATTGGGACTGATCTTGTAGCAGAAGCTGGGTTCTCTACTTCTAACGTAGCAGAAAAAGAATGGAAGCAGCAAAAGGAACTGCGGAAGGAACTTCATAAATGTGAGTTTTGTGGAACTTGCTTGAAGACACAGGATGATGTTGAAGCACACAAAAAGTCCTGCAAAAATTTGCCTTCAGAGGTACAACCAAGTGAGGAATTACCTGGTGCGACACAAGGTCACAGACAAATGATGCACTATAAGTTTAAAGCGATGGCTATGGCTATACGAAAAAGAAGGAAAGAAGAAAGTCTTGAGGAAGACCCTCTTAGTCCTGGTCCGGCAGCTATATCCTTTACTACCTATCCTGACACAGGTCCTAAAGATGACTTTCATGGCTTTTTTGGAACAGTTTCACAAAGTGAACCAGAAAAAACAGGTACTTACAAAGAAATCTCAGTAATACAACACACCAGCTCCTTTGAGAAGCAGGAAAGTATAAGCCAGGAGTCTGAATCTGAACACAAACAATCACAAGAGCCCATACAAACCTCCACATCAAGGTTAGTTCGACAGTCTAAGATTCAAGTTCCGGAGATCCTGGTGACGAAAGAACCAGACCCCGAAATGATCTCACCTGCAGCAAATCCATCCGTCTCAAGAGAACCAGAGAAAGAGTTTCAGTGGCCTCAGCGTAGTCAGACTTTGTCTCAGCTCCCTGCGGAAAAGCTGCCACCAAAAAAGAAACGTCTCCGTTTGGCGGAAGTCCAGTCATCTGGGAAATCGAGTTTTGAATCGGTTTCTCTGACACGCAGCCCAAGCCAAGAGAGTAACGTTTCGCACAACTCCAGCCGTTCTGCATCTTTCGAAGAATCAGGAAAGACTGACTCGCAAGGGTCTCACATGCTGACTGTACCAGGTACACATCAACACTATTTTTCCCACAGGGAAATGCAGCGCTCTGCCTCAGAGCAGGCCCCTGCAAGTTCACCACATTCTGCTCAGATAGCAGAATCTCGGAGTAAGTCATTTGACT
This sequence comes from Trichomycterus rosablanca, assembly GCF_030014385.1. Taxonomy (NCBI): domain Eukaryota; kingdom Metazoa; phylum Chordata; class Actinopteri; order Siluriformes; family Trichomycteridae; genus Trichomycterus; species Trichomycterus rosablanca. The sequence goes on along the minus strand of NC_085990.1, from coordinate 44,385,373 downwards.
GCGGATTGCTGCCATCAAAATCTACTTCATCGTCTTGGAAAGAGAAGCGAAAATGTCTTTTAGTGAAACACGCAACCCTTGAAAAGACTGAAGAACCTGAAGAATCATCATGTAGACCACGCCCGTCCTTTCCTGGAAATGTAGCTCTTTCATTTGATGAGCATGGAACCAGCAGCATAGCTAGATTTTGCCCTGACACTCTGGGTGAAACTCTTTTTCAATCCCCTCTCTCTTTTTCAACTAGTGTTTACCCCCTGACAAATCCAGACACCTTTTCTTCATCACAGATGGCTGAATTCCTACCAATTACAACAGCAATTTCTAAGGGTTTTTCTGGTCAAATATTCCATCAGGCTCTCACACCTCCGGGGCCATCTTCACTCCATTCCAGACAACTTCACTTAGCTGAACAACTAGGCCTCCCGCTTCAACCCTTCTCAACTTTGCTGTCTCTGCCATACCCAGCAAGTGATCCAAGCGTTCAAGATACCTCAGTTTCTCCTGTCAAGGATTCTAGTTTGTCTCCTTCCTCCACATACAGAAGCGACTCTTTATGTCATCCATTTGTTACCCAACACCAACCTCGCCCCATCATTGCTACATGCCTTGAGCAGCTAAGACCAGTTGTTTCACTGGTAGTGCCTGTTCGCTTGCAGACTCACATTCCAACTTACGCTAATGCAATGTACACAACCATTTCACAAATTTTAGCCACAACACGTTCCCAACAGCCAGTCTGCTGTACAGCTATGGTCATCATGGGAAAGCTTGAGGGGAGCAAGCTTCAACAATCCTACCTTAGAATCTCTCCACCCTGCATTACTCTGCCACTGCCTTTGGAGTCTGGATCTGAAGGTGGATCTGGTGATGACTGTTGGTCACTTGCTGCTGGAGGAAGCAAGCGAATGCTTTCTCCTGCAGGTAGTCTGGAACTTAGCTTGGAGGCACAACGGCAGCAGAAACGCATCAAGGAAGAAGAAAAGGCGGAAGAAAGCGAAGACGATGATGACAAAAGTAGTGATAAATATCTGAAGGACAGCCATGAATCCGACAAGGATGGGGTAAAAAGCAAACAAAAAGAGGATGTAATTATGGTGAAAGAACAAGAGAGGGAAGTAAAGAAAACAGAATCCGAGGTAACAAGCCCAGAGATTCCCCAGGTGAAAACTGGAGTAAAAAAAGAGGAAAAGCAGGATAAGGGTCACAGATCTGTATCACTGGTCGAGATTCCAGAGAGATCCAAAGACTCTACAGACCCTATGTGTTCCTCCCTACACACCGCTACATCAGTAAGCTGGTGCTACCTAAACTATACCAAGCCCAACCATTCTGCACACACAAATCCACAAACATCTGTCTATTCTTCATGGAGTGTGAGCATGTATAACCCCAACCTGCCTGGTATGTCCACCAAAACGGTACTGTCACTCCTCTGTTCTAAACAAACATACACCTCTGAGATGTACACCATGGCAACAACATCACATCTGACCACTGACAAGACAGCTGCTCATCAGACAACAACACCCAAAGCATTAGAGGTGAACATCATTACAATTTATACTATATATTTAACTTATAGTGTATTAATATTAATATATTATGGTCTTTTGGTCTGGAATATAGGTACATGCCAAACCACCAAGCACATCAGTCAAAGATAAAGAAGAGCAATTGGATACGAAGGCTGAAAAAGAGAAACGAACTACAGAGGAGGATCCTACTACCTCGAAGCAGAGTAAGCCACCGCGTGTTTGCATCTTTGAAGGAGGGTGAGTACTATTTAATGATGTATAATACTCTTCACATTTGGATTTTTTTATTAGCAAACTACAAACCCTGTTTCTGGGGAAAGTTTGGGACATTTTATATAACACATTAAAACAGATATTTGTTATTTGATAATTCTCTTCATTCTTTATTTACCTGACAAAAGTACCAAGACATTAAAACCACCTTCTTGTTTCTACACTTACTGTCCATGTTATCAGCTCCATTTACCACATAGAAGCACTTTGTAGTTCTACAATTACTGACTGTAGTCCATCTGTTTTTCTACATGCTTTGTTAGCCCCCTTTCATGCTGTTCTTCAATGGTCAGGACACCCACAGGACCACCACAGAGCAGGTATTATTTAGGTGGTGGATGATACTCAGCACTGCAGTGACAATGACATGGTGGTGGTGTGTTAGTGTGTGTTGTGCTGGTATGAGTGGATCAGACACAGCAGCGCTGCTGGAGTTTTTAAATACCATGTCCACTCACTGTCCACTCTATTAGACACTCCTACCTGGTTGGTCCACCTTGTAGATGTAAAGTCAGAGATGATCGCTCATCTATTGCTGCTGTTTGAGTTGGTCATCTTCTAGACCTGATAGTACAGAGACCTCTATTATTAAAAACTCTCACATCGTTTTGCTGATGATGAGGTTGCTCTATTATCATGAGTATTTACACAGATACAACAGCAACTTAGTATGCTGCTTTTTTGCTTACCTTATGTCTAACACAGCCTGTATTTTGCTTATATAATTCCTCCAGTCAGACGCCCACACGTTACCACATCCATCTTTCTGTGCTTTTTTTCTTACACTGTTTCCACTTCACGATTCGTCGCTCCCTATGAATCACAGCATCTCTACTTTTTTCCCTATTTATCACCTGCTTTTTTAATCACTGAGTTTCTCTCACTCACCCACTTTCTTTCACACGTAGACATGCAGGAACAGTACAGACTTCCCTGGCACCTGTTATTCAATGTCTACTTTTTCATACTACTGTACTAAATATTGTTTTAAATTAGTGAAACACCCATGGTGTGTTAGTACTCATTCACCATGTAATATGCAGTATAAGTATTATTTTTAGTATAATACTGGGTGGCTAAGTGGGTAGCACTGTCGCCTCACAGCAAGAAGGTCCTGGGTTTGATCCCCAGGTGGGGGAGCCCGCATCCTTTCTGTGTGGAGTTTGCATGTTCTCCCCGTGTCCGCGTGGGTTTCCTCCAGGGCTCCTGTTTCCTCCGACAGTCCAAAGACATGCAAGTGAGGTGAATTGGAGACGCTAGATTGTCCATGACTGTGTTCGATATAACCTTGTAAACTGATGAATCTTGTGTAATGAGTAACTACTGTTACCGTCATGAATGTAACCAAAGTGTAAAACATGACGTTAAAATCCTAATAAACAAACAAACAAACAATAGTATAATACTGAATTAAATTTATTACATTCTCAGGAATTTTTATTTATATATACAGTAAATACTTTTTTAACCTGCTTTCACCCTGTTCTTTAATAGTCAGTACCCCTACAGGACCACCACAGAGCAGATATTATTTAGGTGGTGGATCATTCTCAGCACTGCAGTGACACTGACATGGTGGTGGTGTGTTAGTGTGTGTTGTGCTGGTATGAGTGGATCAGACACAGCAGCGCTGCTGGAGTTTTTAAATACTGTGTCCATTCACTGTCCACTCTTTTAGACACTCCTACCTAGTTGGTCAACCTTGTAGATGTAAAGTCAGAGACGATCGCTCATCTATTGCTGCTGTTTGAGTTGGTCATCTTCTAAACCTTCATCAGTGCTCACAGGATGCTGCCCACGGGGCACTGTTGGTTGGATATTTTTGGTTGGTGGACTATTCTCAGTCCAGCAGTGACAGTGAGGTGTTTAAAAACTCCAGCAGCGCTGCTGTGTCTTATCCACCCATACCAGCACAACTCACACTAACACACAACCACCATGTAAGTGTCACTGTAGTGCTGAGAATGATCCACCACCTAAATAATACCTACAAAGAACAGGGTAAAAGCAGGCTAAAAAGTATGTAGAGAAACAGATGGACTACAGTCAGTAATTGTATAACAACAAAGTTCTCCTATATGGTAAGTGGAGCTGATAAAATGGACAGTGAGTGTAAAAACAAGGAGGTGGTTTTAATGTTGTGCCTGATTGGCGTATAAGCATTAGTTTATCCATGCTTTACATTTATGGAGCATTTTCAGCCAGTGTTATCCTACAGCTTTACCAGCAGATGCCACAAGTACCATGTAAATGTCTGGAACCAGCAGTGGAGTTACATAAAAGTCTGTTTGCTATTTTTTGTAGTAGACGCCATATTTTCCAGATTTTTACTTTAATATAGTAACATTTACCCTTTTTGTTGTTGTTTTCTGTCCCTGTTTTCATCTGTAGATATAAATCTAGCGAGGAGTATGTGTATGTAAGGGGAAGAGGGAGAGGTAAATACATTTGTGGTGAGTGTGGGATCCGCTGTAAAAAGCCTAGCATGCTCAAGAAACACACTCGGACTCACACAGATATCCGTCCCTACGTCTGTAAGCACTGCAACTTCGCCTTCAAAACCAAAGGTGAACATTTTTAAACCCTGATACTTTATTGAGTAAAATTTAAAGAATTGAGATTTCTCTTTTGTAATTATAACTATCAATAAAGCATAAAATCATTTTGTGTGAAAACAAAGTAAAAATATATGTATATTTGTTTTCTGTCAGGGAACCTCACCAAACACATGAAATCAAAGGCCCATGGTAAGAAATGCCAGGCAATTGGTGTATCTGAGTCATCTCTAGAAGAGCCGGAGTCCGAGGAACCAGGTAGTGTGTTTAGATACATTAATCTTTACCCACAGTCATTTCCAATACTACTCATCATCCTGTGCCCTTTGTAACACATATGACGTCTGTTTGGTGTAAGCTATGTGGAGCAATTAGCTTTCGTCAAGCATACGCCATTCAAACATACGTCATTCAAGCACACGCCATTCAAACATACGTCATTCAAGCATACGCCATTCAAACATACGTCATTCAAGCACACGCCATTCAAACATACGTCATTCAAACATACGCCATTCAAGCATACGTCGTTCTAACATACGTCATTCAAACATACGTCATTCTAACATACGTCATTCAAACATACGTCATTCAAACATACGTCATTCAAACATACGTCATTCAAACATATGTCATTCAATCATACGTAATTCAATCATACGCCATTCAATCATACGTCATTCAAACATACGTCATTCAAGCATACGTCATTCAAGCATACGTCATTCAAACATACGTCATTCAATCATACGTCATTCAAGCATACGCCATTCAAACATACGTCATTCTAACATACGTCATTCAAGCATACGTCATTCAAGCATACGTCATTCAAACATACGTCATTCAATCATACGTCATTCAAGCATACGTCATTCAAACATACGCCATTCAATCATACGTCATTCAAGCATACGTCATTCAAGCATACGTCATTCAAGCATACGTCATTCAAACATACGTCATTCAATCATACGTCATTCAAGCATACGTCATTCAAACATACGCCATTCAATCATACGTCATTCAAGCATACGTCATTCAAGCATACGTCATTCAAGCATACGCCATTCAAACATACGTCATTCAATCATACGTCATTCAATCATACGCCATTCAAACATACGTCATTCGAGCATACGTCATTCAAACATACGTCATTCAAACATACGTCATTCAAACATACGTCATTCAAACATACGCCATTCAAGCATACGTCATTCAAACATACGTCATTCAAGCATACGTCATTCAAGCATACGCCATTCAAGCATACGCCATTCAAGCATACGTCATTCAAACATACGCCATTCAATCATACGTCATTCAAGCATACGTCATTCAAGCATACGTCATTCAAGCATACGTCATTCTAACATACGTCATTCATTCATACGTCATTCAATCATACGTCATTCAAGCATACGTCATTCATTCATACGTCATTCAAACATACGCCATTCAAGCATACGTCATTCAAGCATACGTCATTCAAGCATACGTCATTCTAACATACGTCATTCTAACATACGTCATTCAAGCATACGTCATTCAAACATACGTCATTCAAGCATACGTCATTCAAACATACGTCATTCAAGCATACGTCATTCAAACATACGTCATTCAAGCATACGTCATTCTAACATGTCATTCAAGCATACGTCATTCAATCATACGTCATTCAAGCATACGTCATTCAAGCATACGTCATTCAAACATACGTCATTCAAGCATACGTCATTCTAAAATACGTCATTCAAACATACGTCATTCAAAAATACGTCATTCAAACATACGTCATTCAAACATACGTCATTCAAGCATACGTCATTCTAACATACGTCATTCAAGCATACGTCATTCTAACATACGTCATTCAAACATACGCCATTCAATCATACGTCATTCAAACATACGTCATTCAAGCATACGTCATTCAAGCATACGTCATTCAAACATACGTCATTCAAACATACGCCATTCAAGCATACGCCATTCAAACATACGTCATTCTAACATACGTCATTCAAGCATACGTCATTCAAGCATACGTCATTCAAACATACGCCATTCAAACATACGTCATTCAAGCATACGTCATTCAAGCATACGTCATTCAAACATACGTCATTCAAGCATACGTCATTCAAACATACGCCATTCAATCATACGTCATTCAAACATACGTCATTCAAACATACGTCATTCAAGCATACGTCATTCAAACATACGTCATTCAAGCATACGTCATTCAAGCATACGCCATTCAATCATACACCATTCAATCATACGTCATTCAAACATACGTCATTCAAACATACGCCATTCAAACATACGTCATTCTAACACATCATTCAAACATACGTCATTCAAGCATACGTCATTCAAACATACGCCATTCAAGCATACGCCATTCAAGCATACGACATTCAATCATACGTCATTCAAACATACGTCATTCAATCATACGCCATTCAATCATACGTCATTTAAGCATACGTAATTCAAGCATACGTCATTCTAACATACGTCATTCAAGCATACGTCATTCAATCATACGTCATTCAAGCATACGTCATTCAAGCATACGTCATTCAAACATACGCCATTCAAACATACGTCATTCTAACATACGTCATTCAAGCATGCCTCATTCAAACATACGTCATTCAAGCATACGTCATTCAAGCATACGTCATTCAAACATACGCCATTCTAACATACGTCATTCAAACATACGTCATTCTAACATACGTCATTCAAACATACGTCATTCAAACATACGTCATTCAAGCATACGCCATTCAAACATACGTCATTCGAGCATACGTCATTCAAACATACGTCATTCGAGCATACGTCATTCAAACATACGTCATTCAAACATACGCCATTCAAACATACGCCATTCAAACATACGTCATTCTAACATACGTCATTCAAACATACGTCATTCAAGCATACGCCATTCAAGCATACGCCATTCAAACATACGTCATTCGAGCATACGTCATTCTAACATACGTCATTCAAACATACGTCATTCGAGCATACGTCATTCAAACATACGTCATTCAAACATACGTCATTCAAACATACGTCATTCAAACATACGCCATTCAAGCATACGTCATTCAAACATACGTCATTCAAGCATACGTCATTCAAGCATACGCCATTCAAGCATACGCCATTCAAGCATACGTCATTCAAACATACGCCATTCAATCATACGTCATTCAAGCATACGTCATTCAAGCATACGTCATTCAAGCATACGTCATTCTAACATACGTCATTCATTCATACGTCATTCAATCATACGTCATTCAAGCATACGTCATTCATTCATACGTCATTCAAACATACGCCATTCAAGCATACGTCATTCAAGCATACGTCATTCAAGCATACGTCATTCTAACATACGTCATTCTAACATACGTCATTCAAGCATACGTCATTCAAACATACGTCATTCAAGCATACGTCATTCAAACATACGTCATTCAAGCATACGTCATTCAAACATACGTCATTCAAGCATACGTCATTCTAACATGTCATTCAAGCATACGTCATTCAATCATACGTCATTCAAGCATACGTCATTCAAGCATACGTCATTCAAACATACGTCATTCAAGCATACGTCATTCTAAAATACGTCATTCAAACATACGTCATTCAAAAATACGTCATTCAAACATACGTCATTCAAACATACGTCATTCAAGCATACGTCATTCTAACATACGTCATTCAAGCATACGTCATTCTAACATACGTCATTCAAACATACGCCATTCAATCATACGTCATTCAAACATACGTCATTCAAGCATACGTCATTCAAGCATACGTCATTCAAACATACGTCATTCAAACATACGCCATTCAAGCATACGCCATTCAAACATACGTCATTCTAACATACGTCATTCAAGCATACGTCATTCAAGCATACGTCATTCAAACATACGCCATTCAAACATACGTCATTCAAGCATACGTCATTCAAGCATACGTCATTCAAACATACGTCATTCAAGCATACGTCATTCAAACATACGCCATTCAATCATACGTCATTCAAACATACGTCATTCAAACATACGTCATTCAAGCATACGTCATTCAAACATACGTCATTCAAGCATACGTCATTCAAGCATACGCCATTCAATCATACACCATTCAATCATACGTCATTCAAACATACGTCATTCAAACATACGCCATTCAAACATACGTCATTCTAACACATCATTCAAACATACGTCATTCAAGCATACGTCATTCAAACATACGCCATTCAAGCATACGCCATTCAAGCATACGACATTCAATCATACGTCATTCAAACATACGTCATTCAATCATACGCCATTCAATCATACGTCATTTAAGCATACGTAATTCAAGCATACGTCATTCTAACATACGTCATTCAAGCATACGTCATTCAATCATACGTCATTCAAGCATACGTCATTCAAGCATACGTCATTCAAACATACGCCATTCAAACATACGTCATTCTAACATACGTCATTCAAGCATGCCTCATTCAAACATACGTCATTCAAGCATACGTCATTCAAGCATACGTCATTCAAACATACGCCATTCAAACATACGTCATTCAAGCATACGTCATTCAATCATACGACATTCAATCATACGTCATTCAAACATACGTCATTCAAGCATACGTCATTCAAGCATACGTCATTCAAGCATACGTCATTCAAGCATACGTCATTCAATCATACGTCATTCAATCATACGCCATTCAATCATACGACATTCAATCATACGTCATTCAATCATACGCCATTCAATCATACGACATTCAATCATACGTCATTCAAACATACGTCATTCAAGCATACGTCATTCAAGCATACGTCATTCAAGCATACGTCATTCAATCATACGTCATTCAATCATACGCCATTCAATCATACGACATTCAATCATACGTCATTCAATCATACGCCATTCAATCATACGACATTCAATCATACGTCATTCAAGCATACGTCATTCAAGCATACGTCATTCAAGCATACGTCATTCAAGCATACGTCATTCAAGCATACGTCATTCAATCATACGTCATTCAATCATACGCCATTCAATCATACGACATTCAATCATACGTCATTCAATCATACGCCATTCAATCATACGACATTCAATCATACGTCATTCAAACATACGTCATTCAAGCATACGTCATTCAAGCATACGTCATTCAAGCATACGTCATTCAATCATACGTCATTCAATCATACGCCATTCAATCATACGACATTCAATCATACGTCATTCAATCATACGCCATTCAATCATACGACATTCAATCATACGTCATTCAAACATACGTCATTCAAGCATACGTCATTCAAGCATACGTCATTCAAGCATACGTCATTCAAACATACGTCATTCAATCATACGCCATTCAATCATACGACATTCAATCATACGTCATTCAAGCATACGTCATTCAAGCATACGTCATTCAAACATACGTCATTCAAGCATACGTCATTCAAACATACGCCATTCAATCATACGTCATTCAAACATACGTCATTCAAGCATACGTCATTCAAACATACGTCATTCAAGCATACGTCATTCAAGCATACGCCATTCAATCATACACCATTCAATCATACGTCATTCAAACATACGTCATTCAAACATACGCCATTCAAACATACGTCATTCTAACACATCATTCAAACATACGTCATTCAAGCATACGTCATTCAAACATACGCCATTCAAGCATACGCCATTCAAGCATACGACATTCAATCATACGTCATTCAAACATACGTCATTCAATCATACGCCATTCAATCATACGTCATTTAAGCATACGTAATTCAAGCATACGTCATTCTAACATACGTCATTCAAGCATACGTCATTCAATCATACGTCATTCAAGCATACGTCATTCAAGCATACGTCATTCAAACATACGCCATTCAAACATACGTCATTCTAACATACGTCATTCAAGCATGCCTCATTCAAACATACGTCATTCAAGCATACGTCATTCAAGCATACGTCATTCAAACATACGCCATTCAAACATACGTCATTCAAGCATACGTCATTCAATCATACGACATTCAATCATACGTCATTCAAACATACGTCATTCAAGCATACGTCATTCAAGCATACGTCATTCAAGCATACGTCATTCAAGCATACGTCATTCAATCATACGTCATTCAATCATACGCCATTCAATCATACGACATTCAATCATACGTCATTCAATCATACGCCATTCAATCATACGACATTCAATCATACGTCATTCAAACATACGTCATTCAAGCATACGTCATTCAAGCATACGTCATTCAAGCATACGTCATTCAATCATACGTCATTCAATCATACGCCATTCAATCATACGACATTCAATCATACGTCATTCAATCATACGCCATTCAATCATACGACATTCAATCATACGTCATTCAAGCATACGTCATTCAAGCATACGTCATTCAAGCATACGTCATTCAAGCATACGTCATTCAAGCATACGTCATTCAATCATACGTCATTCAATCATACGCCATTCAATCATACGACATTCAATCATACGTCATTCAATCATACGCCATTCAATCATACGCCATTCAATCATACGTCATTCAAGCATACGTCATTCAAGCATACGTCATTCAAGCATACGTCATTCAATCATACGTCATTCAATCATACGCCATTCAATCATACGACATTCAATCATACGTCATTCAATCATACGCCATTCAATCATACGACATTCAATCATACGTCATTCAAACATACGTCATTCAAGCATACGTCATTCAAGCATACGTCATTCAAGCATACGTCATTCAAACATACGTCATTCAATCATACGCCATTCAATCATACGACATTCAATCATACGTCATTCAATCATACGCCATTCAATCATACGACATTCAATCATACGTCATTCAAACATACGTCATTCAAGCATACGTCATTCAAGCATACGTCATTCAAACATACGTCATTCAAGCATACGTCATTCAAACATACGCCATTCAAGCATACGTCATTCAAGCATACGTCATTCAATCATACGCCATTCAATCATACGTCATTCAAACATACGTCATTCAATCATACGCCATTCAATCATACGTCATTCAAACATACGTCATTCAAGCATACGTCATTCAAGCATACGTCATTCAAGCATACGTCATTCAAACATACGCCATTCAAGCATACGTCATTCTAACATACGTCATTCAAGCATACGTCATTCAAACATACGTCATTCAAACATACGTCATTCAAACATACGTCATTCAAACATACGCCATTCAAGCATACGTCATTCAAACATACGTCATTCAAACATACGTCATTCAAGCATACGTCATTCAAGCATACGTCATTCAAGCATACGCCATTCAAGCATACGCCATTCAAGCATACGTCATTCAAGCATAAGTCATTCAAGCATACGTCATTCAAGCATACGCCATTCAAGCATACGCCATTCAAACATTCGTCATTCAAACATACGTCATTCAATCATACGTCATTCAATCATACGTCATTCAAGCATACGTCATTCAAACATACGTCATTCAAGCATACGTCATTCTAACATACGTCATTCAAGCATACGTCATTTCTCTGGGTTTAATTATAGCTTTCAATGTAGGAGACATGGCACTATAATGAGATTGTGCTTGCTTAAGTATTGCTAAATATATTGACCATAATAAATAATAATTTATGTCTGACTTCAGGCTTTTGTTCTGTCTAAATGAACGTATTTATTACATGCCCATAGTTCATGAACACTTTGAAATTACTTGGATTTCTCTGAGCTAGTTTATGCTTAAGGATTTAAATTAGAAGAACTACAGAGATGCTAGGGAAAAAAGCAGCCGGAGTCTCTACAACTTAAAGACCTGTACATCTACACTTGTTCACTATTAGGAAAATTAATACATTTAATAAAAGGACACCATCGCTCAGGTGGTGCAGCGGTAAAACACGCTAGCACACCATAGCTGGGATTTCGAATACATCGTGTCAAATCTCAGCTCTGCCATCCCGCTGGGCTGGGCGGCTATATGAACAAAGATTGGCTGTTGTTCATACAGGGTGGGATAAGCCGGATAGGGACCTCATAACTGATGCAATTTTGACCTCTGCTGGCTGATTGATGGCGTCTGCACAGAGTTGAGGGATGATGCATAGATCAGGGTGTGGCTCTTTGTGCACAAAGCTGATTTGCATATGAACTTGCCTCGTGCAGGTGAAAAGATTCAGTCGGCTACTGCACACGTGTCAGAGGGGGCGTGTGTCAGTTCGCTCTCCTCAATCGGGGCAAGGGTCAGCACCAGTAGAGAGGAAGCATAATGCAATTGGGTAAAAATTGGACGCGAAAGAAATCGGGAGAAAATGGGAGAAAATAAATAAAAAATCAAAGGACACCATAGAAAACCACTAAACCATCTGAATGTTCCACATTGCTTTTGTGGATAAATTAGAATCTAAACATTTTGGCAGAAATATACAATGGCATGTTTGGAGATAAAAACAGCACTTCAACGTGAACTGTAAAGCATGGTGGCGAGAGCATTATGGTTTGGTAAAAAAGTCAAACAAAATTCTGATAATAGCAATAGTATTTTAAAATTGCCAAGTTAAAGCTTATATATAAACTGTGAATAATTAAACAATTTGTAATTATTGTGACTCAATTGTAACTGTTTTTGTTGACCAGGCACCAGTGAGGGTCATTTCTGTGAATCAGAGGATACAGAGGAACACCAATTCTCAGACATCGAGGATTCTGAGGAAGATGATGACGATGACCATGAGGAGGAAGATGAGGACTTGTCCTCCCATGGCGGCCCTCCATCATCCTGCTCGACAGATACACGTCAGTCTGAAAGTGGTCAGAGCTCACATATTGATCCCGCTAGCGTATCAGTTCCAGAGAGAGAAGAAAGAGAGAGCCAGGCTTCTCCTCTCCGGCCCTGGAGCGCTGGCAGGGCTGCATCTCCAGACAGCAAGAGGGTGCTATTCTCCCGGAAAGCCTGGGAGCATTCTCCGCTAGCCTTTTCTCCTGCTAGTGAAGGCTCACCTATCCGGAATCTGTCCCCCAGACTCGAGCTGTCCTCTCCCAGTCGGCATCTTTCTCCGTCCCCAGAGAGAGGCCCGTCTCCTCTCACGGGGTCCCCTCTCAGACCTCTGTCCCCTCTGCGATCACTTTCTCCCGCCAGCTTTAGGAGCTCTAGAGCCCGACTTTCTTCAGCACCACTCCGAACTCAACACAGAGCACGCAGCTCACCTGGACATTTTCACTGGGAATCAAGCACTCAGTCAAGAGAGGGCCAGCAGGTGGGTCACATCAACACCTATCACAGGTTATTGCTGGATCAGTAATTGTTATTTAAAAGAAATCTGTGGATATGATATCAAGAACAACAACATAATTAGATCATTTAGCTGTCAGTAACAGTCTGTCAGGTAACGTCTAAGTAAATAAGTAACTAGTACTACAATATTTACATGTACATTTACCTATATTTTGTGGTTTAGACTGAAATTAAAAAAATATTTAAGATTGTATTAATACTGTAGATATGCAGTACATACAATACAAAACTCTTTAATCTTTCTTTACTGGTACAGTGGTACCTTGTAACTCAACAACCCCGAAAAGTCAAAGTCAATGCCCTTTGTCGAGAAATTTGTACCCTTAAACTCAACATTTCCCTTAAACTCAACGTGTTCCGTTTGTTTTTTAAAAATGTATTTATTTAATTTCAAATTAACAATAAACAGTCGCTTTGTTCAGCGAAATAACCATCAAATCCACTCTAAAAGCGTCCACATGTATCTGTGTTTATCTGGATTTTCCTTCTGTTTCACTTTTAAACTTGTTACAGCTCGGGGTTCTGAAAAATTGTAAGAATCAGCTTTTTATTTTAGTGTTTTTATATTAAACTCGTGTTATTTTAGTGTATGTGTCAAAAACAACCCCATTATTTTACATAAGCCTAAAATATATGCAAGTTCATGGGACCATGGAACACATTAACAGGTTTCCCATACATCCTTATGGTAAAACATACCTTAAACCTCAATGCCTTTTAAACTCAACGCCAGTCCCAGAACCAATTGACGTTGAGTTTCAAGGTACCACTGTAGTTGCTAAAACTATTGAGATATTACTTATACCACTGGGACTAGATTTTGAAATGGATTCAGGTGTTACTTTGTACTAAGTGAAGTAAAAATTTACACTTTTTTTTTTTTTTTACCCCTTTTTCTCCCCTTTTTAGCGCATCCAATTGTTCAATTAGCATCGTGCTTCCTCTCTGTCTATGCCGAACCCTGCCCTGACGGAGGTGATTGAAGCTAACCCGTATCCCCTCCGAAACACGAGCAGCAGCCAGATGCATCTTTGCCACCCACACATTGACGAGTTTGGCGCCACCTAGCGTTGCATGCGGAGAGACACACCCTAAGGGCACCCTCTCCCATCTCTGTGTAAGCGCCTCCAATCAGCCGGCAGAGAACGCAATCGCATTCTGACAGAGAGAGACCCACATCCGGTTCTTTGTCCCACCCCCCACATGAGCAACCGGCCAATCGTTGCTCATATAGCCACTCAGCTTCGAACCGGTAAAGCAAGGCTGGATTCGATACCACGCTTCTCAGACTCCAGCCCTGGTTGCAGCGCGTTTCTTTTTACCGCTGCGCCACCTGAGCGGCCCAAAATTTACACTTTTAATTACTTTGTTTTTTCCTTAAGAAAAAGCAAGAAAAACTCAAATTTACATAATAATGACACTGTGGTCATTTTTATTTACATGGTATTAATAACTGTATGGGCAGCACAGTGGCTCAGTGAGTAGCATTGTGTCTCACAACAAGAAGGTCCTGGGTTTGACCCCCAGGTCGGGTGCTCCAGGTCCTTTCTGTGTGTAGTTGTGTGCACGTTCTCCCCGTGTCTGCAAGAGTTTCCTCCCACAGTCCAAAGACGTGCAAGTGAAGTGAACTGGAAATGCAAAATTGTCCATGACTGTGTTTGATGTTAAAACTTGTGAACTAATGAATCATTTCTGTCATGAATGTAACCAAAGAGCGTAAAACATGACGTTAAAATCCTAATAATAATATATAACTGTATATTTTATTTGTATTTACTATTTATAATCATAACAGAAACCATTTTAATTTATGTAAGTGAATTTTGATGAGCTTAAGCTTAAAATATGACCAAACGACAGAGCAAAAGCAGCCATACAAAAACAGGTGGTATGTGTACCGCACATTCCAAGGTTCCCTGGAACAAGGTTTAAATCTTGTGTTTATTACTTTCTGTGAGGTCATTGACATGTTTTCCCTGTGACTGCGGGAGAACTTTCATCAGATTTTTCAATTTCCTATCACATTTTAAAAACACACAGAAGGATTGGCTATACTAAGGCCAAGTTTACACTACACAACTTTCCAAGTCGTCAGGTCGCTGTACAGTTCACACTACACGACTGGATCTCTTGTAATCGGGAGTCTTTTAAGTCGATGTGACTTTCACACTACACGACTGATCGGCGATAGGGGGTTTCACACTACATGATCTATCACCAACTGGAATCGCAGGCGAGCTTCTCTGGTCTCCCAAACTACATTTTGTCACGAAACACACACACGAGAAGTGACGAAAGGTTTAATGATACCACGTACCAAAATGCACGTCAACAAGTAGCCAGCGATCAAAGTTTGTGTGCTGATGTGCAGCGTAAAATCAAAGAGAAAAAATAAATGAATCTGAGTAGACTTGGCTACACGGCCAGCATGGATTGTTCTGTAGTGAGTTGGAGGTTAATAAATATTTTTTGCAAATACTGTAAAACTTGTGTGTATGGTGATGTATTCTGATATAAACTATATTACGCCCCTGTCTCACCTTTTTGCAACTCCTCCCCTACGTTTCCCCTCACACCGTATCTTGCGTTCTCATTGGCTGTTCGACATAGCACTCATTGCCAGTCAGGCAACTCAGATCCAGGTTTTTGACAAGCTAGATATATAACTTCACACATAGCAATTGAGAGCCGAGTTTCGATCGCCGAGCAAACACCGAGTTGCTCCTGAGCCGGCAAATCTAGTGCCGACCAGTCGGCGAGCGAAAATCAGGGCAAAAATCGTGTAGTGCATAAATTGCCTAGTAATAAAGTGTGAGTGTGTTGTGTCCTGTGATGGATTGGTTCCCTGTTCAGAGCAGTGTGGGACACACTGTGCCCCGATCAGAATGAAGCTTAAATGACATTTACACTGCTAATAGTGATGTAAGATCTTAAATCAGCAATTCATTTTATTTCTACTTTCTTCTTCTTTCTTTTAAACATTACTATACAAAAACAGCTGAAAACAGCAGTCTGAAAGTGTTTTTATACACTTTATTGCCAAAAGTATTTACTCACCCATCCAAATCATTTAATTCAGGTGTTCCAATCACTTCCAAACATTAGTGAAAGAATGGGTCGCTCTCAGGAGCTCAGTAAATTCCAGTGTGGTACAGTGATAGGATGCCACCTGTCCAGTTGTGAAATTTCCTCACTACTAAATATTCCACAGTCGACTGTCAGTGGTATTATAACAAAGTGGAAGCGATTGGGAACGACAGCAACTCAGCCACTAAGTGATAGGCCACGTCAAATGACAGAGTGGGGTCAGCGGATGCTGAGGCACATAGTGCGCAGAGGTTGCCAACTTTCTGCAGAGTCAGTCGCTACAGACCTCCAAACTTCATGTGTCCTTCAGAAGAAGGGTAAAAAATTCCCATAAACACACTCCTAAACCTTGTGGAAAGCCTTCCCAGAAGAGCTGATGCTGTTATAGCTGCAAAGGGTGGGCCGACATCATATTAAACCCTATGGATTAAGAATGGGATGTCACTCAAGTTCATATGTGTGTGAAGGCAGACAAGTGAATACTTTTGGCAATATAGTGTACATAGAGAGAAAAGATGTATTGAAATGATCATTGTATTGCTATTGTCTCCCTCTGCAGGAAAGAGCTAGTACACCCAGCAGAGTGCAGTCTCCACAGAGGCTGACGCCACCACATCCCAGCCTGGTACCAGCCCCCCTGCGCTTTCCTTTCAGTGATGCCCCAAGCTATCTACCAGCCATGCCAAGAACTATCGACTGCATGTTCAGCCACCTCCCCTTGCATTCCCAGCAACAGAACCGCATGCCTTACCATATGATCCCTATCGGAGGAATCCAAATGGTACAGCTTAGACCCAGATCCCGCCCCACACTGGACCGGGCATCCTCTTCCACTCAGTCCCCCACTTCCCCCAAAGAAGAGGTTTTTTTCTCTCTAAATAAGTGCCCACTGAGCACATCATGGAGTTCACAACCTGAAACAAGCCAGGCTGTCTGTGAGCACACACAGAGCATTAAAAAGGGAAAATGTGGTTTGTATAGTCATGCTACAGACTGCAAAACAGCCTACTCTTCTCCAGCAGATGATCCTGGTGAGCAAAGTACAAAAGACACCAAACAATATGGCAGCTCATTGCCCAGTAAGACTCACACCGGTATTCCTGAGACATCTCAAGAACTGGGTCAGGAGACCAGTGAGAGAGCCAAGATGAACCCTGAGCTTACTGAGAAGGAAACCAAAGCATCCTCACACAGAAAAAGTGAACATTCAGTGCCAGAGAAGCGTAAAGACGGCCAGTCCGCTACAGAGGAGACTGTCCATTCTGGGCAGAGCCAGGATAGCAGCTCAGACAGCACTTAATAGCATTTGTGCTCAAAGTACAAACTGCTAATGTTATTCCTTTTTTTGTAAAGCTATGTTTTTATACGACTTTTCAATACTGTTGGTATCTTGGTAAATGTTTGTATTCGCAATATATAAGATTGTAAGATTGTATAAGATGCACTTTTTGATTTATGTAAATGTATTACTTCTGTCCCTGTAACTTTCCTGACTTTACAGTCATCCTTAAGGTAACGATTTGAATATGTTTATGTAAATTAATTCTTAAAATCATTTATAAATGACCAAGTTGAATTGTTAAACCAAGAATTCCGAATTGTAAATCTGTTTCTTGTCCAGTATTACTCAAAGTATAGTTATGTGTGCCTTTCCTGCCAGGATTTCTTGCTTGAAGTGTAAACAAACAGAAAGGCTGTGAATTCTTTATAAATACTTTGTGTTTAGTAGATTTGTTTGTACAATTGGAAGGTGTAATTTTTATTTGTATTTTTTTTTCTAAACTTAAGTCAGGGTAAAAGTAAAATCAGTTTGTACTGAAGGCCAATGGAGTGCAAAGGGTTTTTGCAAGGAAATTGCACTGAAATCATATTTTTATATATAAAAAAGAAATGATAAAATATTATGTCTGTACATATAAGAGGTCTATGATCCATATTTATTGCAATTTTAAAAAAAATATGGAAAACATTTTCTTTAGTTTTTTTAATGCAATTTTTATTCTTTGCACTTTTTGTTGTGAATATTTCTGTTACGTTGTCGAGACTTGAATTTGAAAATAAATAACTGGACAGGGTGATAAAGTTGGTCAACAGCAACAGGGTTGGATGGATAAAAGCCTTCCAAATATGTCACAGATCAAAAATCTTTCTAAACCAATAAAGGTGCACCAGGAATTAATGAATGTATTCATCAAGTTTTTACATTACATTACATTAAACAATGAATGTAAGACTTTTGTCCTGAGGGTTTGTGTTTCCTCTTCAAAAATCTTAAATTCAACACGTAAAGGTCTTGGTGGTTAATACACCGATCAGCCATAACATTAAAACCACCTCCTTGTTTCTACACTCACTGTCCATTTTATCAGCTCCACTTACCATATAGAAGCACTTTGTAGTTCTACAATTACTGACTGCAGTCCCTCTGTTTCTCTACATGCTTTGTTAGCCCCTTTTCACGCTGTTCTTTTATGGTCAGGACTCTCCCAGGATCACTACAGAATAGGTATTAATTGGTTTGTGGTGATGTATCATTCTCAGCACTTCAGTGACACTGACATGGTGGTGGTGTGGATAAGACACATCAATGCTGATGGAGTTTTTAAACACCTCACTGTCACTGCTGGACTGAGAATAGTCCACCAACCAAAAATATCCAGCCAACAGCACCCTGTGGGCAGCGTCCTGTGACCACTGATGAAGGTCTAGAAGATGACCAACTCAAACAGCAGCAACAGATGAGCGATCGTCTCCGACTTTACATCTACAACGTGGACCAACTAGGTAGGAGTGAACAGTGAGTGGACACGGTATTTAAAAACTCCAGCAGCGCTGCTGTCTGATCCACTCATACCAGCACAACACACACTAACACACCACCACCATGTCAGTGTCACTGCAGTGCTGAGAATGACCCACTACCTAAATAATACCTGCTCTGTGGGGGTCCTGACCATTGAAGAACAGGGTGAAAGCAGGCTAAAAAGGTATGTAGAGAAACAGATGGACTACAGTCAGTAGTTGTAGAACTACAAAGTGCTTCTATATGGTAAGTGGAGCTGATAAAATGGACAGTGAGTGTAGAAACAAAGAGGGGGTTTTAATGTTATGGTTGATCAGTGAATGCTAATGAGTGGTTCTTAAACTTTTTAGAATTGAAGTCTGAAACAGATTTATTACACTGACATTTTTATTTATTTATCTTTGTGTATGCATAGAAATACACCATTTTATTCAATAAGCACTTCATATGCTTAAAAACATGAGGGTTCTTCAAAAAGATGTTCAAAAACAAATTACATCACTTTTCTAGTCATCTTCCAATGCATTCTTCCCAGCATCATACCAACTTCTTAATGCCATCAGCAAAAAATGTTTTTGGTTGAGCGTGTAGCCACTGATGCACCATTGCTTTCACATCATCATCATCACATGAAAAGCTTCTTCCCCTTAAAGCTTCTTTGAGCGTCCAAAAATGTGGAAATCAGATGGTGCTAAATCTGGACTATAAGCTCTCTCTCAGTCTCTCAGACATGACTAAATACTCCTCCTTCCACCCTCCAACCAAAATATTAAAGTGTGGAAACTTTTTGAAGATCCCTCGTAATTACCATTATTCTCTTTTTTTTTTAATTATTGCATATTTGTAACTTTTGTTTTATTGTTTTTAGGTTATAATAGCTAATTCTTAGTTTGATGGCTGTTAGTCATTCCAAAAAATTTTAACACAGGGACAAAAGACATCCACAGTCTACCACTGTGGTGCCTTTTCTTTTAAAAATAATATGTATTTATTTGGGAACTGAAGACACCAACTTTTGTAGTAATGAAAGTGGCCTTTTTATTTCAGCTGCTATACAGTCTAGGGTCTTGATTGTAGTGTAATGCGCTTCATGATGTGGCACACATTTAATAAGAGCCACGACGAATCCACACTGATAAACCGCAGGTAGGGATGTCTTCTTAATGACATATTTTGTTCTGAAATGTTCCCCCTCAGGGGTGTTCGGGTGGTGCAGCGGTAAATTATGCTAGCCCACTACCGCAGGCAACCAGGGTTTGAATCCCTGTGGTGCCACGCTGGCAGTTGGCCAGGACTCTGCGATGGATTGGCGTCCTGTCCAGGGTGTTACTGCAGTGCGCCCAGTGATTCTGGGGAAACCTGACCCACGGCAAGGCTGACAAATCAGGATAAAACGGCAGTAAAACATGAAAATAAAATAAAAAATTACCCCTCAGCATGGGACATGTTACCTGGACTGGACTTTTCTTTTCAGCCCAGAGAACATGATAATTTCCATTATTTTCAAAAATTGTTGCAATGGTGGACCTGCCAGACCACAGTGCATGTTTTCACTTTGTCAGTCTATCATAGATGAGCATGTACCTAGAGAAGTCTGCTAGTTATTTCTGGATAAATGCCTCAAATCTTGCACACTTGTTTGTAGACTCAGCTATGAACTGTTTACTGACAAGAGTGTTCCGAAGCATTCCTAAGCTCATGTTTATATTCATTAGCAAATGATGTCCGTTGATAATGCCACAGATATTTAATATCATGTTTAGTGTTGCCTCTTATATTTGTCCACATTCTCTGAAACTTTTATTATAGTTCTGGAATGCAGGGTGGCACGTTGGCGCAGTGGGTAGCACTGTCACCTCACAGCAAGAAGGGCCTGGGTTTGAGTAATAAACCTGGTGGCCAGAGTTGTTTCTCTGTGGGGTTTTTGTTCTCTCTGTGTCAGTGTGGGTTTCCTCCAGGAGCTCTGGTTTACACCCATAAGTCCAAGACATGTGGTCAGGCCAGCAGGTGTGAGTGTGTGTCTGCCCTGTGATGGACTGGTTGCCTGTCTGGACTGCCTTTCATCCAGTGAATCAGATCTGCTGTGACCCTGACCGGGATAAAGAGGTGGTAAAACAGACAATGAATGAATGATCATATCATGCAAACAATTCCTCCATTTAAAGTAATGTCAAATTTAAAAGATTTACAAGGGCAGTGATACATTGTGTAGCAGTTACCTTTTAGCATTAAGTGTTATATTAAACATCATTCACATCCTGACAAAGTTTAAAATAAAGTTCCTGAATGATCCAGACAAAATGCTTTAAATAGTGCTGTGACCAGATAAGACCAAAATAGAACAAGTTTAAATTTCAAGTCCTAGACTTGGTAGAGACCTACCGCAGAGAAACAATGTTACGCTCTACAGTAAATGGAATGCTCAGTAATTTCAGGGACAGCTAAACAAAGAACCTGTTATACACTTTTACCATCAACTTTAGAGAGCTTCAACTAATTTGTCACATGCAAGCAAGAAAGAACAAAGAGAGTGTACAACACTTTCAGGATTAACTTTTGCTGCACCTTACATTCCTTTTAGAAATACCGTTCGTAATTTTAAATAGGGTGTCCAAAATGCCTCATGTTGAAATTCAACAACACATGCTGTGTGTAGGCTGTTTATTGTAAGAAAGGTTATGAATATGCATTTATGTAGGGATGTTTTTTCTCTTCTGTTGTCTTAAAAGTATTGCATGGTGGGTAGCAGTGTCGCCTCACAGCAAGAAGGTCCTGAGTTTGATTCCCAGGTGAAGTGGTCCCGGTCCTTTCTGTGTGGAGTTTGCATGTTCTCCCCATGTCTGCATGCATTTTATCTGGTAACTTTGGTTTCCTTGTACAGTTCAAAGACATGCAGTCAGGTGTGTGTGTGTGTGTGTGTGTGTGTGTGTGTGTGTGTGTGTGTGTGTGTGCGTGTGCGTGTGTGTACGTGTGTGTACGTGTGTGTGTACGTGTGTACGTGTACCCTGTGATGGACTGGCAACCTGTCCAATGAATTACATCCACTGCGGCTCTGAATAGGATAAAGCGGTGGTAAAACAGACTGGGGAGTGACTTTATTACTGTATACTTTTCCTCTCTATTTAATATTATACAGAATAAATATATACATATTTTTATAACTTGCTTTATGTAAATGTGATAAATACATTGAATCTCCTATAAAGTGGACCAAGACATTTTATGATCATTTTAGCACATTTATTTAAAATGTGGCAGAGTTCATTTTAAAGCTCGTTTGGAAACTCAGAGAACCATGAAATGGACTTTGAATGAGGCCCTTGTCCAAGACTGAAAAAGTAAATTTGCCTGTATATTCTTGACAGATGCATTGCGATGTTATTTATGGCCCATCAGAAAGCAGTATTTTCTAAAAGGAAAATTTTCAATGCTTTTTTACATTTAAATTTTTCAGCATTAAGCACCTTTATTCAAAGTGACTTAAAATTGAGACTGTATTTATTGAAAGCAATTGAGGTGCTCAGGAGCCCAACATCAGCAACCTGACCTACCACAATGTGTAGCTCCCAGTAAGTAAAACCTACACCAACGAGGCACAACATTATGACCACTGACAGGTGAAGTAAATAGTACTGATTATTTCTTCATCACGGCACCTGTTAGTGGGTGAGATATATTAGGCAGCAAGTGAACATTTTAGAAGCAGGAAAAAATGAGCAAGCGTAAGGATTTGAGTGAGTTTGACAAGGGCCAAATTGTGATGGCTAGATGACTGGGTCAGAGCATCTCCAAAACTGCAGCTCTTGTGGGATGTACACCCTTTCATGGAAACGGTATTCCCTGATGGCTGTGGCCTCTTTCAGCAGGATAATGCGCCCTACCACAAAGCAAAAATGGTTCAGGAGTGGTTTAAGGAGCACAACAACGAGTGTTGACTTGGCCTCCAAATTCCCCAGATTTCATTCCAATCAAGCATCTGTGAGATGTGCTGGACAAACAAGTCCGATCCATGGAGGCCCCACCTCGCAAAGGATCTGCTGCTAACATCTTGGTGCCAGATACCACAGCACACCTTTAGGGGTCTAGTGGAGTCCATGCCTCGACATGTCAGGGCTGTTTTGGCAGCAAAAGGGGGACCAACACAATATTAGGAAGGTGGTCATAATGTTATGCCTCATCTGTGTATTTATAGATAAAAACCCATATTCATGAATTAAATACAATAAAAACCAGAATTTGTGATTTGTTAGTTCTATTAAACCTTTATTTAATTGATAAGAGAACAAAGAAAGGATTTCTAATATTGGCACTGACCAGTGTAACTGTATTTTGTGAATCTGATGCTTGCACCACTGAGTTACATCATATTTCCACTTAATTACACTGTTTAGTTGTTTGGAAACTAATGATACTAATTGTTTTTGCAAGTGGAATTTTTACCCTTTCTTGTTTGATACAAAACTTCACCTGCTAATTAGTCTTTGGTTGCTGTTCTCTGATTCTTCTCTCTATGTAATGTGCCATACATTTTTATTATTTCAGCAGGGTACAGATCGGGACTGCAGCCTGGCACTGTCTGGCTGATATGAGTATGTATATCAAGGTAAATGATGTCACCTTGATGGCAGTGTATGTCTCTTGAAAATCCAAATATATACCACATGAATGAAATACCCATTAGTGAATTAGCTACAGCTCTAATGTGCTGGGGTTTCATTCTGTTAAAATATGTGTTATATTTTACTTTAAAGGAATGTCTCACAAAAACCTCAGCCATAAATTGGTAGGTGTTTAGATACCCATGGGTACCCAATTTGGATCCCTGTATAATAATATGGACTTTTCATACTAATGTGATAGCATTTAATAAACAATTCTAAGAACTGTCCACACTTTATGTATGTTTATATACGTTATTTGTGTTTTTTTTTTGTTTGTTCTAATTTTCCTCCCAATCTAGTCATATGCAATTACCAGCTTTGTGTATGGAGAGCCACACCCTGATCACATTATCCCTCGACTCTGTCCAGGCACCATCAATCAGCCAGCAAAGGTCGTAATTGTCTCACTTATGAGGAGTCCCTATCCAGCTTCCCACCATATATGAACAACAGCCAATCATTGTTCATGTAGCAGCCCAGCCCAGCTGGATGGCAGAGCTGCGTTTCAAACTGACAAGTTTGAAATGTCAGCTCTGGTGTGCTAGCGTGTTGCACGGCTGCGCCACCAGAGTGAAGTATTTATTTATTTAATGTATTAATAAACTTGACTTAATGTCAAGTTTCTGTTTAAAGAGCTAAGAAGTCATGTCAACAGCTCAATACCTGGCAACCCTAAACAAAACCTGCACGCAAGTAATTCTGAATACCATACCCACCCCCCTCTCCATCCCCAATCCACCCAAAAATGGAGAAAAATACACTTGTTTAGCCCTATAGCACAAGTATGAATTGGAATGAATTTGCTTATGTCTCTTACATATCGTTTGAACTCTAGTTCTATTAATAAATGCATTGCTTTATAGAATGACACACTATTGGATTCACTATTTGAGAAAACTTATTCTACTGATTAGAACCATCAGATAAATTGCATAGTTTATGCAATTTCTCAGTGTCTGCCAACAAAGTAAAGCAACTGTTCAGTAGCAGTTCATTTATTTCTTTTTCCTGAAGCTGATTATGGTGGTAGATTATATTTTTTGCTTTTTAAATTGACAAACACTGAGAGAAGAAAATAGGCCACATGCACTTTTATGTTGTATGTGTGGTAGCAGGCGTTACATTGTGTTACAACAACAGCATCCCAGCAGTCAGGCTATTTTTAAAAGTTGTTCTGTCGAGCAGTGAGGGGAGGACAGGAGAATGATTGGCTTCCAGCATATAGGAGTTTCTAGGAGGTTATAATTAAGATAAATAAGGTTCTTACAGATGCACAACACCTCCTCCTGATTTAGATCATGTGGATGGAATCGATAGCATGAATTAGTTCAGTTTAATATACAATTTAATACATTGTCAATAGTTACAGGTATTCAAATACGTTCACATGGCTGCTTCTTAGTCAAAGTTTACTTACTATATTAATAAAAAAAACTACACAATGTCAAATTATGTATACATTCAGTATCAATATATTTATTTATAAAAATACAGTAGCATTTTTGAACTAATGAAAAAATATTTTCTATTTTTTTCGAACCGACTTCTAACTGACTGAATATATTTGAGCCATTTATAAGACTTTATGACAAGGTAGCATAAGGTTGCTAATGTGATGTGTAATTTCAGTACTGTGTCCTACTGTGTCTTTTTTATCATTGTTTACTTAATTCATACACCAACTAGGCATAACATTATGACCACTGACAGGTGAAGTGAATAACATCTCTTCATCACGGCACCTGTTAGTGGGTGGGATATATTCGGCAACAAGTGAACATTTTATCCTCAAAGTTGATGTGTTAAAAGCAGGAAAAATGAGCAAGCGTAAGGATTTGAGCGAGTTTGACAAGGGCCAAACTGTGATGGCTAGTCGACTAGGTCAGAGCATCTCCAAAACTGCAACTCTTGTGGGGTGTTTCCGGTCTGCAGTGGTCAGTATCTATCAAAAGTGGTCCAAGGAAGGAACAGTGGTAAACCGGCAACAGGGTCATGGGTGGCCAAGGCTCATTGATGCATGTGGGGAGAAAGGCTGGACTGCGTGGTCCGATCCAACAGACAAGCTACCCTAGCTGAAATAGCTGAAGAAGTTAATGCTGGTTCTGATAGAAAGGTGTCAGCATACACAGTGCATCACAGTTGCAGGGCAGTTTTGGCAGCAAAAGGGGAACAAACACAATATTAGAAAGGTGGTGCCTCATCGGTGTATAACTTAAATATATATATATTTATTTATTTATTTATTAGTGTCATAAATGTGCCATATTTTGGTCCTTGTGGTTACATTACATAACAAATAGGTTTATTATAATCAGACTTCAGTCTGTGAGAATTGTTACATTCTGATATTAATAAACATTAAATTTAAAGAGGTATATAAATTCCATAAATTCCTAGTTCATATATTTGTGATATTCAGTTCTTTACTAATTTTGAGAATCAATAACAAATTAAGAAATAAAAAGAAATCTTTAAATGTATGAATGAATAATCATGAATAACAACATGTTATCAGAAAAGTATAAACATACAAGCTGCTCCAGCATTTACTTGTTTTTATGTACAAATTGTAAACCCGGGCAGCATAGTACCACAGAGGGAAGAGTGGGTGCTGCACAGCAACATAGTTTCTGAGGACCTGGATTGAGTCCTTGCTTACATACATTGTATTTGTTTGTGGGTGATCTCCTGCCTCATGTTATATCTTAATTTAAACATGAATAAGTTTAGATAAGCAAATATGTTGGCTAAACACATCTGTGATGTTAAAGGTTATGCAATCAGATAGATTATATTAGAGCGAGATAACTGTGTTGGCTTTAATATATGTAATGCAATGTAGAAAAGCATAAATTTATTTAAAACTACATTCGAATCATTTACAGATGCCATAAAGGGTTGCCCAGCTGGCAAAGTGGGTGCAGCACAGGACCTGGGGTCCTAGGTTTGATCCTTACTTTTTGTTATTAACTGTGAGGAGTTTTGCAAGTTTCTTCCTAGGGCTCCTTCAGATTCTCCAGTTTCCTTATACACACAGAAAGTGACTTGACCACTCAAAACTGCCCCTAGGTGGGAATCAAATAAGTGAGTGTGTATCACCCTGTGATGGCTTGGTACTCTGATCAGTATTTGTTCCTGCTGTGGGCCTAGTGTTTCTAGCTAGCACTGGGCACACCATGACCCTGAGCATGATAAAGCAGTTAAAGAAAATAAATAAATGAATTCTAATATGCAGTAGACAATAAGACATAGTGTTTTTTAGTGACCTACTGTGTAAGCAGGCTTAGTCCAAATTTCACATTGAACCATGAATATGCAGTGTAATAAAAGCCTAAACATTTAAAACAAGCTTTTAAAAACCTAGAGGTTTCTCGTCATGGTGTGCTTTCTGTACCATCACTGTACACTGATCAGTCATAACATTAAAACCACCTCCTTGTTTCTACACTCACTGTCCATTTTATCAGCTCCACTTACCATATAAAAGCACTTTGAAGTTTTACAAATACTGACTGTAGTCCATCTGTTTCTCTACATACTTTTTTAGCCTGCTCTCACCCTGTTCTTCAATGGCCAGGACCACCACAGGACCACCACAGAGTAGGTATTATTTGGGTGTTGGATCATTCTCAGCCCTGCAGTGACACTGACATGGTGGTGGTGTGTTAGTGTGTGTTGTGCTGGTATGAGTGGATCAGACACAGCAGCACTGCTGGAGTTTTTAAATACCGTGTCCACTCACTGTCCACTCTATTAGACACTCCTACCTAGTTGGTCCACCTTGTAGATGTAAAGTCAGAGACAATCGCTCATCCATTGCTGCTGTTTGAGTTGGTCACTTTCTAGACCTTCACCAGTGGTCATAGGACGCTGCCCACAGGGCGCTGTTGGCTGGATGTTTTTGGTTGGTGGACTATTCTCAGTCCAGCGGTGAAAGTGAGGTGTTTAAAAACTCCAGCAGCGCTGCTGTGTCTTATCCATTCATACCAGCACAACACACACTAACACACCACCACCATGTCAGTGTCAGTGCAGTGCTGAGAATGATCCACCACCCAAATAATAGCTACTCTGTAGTGGTCCTGTTGGGGTTCTGACCATTGAAGAACAGCATGAAAGGGGGCTAACAAATCATGCAGAGAAACAGGTTGACTACAGTCAGTAATTGTAGAACTACAAAGTGCTTCTATATGATAAGTGGAGCTGATCAAATGAACAATGTGTGTAGAAACAAGGTGGTTTTAATGTTATGGCTGATTGGTGTACATTTGACTTCATTTTACATATTAATTCCACCTTTATTCTTTATTAGCAGCACAGTAGATGTCTATTCATAGGTGATTTTCATAATTATTTACCATATTTTCATACATTTCCCTATCATGTTGAATGCAGAGTGACTTGACAGAAACTCTCATTTCCAATCGTGGGTAGTGGAGGAGATTATCGCTCCACTGCATTTAAATGTGAGTGCTGGCCTTTTACTCCTACACATACTGCTGGGAAGCTGTTGACTGTGGCTCTCGGAAAAGTGCGGTCATCAGACAATGTGTGCTCATTCCACGCTACATGGCTGCTTTTGCAAACTTCCTGGCTGACACCTGGATGACACAGCTGTTTTATCTGTGTGTGGGCCACTGTTAGACTTTACGGAAGCCTATCGATAACCAGCTACAAATACACCTTGAGCAGATGGTGTACACTACAATATCCTGGTAATGACTGTTTTTCAGTTTAGCCTGTCTGCAGTTTTATATGATATTGTCCTTAGGTTTGTAATAGCTTCTAATAATACCAACACAGACACAGGACAGACATGTAAAAACTCCTTATAGAGAGTGACTAAAGAATCAAATCAAAGCCAGATCTCCATGCTATTCAAAGGCACCTACACTATCAGCTAAACTAATTTTCGTGTGCTGATGGTAGAGCATCAATGTGTAGAAATGGGGTGCCCACATGGCACAACAGTTTTATAAACTATCTCTCCACTGCCAGGGTCTTGGGTTTGACTCTTGAAGGTGCCATTAGTCTGGGCATAAAAGAGGTATTTTAGAACAATGTGTTACATGTTAGCGATTTGCAGAAGGGAGTTTTACCTACACAAGAGTTCTGAGGGCAGGTAAAATAATTGGTTTATAGAGATAACCAGTCAAAAAAATGTAGAGAAGGCAGGGGAGGATTTATTATCACATTTGCGGACATAGTGGAATTGAATATACACAAAAAGAAATGCTCATTAAATTCTGACACATATGGCCGCTCAGGTGGCGCAAAAGTAAAAACACACGCTAGGACACCAGAGCTAGGATCTCGAATACATCGTAACAATGATTGTCCTGTTGTTCATATAAGGGTGGGTTATTAAGCCGGATAGAGATTCCTTGTGACTGATGCAACTACGACCTCTGCTGGCTGATTGATGGCACCAGCACAGAGGCAGGGAAAGAGTGTGGATCAGGGTGTGTATCTCCGTACACAAGGCTGATTTGCAAATATGCGCTCACCTAGTGTGGGTGAAAAAATGCATATGGCTGCTGCCCACATGTTGGAGGGGGCATGGGTTAGCTTCGTTCTTCTCAAAATAGAGAGGGGGTCGGCATTAGTGGAGAGGAAGCATGACGCAATAGGGCAATTGGACATGCTAAAAAGTCAGGAGAAAATGCGATAAACAATATATATAAAAAAATATTGACACATATACCTTTCATTTATTTATCTTCATTACCTTTTAGGTACTACCTGACATTCTAGAGAACTGGGTTCTTTAAACTTTCTAAAAACAGCTGGATGTCCTCTCCTTGTTTTAACCTGACAGTACATTAATGTGCAAAGTAAGATCAATTAAATAAGTCCAAGTTTAAAATAAAATATTGTGATTCAGCCCAACAAACCACCCATCCAAAAAATTCCAATACTCAAAGTTCTCTTTCAGAGGGGCTCGTGTGTGCAGTAAACACATTACCATACCAGGCCAGTTGCCTATATGGACATTGACTGGCTCGTCCGCAGGGTGGGATTGCTGGAGGGAAAACCGCATAAACTTATGCATTTATGTCTTATGACCATCATGGCTTTCCTCTGTCAGCAGTGTAGAGGTCTGCATCAGTAAAGGTGAGATACGAGGGATCTTCAAAAAGTTTCCGCACTTGTATATTTTGGTTGGAAACGGTGAGGATGGGAGGAGTAGTAATTGGTCGTGTCTGAGAGAGAGCTTATAGTCCGGATTTAGCGCCATCTGATTTCTACCTTTTTGGACACTCAAAGAAGCTTTAAGGGGAAAAAGATTTTGATGATGATGTGAAAGCAGCGGTGCATCAGACTATGTAGAAAAGTGATGTATTTGTTTTTGAAAATCTTAACAAATAGAGTTAAAATAAGTGCTGAAACTTTTTGAAGAACCCTCATACAATCGGGCAATTGGATACGACTTGATTTGGGAGAAAACAGGGAAAAAAATTACAAAAATAGACCAGATAAAAAATCAGGTGGAAAGACTGCACTGACAAGTGTAGCATTATTAATGAACAAATTCCTTATAAAAGGGAAACAGACAATACAACAACAAAAAACAGTTATGTATTTTAATAGCAACAATTCATCCATTTCTCTGGTATTTTTAATAAATAGCTTAAAAACAGAACATAATTTTTATCAACGCTCTGGCATTATCCTACAATAAACACAGCCAAGTGCCTTAGCCTTTATGTAGCATGTGGTTTTGCATCGTCTTGTTGAAAAATGCATGGACATGGAAAAGACATCTTTTCTGCATTAATGCTGCATCACAGAAGTGTTAATGAACTTTGCCAAGGGCACTGACACAGCCCATACCATAACAGACCCTGGCTTTCGGACTTGTTGCTGATAACAGTCTGGATGGTCTTTATCGTCTTTGGTCTGGAGCACACGGTGTCCATTTTTTCAAAAAAAGACCTGGAATGCTGATTCATCTGACCACAATACATGTTTTCACATGTGTGATGGTCCATCCCAGATGCCTCCGAGCCCAGAGAAGTCGACACCGCTTCTGGACATGGTTAACATTTGTGCATGTAACTCTGTATTGCAGTGCTTGACAAAGGTTTGGCAAAGTGATCCCTCACCCATGTGGTTATATCAGCTATTGTTGAGTGGCGGTTCTTGATGCAGTGCCGTCTAAGGGATCGAAGTGGGCCTTTACCCACTGAAATTCCTCCCCTCCCTCCTTAAATGGTTTAATGATATTATGCACTGTAGAGGGAGAAATTTGCAAATCCCTTCCATCTTTCTTTGAGATACATTGTTTTTAAACATTTTAGTCTTGCTTTTGTACCAAACCATGATTACAATCACCTGTTGAGATGACCTGAACTAAATTGCCCCTGTCCCAACTTTTTTAGAATGTGTTGCAGGCCTGAAATGCAGAAATGGAGGTATATTAACAAATAAAATGAAGTTAAGCAGACAAAACATAAAATATCTTTGGTTCAAACTGTCTGCAATCAAATAAAAGTCAAAATAAATTTAAGGAACACTGCATTTTTATTTTTCATACTGGCCCAACTTTTTCTGATTTGGGGTTGTACATCTGAGGAACAATTTTTATCTGCTCTTTATCCTTTTATTCAGGTTATTGCTTGAGGGCAGAGGAAGTTCATGCGAACACTCCACATCCTCCACCCACACTGCAATGTAGACGTACTCAAATCTTTACAATGTTTCCTGTACCCATGATGTTTTAATATGACCGGCTTACCCTATCTGAATTTATGCAAAACTGAAGCAAATCTGAAGATTCAGTTGTCCTGCTGAAGAAATGTCATCCTTGTCCTCCCCCACCTACACCTTTATGGATGACTCTTTGCTTTAAGCATTTAGCCCTCATCTGCAGAGCCTCAATCTATACTACCATGAAATCAGCTTATTATTAAAACTACCTCTTCCACATGTTTTTGTCTACGTTTCTCACCCATTGTTGGTGGCCTGCACATGCAGAGGTTCAGCCAAGATTCCTGGAATGTTAAAGGCACCGAGATGGAGCTGGTGTTGTGTAATAGTGAGACCTAGAAGGGGAGGAGACACATTTGCCACATCCTTGGAAGCAGTGAGTATAAGTGTTGCCAGTGAGGACACAGCACTACACAAGCACCTGCAGCTCAACGTGGACTGCTGGAGAACACTTTGGTCAACTTGGCACCACTTGGCTCAGATCTGATTGGAACCTAAAACAATGGCACTGTGTACAGTTCTGCTCATGTCTTTAGGCTGGACTGCAATGCTGCATGAAGGTAACAAACTGTTGATTGAATGTGAATTCCAATACTGAGTATAAGTATGTAAAACTTGAGTTTTAAGCAGGTAAAATGCAGGATGTCTAGATAAGCTACAAGACCATCCAACATTGTTTTGCTAACGTGGTGTACCTTATAGAAAAACTGCATATTAATTGTTAGTTTTCTGAGCTCAGGTGAAACGTGTCTCATAGGCTCAAACTATACAGATTTTATTTTTACATTTTTATTATATATAGTTTTTTAATCAGATTTAGTTTGTTGTAAAGCATATACATAACTTGATTTAATATTCTGTATGCATATCAATATAACTCTCATAACATTTATGATACATACAAATCTGATTTCCTGAGTCAGCATAGCTACAGGTGTGTCAAGTACTGCAAACTCAGTGAACTATATTTTCAGTTTGCACAGCAGTTAACATTTATTATTTTATAAGACACTATACACTGATCAGCCATAACATTAAAACCACCTCCTTGTTTCTACACTCACCTTTTTCATGCTGTTCTTTAATGGTCAGGACTCTCCCAGGACCACTACAGAGCAGGTATTATTTGGGTGGTGGATCATTCTCAGCACTGCAGTGACAATGACATGGAGGTGGTGTGTTAGTGTGTGTTGTGCTGGTATGAGTGGATCAGACACAACAATGCTTATGGAGTTTTTAAACACCTCATTGTCACTTCATTGTCACTTTTCAAAGGCACACAGTAACACTCCTGTCCACCACAGGGCAGACACACACACACATACACACACAAATACACACACCCATTCACTTATAGGGAAATTCAGTGTCTCCAATTAACCTGACTGCATGTATTTTGGACTGTGGGAGGAAACTGGAGCTCCCGGAGGAAACCCACACAGACACGGGGAAAGCATGCAAACTCCGCACAGAAAGAAGGATCATTCTTGCTGTGAGGCGACAGTGCTACCCACTAAGCCACCATGCTGCCCCAGAATGAAATTTAGTCTTGAAATATTTTAATAAGTATAAACTAAAGCAATGTGTTTAAAATGCAAAGTGATTTTTCTGTTTGATCTGATTTATTTTTACAGGCATTGGCCTACCTGTAATAGGCCAGTCAGTTTCCAATGATCCAGAACCTGCACACAGACAGCGCACCAAACGATGCTCCTGCAACAACCAGCTGGATACAGAATGCCATTACTTCTGTCATTTGGATATCATCTGGGTGAATACACCAAGGTGTGAACACATACAGTGAACAAACACAAACCATGTACATGTATTTAAATAGTTTGGTCTCTTCTGCTGGATTGATTGTTTTACTGAATGCTAACTTTAAGTGACAGATTGAACTTTGGGGCATCATTTTCTCTGCTAGAAATCATGTTTTGTCTTTGAAGGTTTTTTTAATAACTCAAAAGTCATTAACGGGCGGCACGGTGGCTCAGTGGGTAGCACTGTCACCTCACAGCAAGAAGGTCCTGGGTTCGATCCCCAGACGGGGCGGTCCGGGTCCTTTCTGTGTGGAGTTTGCATGCTCTCCTCATGTCTGCGTGGGTTGCCTCCGGGAGCTCCGGTTTCCTCCCACAGTCCAAAAACATGCAGTCAGGTTAATTGAAGACACTGAATTGCCCTATAGGTGAAAGGGTGTGTGTATGTGTGTGTGTATGTTTGTGTGTATGTGTGTCTGCCCTGCGATGGACTGGCGCCCCGGGCATCCAGGGTGTTACTGTGTGCCTTGCGCCCATTGAAAAGCTGGGATAAGCTCCAGCATCCCCCCCCCCCCGTGACCCTGATTGGATAAGTGGTTAAGAAAGTGAGTGAGAGGGAAAAATCATTAACAATTATTAACAGTCTTTTAAAAAATGAAACAAAGGCAAAGAAACCTGATGATCTATTTATTTATTAACTAACAGTTCATGAGTCAATCAACAGTCCATAAAATCAACTCCTAAAAATATCAAGTGCTTTTATTACAGCTATTATTATAGTTGGGTCTAGTAGTTCTTCATATAAACAAAGAGTAAAAATAGTGTAAGAATGTGTGTGAAGTGTGTATTCATTAGTACAGGACATGCTTTATATCTGCTACCATGGAATTTATTGTCTTTATCACTGTGCTGGGTATCTTCTGACATTGTGCCAGTACAATGAGTACATCAGTAAACGACATAACAAGACATAACAAAAGCAGAACTGTGTTGTTATTTAATAGTATTCCTATTAATAGAAAAAAAAACAGATAACAGCCTGTTTTTCCTGTAGTAAAACTACTGTATATGGACTCGGGAGTCCAATGGCCCGACGGCGCAGATCCACAGATCGTTGTGTCTGTGCCAACCCTGCTGACCAAACCTGCAACAGCTTCTGTATTCACAGGTAAGCACACGCACACACACTAATGATTTCCAAATTGTTCCAATAAAGAGCATATTTGCATTAAAAACTAACTTACAAAAATGTTTACACAAGAAAATCAAATTTTTTATTAGAAGACTGCACATTACACAGTGGCAGGATATATTTTGCAGTGAGAAACTTGTGTGACTAACACACACTCCCTTCTACACATGTAGTAGTCAACGGCTTATTTTCGACTCCACAAGGCGGGTTAACACAGTGATCAGTATTGCGTACAGAGAGTCATGCACTGATCTCCATTATTCCCCATCTCGGTTCAGGTGCCATCAACCAGCCAGCAGAGGCCGCTATTCCAGCAGGTGTATATAGCTGCCCAGTTTCCTGATAGCTGAGATTGGAACTGGGCTGGTGTGTTAAACCTTATGTTTAACACATTAATCTGTGTTGCCTAACATTCAAATTAACATCAAAAATCGGCAGTAGTCAATGACTACACAGTAGTACCTCCTTCCAATGCTCCACTTCATTAAATGCATTTTTAATCACACAAAATAAATCATTTTTAACAATATATTTTAAATAGACGCTTATAATGCACATCTGGAATACCTACATCCAAGACCCTAAGCTAGATAAGTCTTTGTTATGATTATGGCAATGACCATGTTTAGTATTCAGTGTTTATTATGACACGTTTTTTAAGCATTTTGATCTTAAATGTGTTATTACAATTTATGTAGTGTTCCTACTGTGTGGAGTTTGCATGTGCTTCCTGTGTTTATGGGGGTTTCCTCTGGGTGCTCCAGGCTCATACCAAAAGGCCAAAAACATGCAGTCAGTCCAATTGGAGCTTCTAAAATTGCCGTGCGTGCGTGCGTGTGTGTGCACTGTGCACTGTGCTGGACTGGTATCTTGCCTGGGATGTTTCCTGCCCTTTGCCCAATAAATCAGACCCACCACTACCCAGACCAGGATAAAGCAATAGTAAAATGAATTAATTAATGATTTATGGAGGTGAATCAGTACATCCCATAATGTAACACAGGCACAATTTAGTTGACGTAAAATGCAGCATTGTTTCCATTCTATGTCCCTGGTACATAATGTATAACTACTGCAACTACTAGGCAACAAAACATTATACTTAAGATTTAAGAAAATGTATTATTCAATGCTGCATCCTGCAAGACGATACTTACAGTACAGCTTATAAATGCTACCTAAATAAATAGGCCAAATCAATAATTTACCATTTTTACTATAATATTGTGTTAAAAAAGTAAGTTTGATCTGTCTAAATCTCATAGGGTCACAATGGGGGCTTAAGCAGCTGTCTAGATCTGGCTATGCCAAAATAAAACAAAAACACATCATGTTGACATTGTGCCTTCTTATATTTTCTTATTAATCCTAATCCTGATCTGTATTACAGTTTAAAGAACAGTGCTGTCCTGCAGAAGAGCATCTCGGGGCAGAAAAACTCTAAGCATCCTAGGTCAGACCTGAATGATGCTGCTCCTAAAACTGTAGTCATTGAAGGGACTGTGGATAAATCTCGAGCTGATGTTCTAACATTCATCAGGTGAGTCGACAGTCAAATTATATAAAGTTAGTAATGTATGTTTACAGTCCATCGAACAATTATTAGCACCCCTGGTAAAGATGAGTATAAACCTATTGGTTCTTGAAAAGAAAAATGCCTCATTAAGAAATAATGTTCAAGTTATTGGTACCCCTATTTTTGTGTAACAAAATGTAACTGAGACATTTGTAATTAAATGTAACTTTCTGAAGTTGATGAGAGTGTCTAGAAAGAGTTAAGCAGTACAGTACAATACAAATAAGAGAAAAGTATGCTGATCATAAGCTGATCGAAAGGGCTATAAATATGTTACTCACCTGAACATGCCCACAGGGCCATAATTAAAAATCCCAAGTGAAACTTTCACAAACTTACCTGGAAATGGGCGGTAGAAGCAAACAAATCCCCAGCGATGACTGTTGGAAAGTTACAGAACGCATTTGGACCCGTGGTCACCAAGTCTCCAAAACTATCATTAGACACCACATTCCAACATGCCAACAGATTATTTGGAAAGCTTGCAATGAAAAAAAACCTTTCCTGTCATTTAACCACAAATATAAGCACCTGGACGTGCTAAGTCATCATGGACTCCATGAAGTACCAGGACATTTTAAATCAAAAGCTGTCTCCTTCTGCCAAGAAACTAAAAAGGTCCTAATTGGATCTTCTGACAGGACAATAATTCAAGACATATGTTAACATTAATACATGGTGGTTTACTAAACACAAAATCAATGCTTTTGCCATCTCAGTCCCCTGATCTAAACCCCATTAAAATCATGTGGGGTGAGCTACAGAGGAGAGTGCACAAGAGAAGACCTGAGATGCTAGATGATCTGATGGGATACTGTAAAGAAGAATGGACTCAATGGGTTCAGTGGTAGCTCATCAGTTAAGCTACTGGACTAGTAATCAGAAAATCTGAAATGAGCTGGTTCAACCCCCACCACCACCAATTTGCCAATGTTGGCCCATTGAGCAGTGCCCTTAAATCTCAATTGCTTGCACTTTAATTGGCTACAACTGTAAGTGGCATTAAATAGAGGCATCTGCTAAATACCATTAGATGTTATAGGAGTAGACTGAGTGCTGTTTGTACATGTAAATGTACCAAATTCGGAGTTGTCAATAAATGTAGCACATATAGTCACACATTGCAGTGTGAGATTAAGCTTCTTTACCAAAAGGTGAATTTCTTACAACCCTTTTTACTGATCTTTACCAAGTGTGCCATTAATTGTGAAGGAGACTGTATATCACTTCATGTAATTGTGGTTTACATTGTATTTCACTGTGCTAACAGGAACCTGGTGAGAGCTAAAGCAGGAGCCATGAAGCTGGTCGCTTCTGCCAAGCAAAAGAACTTGTGGGTTCACAAAACAGGATACAGATAAACATCACAGCAATGAGGAGAGCGAGCACCTGAACAAAAGCTTCCCCTTTTAGACTGTGGGGTAGCAAACAAGTGTTGTAGATGGAGAAAACACTGAAAGAGAGAAAGAGAGCGCTGGAGAAGACAGAGAAGACGGAGAAGGCAGTGGTAACCAAGCTTTAAGTCATATAGAAATGCATAGATAACGAGAAGAGAAGGATTTAAAGCAAGTTGGTGTGAAATAAAGGCTCATTTAACAGATCGGATCGGAGATGTTAAAAGTGAGCTTGGAAGAAAGCCTGAAGGTCTGCTCTTTAGCTCTAGTCCTGTAAAACAAGATTAAGTCTTGATGTCATGCTATTCATTTATGATTAGCTGATGAGAAGCCACATTACATTTTTTATTTGTATTAAGAGCAGAGCATGCTTTTCTATAACATGCAACATACACTGTTGGTGTCCTTTAATGTCAACATGAAAAACAATAGCTGAGAAATATTATTTTGAAATACAATATTTAGAAAACTATTAAAGTAACCTGAAGATCCAATAAACAAATCCAAGGCATTACACATCTATAGGTTAGAATATAACATCATGGGGCATCTTGTTTACAATATCAAGCATTCTGACTGGCTTAGCTACAAAACGCATACAAGTACTTCCATATAAATACACCAACCAGGTATAACATTATGAGCACTGACAGGTGAAGTGAATAACACTGATTATCTCTTCATCACAACATCTGTTAGTGGGTGGGATATATTAGGCAGCAAGTGAACATTTTATCCTCAAAGTTGATGTGTTAGAAGCAGGAACAATGGGCAAGCGTAAGGATTTGAGCAAGTTTGACAAGGGCCAAATTGTGATGGCTAGACGACTGGGTCAGAGCATCTCCAAAACTGCAGCTCTTGTGGGGTGTTCCCGGTCTGCAGTGGTCAGTATCTGTCAAAAGTGGTCCAAGGAAGGAACAGTGGTAAACCGGAGACAGGGTCATGGGCGGCCAAGGCTCATTGATGCACGTGGGTAGTGAAGGCTGGCCCGTGTGGTCCGATCCAACAGACGAGCTACTGTAGCTCAAATTGCTGAAGAAGTTAATGCTGATTCTGATAGAAAGGTGTCAGAATACACAGTGCATCACAGTTTGTTGTGTATGGGGCTGCAAAAGGGGGACCAACACAATATTAGGAAGGTGGTCATAATGTTATGCCTGATCGGTGTAACTAAATATCAGGATCTGTGAATGTATATGAATGCACAATATGATAACTTCTGCAAAATAGTCTTTGCACAATAAGAGAAGTGCAATTAGGGTTGAAAACATTGATTAGGATATTAATTTAGCTGGACTGCATGTTTATAGAAAAGCCTTACCAGCATTCATTCAACAGACTTAGAAGACCTTTGTAATACAAAGAGGACAACATTTACCATATCCTTTTTTTTCCATTATTGCTTAATGCATAAAATACAGTTCAGCAAATATTTGGGTTTTTTTTCTATAAAACGTCCTTAGCAGTAGTAATAAGAATTAAGTTGTTTTAATAGTTACATTTTATTTGATGTGTAAATGTTTTATGTAATAAAGTTTTTCCTTGCAAATTACTCTATAGTTTGTCATTTTACATGTAAAAGTTGATTAATTCCTACCTGCACCTAATCGTTTTATTTATTTATTTTTAATCCCATCTATTTTAACCTGTGGTCCATGCATCATTTGTGACTAGGGCTGGGCGATATGACTAAAACAACTCATATCTCAATATGCTTTTGAGAAGGGGTGATATACAATACGATATAATGTAAACTTATCTTAAAAACACAACATTGTAGTTCTGATACGTTCTGACTAATTACAGAGTTTATATTTCGTATTATTACAGGCTGTATTTGTATTCATAGTGACAATATTTAAATCAAACAAACCAGCAGAATCTCACAATCACATTTATGCTGTCCATTTTACTTCAAATAAATGAGCATCAAAAAAATCCAGAAAAAGTTTAATATTTGATAATTGTTTGCTATCATTGCAAAATGAAAGAGCACAGTAAAGAGCAGCACCACAACCCAGATCAACCACACAGCATCATAAAATCATAATCGCTGCTTACCTGAGCTTCTCTTCTTCAAATTGAGACCAAATCTATATCCGTGTGTTGTTCCATTAGTGATACAATCGACTTGTTTGTCTTCTTGGAGTCCATCTTGTATGTTTCCAGAATATTTCCAGAATATATAAAATCCATACCCAATTGTTTTTGTCTGTAAACCGTTTTAGATCGTTTATTCTCTCGGCTTCTGGGTTAAAAGCTGCACCTGGTAATTAGTTCACTAAGCTGTCACTTATACAGTACTACAACCAATGATGAGAGAGATTGAAATTCCATCCAAAATCTGAATTCGGAAGCTCTGATTGGTTTATACAGCTGTTTTTTAATGCCTGAACCACGAATGAATCTCTGAACCAAATGAACTGATTCATGGAGTTGTTTACCTGCACAATATCATAATGAAATAGAGCAAAACGAATGAATCTTTACCATAGATAAGAGCACAGCTCCCTGATTCAATTCGTTTCTGACTCTTTACTCAGTGATTCAGTTTGCATGTGTGTGCGTGCACGTGCCCACCCGCTCATACGCAAAAGAGAGCGTTCTGCGCAGGGCTTTTGTGCTTTTTTTAAATGTTCTTAAATGGTAACCTGTGTATCCTAGACACACTTGGTGTATTGAATATGGTCATTTTCAACATTGTGTAAAAAGTAATATCGAATATATCGATATTTGTAATATACCGCCCAGCCCTACCCACAACACAGAAAGGTTATGCACCTTTATGCTACAAGCCTGCTATACCTATATATTTGTGCACGTGTGTGGCCCACAAGACTTTTTTGGCCCAGCTGATACAAATTGAATTGAATTATTGTTTTAAAGCATCCCTGATCTTCAAAACATAGACTGCTACAAACATATAAGTAAATGTTCTCGGCTTACAAACCATGTGAATTAGTCTTAGCACACTAAAGTTTTATTGCTATTGCACCATAAAACAAGCTTCATAAAACAACAAAATCCATTGTTTTGCATTATCAGGCAATCCTCTACACTGTTACTGTCACAATTGTTTTCAATGAATTCAACTGTTTTACCTAAAATTATTTATTCATTTGATTTCACCCCTGTGTGGACAATCATAGCTTTTAAAATAAAAAGGCTGTTAAGAGAAAGTAATTATAAAGGCAAGCAGGCAAGTAAAGCAGGAATGTGTAAATGCACATTGGAACAAAACACTAAACAGCAGCTATGTGAGGGTAACAAAGTCCTCTACTGTGTGCCAAGTAGGACAAACTGGAGATCTGATTATACACACAGAGCCAGCGTGCCAGATCCAGGTATTTACCATTCACATCCTGTTTGTCTGAGACTAAACACTGTCTGGGTCTCAAAAGCAGATTGTCTGACCACCAGGAGCATCTGAACAAGTGTGCTGTGAACAGGTTATTGCACCCTTTATTGTGCTATTGAATATTTGTCTCACTAAATTATTTTACATAATTAAAGCATTGCAAAGTATACAAAGTACAACACATTTAAAAAACAACATTTTTATTTACTCTCTTAATATGAGAACTAGTTGCACAATCTTAAGCATTTATGTCAACTAAACATTTTCTTTTTTTAATATTCATCCATCACAATGTGGTGAATGAATTTTAGTGCACTAATCTTTTTAAAACTGAATACTTTAGATCAGACACTCTGCTGGGTTTTTGGCATAAACTGCCATAGTCTTATCATAACATCTTTATTGGGCTCTGTTTACAACTTTAAATGGTTAAAACTTCTCTTGGTTTGTATTGGCTTTCTCTTTGCTATAATTCCTTGAAGTCGATTTTTTAAGTCTTTTCCATATTGTAAAAACACAGTGTTCCTTACATTTACTTTGACTTTTATTTGATTGCAGACAGGATGAACCTGAGATATTTCATGTTTTATCTGCTCAACTTCATTTCATTTATTAATAAACATCCATTCCTGCATTTCAGGTCTGCAACAAATTCCAAAAAAAGTTGGGATGGGGGTAATTTAGGGCTAGTAATGAGGTGAAAAAACTAAATAATGACAAGCTTAAGCCATGATCTTCTTATCCTTTAGAGCAACATATGCTGCCTTCAAGACGTCATCTTTTCCAGGGACGTCCATGCATTTTTCAACAAGACAATGCAAAACCACATGCTGCACACATTACAAAGGCATGGCTGTGGAAGAAGAGGGTACATGTACTGGACTGGCCTGCCTGCAGTCCTGACCTTTTCCCAATAGAGAATGTGTGGAGAATGTTGAAACAAAAAATGTGACAACGATGACCCCGTACTGTTGCACATCTTAAGACATGTTTGCAGGAAGAATGAGACAAAATAAAAGCTGAAACACTAAATCACTTGGTCTCCTCTGTGCCAAAATGTCTTTTAAGTGTGGTGAAAAGGAATGGCAACATTACAAAGTGGTAAATGCTTTACCGTCCCAACTTTTTTTGGAATGTGTGGTCTGTAAAACAGTGAAACAGTATTTGAAACAATGTGCTTGTTTTGTATGATAATATAGGTAGCACAGTGATTAAGGTACTGGACTTGTATTCAGAAGGTCACTGGTTCAACCCCAACAACCACCAAGTTACGATCGCTGTACCCTTGAGCAAGTTTGTATTCGGTCACAACTTTAAGCCGTTTTTTCATAAAAGCACATGCTGAATGCTGTGAATGTAAATATTCTGTGAGGCTGGTTAAAATAAAGCCTGGCTGCGCTGGACTAAACTGACTGGTTGATTGAACAACCAATAGGGCAATAAAATTTTCACAAGGGTGATACATAGAATAGTTGTTCATTAAATGAGTAAAAATATAT
Organism: Trichomycterus rosablanca; assembly: GCF_030014385.1. Lineage (NCBI taxonomy): Eukaryota > Metazoa > Chordata > Actinopteri > Siluriformes > Trichomycteridae > Trichomycterus > Trichomycterus rosablanca. The sequence continues at coordinate 44,342,503 of NC_085990.1, read as the reverse complement.
TTTTACAAATACAAATTGATTTTTATTTGAATTTTTATATATACACTGATCAGCCATAACATTAAAACCACATTTGTTTTTACACTCATTGTCCATTTTATCAGCTCCACTTACCATATAGAAGCACTTTGTAGTTCTACACTTACAGTCCATCTGTTTCTCTACATACTTTTTAAACCTGCTTTTACCCTGTTCTTCAATGGTCAGGACCCCCACAAGACCACCACAGAGCAGGTATTATTTGGGTGGTGGATCATTCTCAGCCCTGCAGTGACACTGACATGGTGGTGGTGTGTTAGTGTGTGCTGTGCTGGTATGAGTGGATAAGACACAGCAGCACTGCTGGAGTTTTTAAATACCGTGTCCACTCACTGTTCACTCTATTAGACACTCCTACCTAGTTGGTCCACTTTGTAGATGTAAAGTCAGAGACAATCACTCATCTATTGCTGCTGTTTGAGTTGGTCATCTTCTAGACCTTCATCAGTGGTCAAAGGACGCTGCCCACGGGGCGCTGTTGGCTGGATGTTTTTGGTTGGTGGACTATTCTCAGTCCAGCAATGACAGTGAGGTGTTTAAAAACTCCATCAGCGCTGCTGTGTCTTATCCACTCATACCAGCACAACACACACTAACACACCACCACCATGTCAGTGTCACTGCAGTACTAAGAATTATCCACCACCCAAATAATACCTACTCTGTAGTGGTCCTGGGAGAGTCCTGACCATTGAAGAACAGCATGAAAGGAGGCTAATAAAGTATGTAGAGAAACAGATGGACTACAGTCAGTAATTGTAGAGCTACAAAGTGGAGCTGATAAAATGGACAGTGAGTGTAGAAACAAGGATGTGGTTTTAATGTTATGGCTGATTGGTGTATATTCATACTAAATCCTGTGACATTTTAATTCTCAGCATAGCAAGTGCTGTATTAACAAGTTTGCAATTTCTATGAGTATCTCCAGGGCAACAGTCAATGGTGCCAAGCAATTGAAAACAGGATGCTTTTTTACATTCCATAAAATTTATGTTACCACAATGCAAACAAAGGAGAGAATGAGAGGAAAACACATTCCAGTTAATTAAGAGGATATGAGATAAAGTGGAAGCAGGTTCATAATGAAGTTATTTCAAGTGTTTACCTCCATTCAGTCTACATGTAGATACAAATATAAATCCTGCTTGTACAGTTTTTATCATTTATTCTGAGTATGTTTGAGAAAGTAATTTAATGACATTAAACATTCGGTTTGTAGAAATAACATCAGTGACCTCCTATGATCCATTTTAAATTTTTCAGGTCTCTGACGTAGTTATAGAATCAGTAACTACATTTATTGTATAAAATAATAAAAAAAATATGACTCATGAATGTTTTTCTGACTTTAAACTAGCAGTCATACATTGCATAATTTTATAGTTTTATTTCTTTCTCTTCCAAATAAATTATAAATCTGGCTTGGTGTGGCACATTTGTGGTATTTATATCACAGGTGACTGAAAGGTATACATACTGTTGCAAGTAGGGGCGGCACAGTGGCTCAGTGAGTAGCAAATGTCCAAAAGACATGCAATTGAGGTAAATTTTCCATGACTGTGTTCGACATTAAACTTGTGAACTGATGAATCTTGTGTAACGAGTAACTACTGTTCCTGTCATAAATGTAACCAAAGTGTGTAAAACATGACGTTAAAATCCTAATAAATAAATAAATACGCTTGCGAGTAATCTCACCATGCTAAGCTTATAGCTAATACTTTTTTTTTTTTTTTTTGCATTTTTCCCCCAATCTAGTCATATCCAATTACTCGATTGCATTATGCTTCCTTTTTACTGATGCTGATCTCCACTGCAGTAGCCGACGGCATCTTTTCACCTGCACGAGGCAAATTCATATGCGGATCAGCTTTGTGTAAGGAGAGACACAGCCTGATCAACACATTATTCCTTGACTGTGTGCAGGCGGCATCAATCAGCATAATTGCATCAGTTATAAGGAGTCCCTGTCCAGCTCCCACCCTGTATAAACAACAAGCCAATCGTTGTCCATGTAGCTGCCCAGTCTGCCGGATGTCAGGGCTGAGTTTCGAACCGACGAGTTCGAAATGTCAGCTCTGGTGTGCTAGTGTGTTTTACATATTTTTATCATACTGATATGTAGCATTGATACTTACATACTATTTTGATGCACATGTTTAGAAGAATTCAGATCTTGCCAGCACTTAAATTATTTAAAAATACTTCTAGATTTGTGATGTTTGGAATGTGCATGTTGAACTGAAATGAAGCTTTATTTCAAACTGAATGATCCCTTTTACTTTCTGGCTCACATACCCACAACAGGAAATGTCTGTTTCCTTAAAGAACAAAATACACAAATGTATTTCTTCTTCCCCATGGCTACCTTCCGATAAACACCACTTCAACATTCACCCAAACTGAACTGAGTGACCTGAAAGGTTATTGTGTTGTATCTGAATCTGAAACCTGGGTGAATGTAGGTAAAGTTTTTCTTTTTTTTTTTATATTGGATAAAGTGTTCACCCTATTCGTCTGTCTTTTTTGTAGCCACACATTAGCATAAATTGTGTACTGCTGGGTAATTTTATTAGAAGGTATGGGGCATCATACACTGATCGGCCATAAAATTAAAACCACCTCCTTGTTTCTACACTCACTGTCCATTTTATCAGCTCCACTTACCATATAGAAGCATTTTGTAGTTCTACAGTTACTGACTGTAGTTTATCTGTTTCTCTACATACTTTTTTAGCCTGCTTTCACCCTGTTCTTCAATGGTCAGGACACCCACAGGACCACCACAGAGCAGGTATTATTTAGGTGGTGGATCATTCTCAGCACTGCAGTGACAATGACATGGTGGTGGTGTGTTAGAGTGTGTTGTGCTGGTATGAGTGGATCAGACCCAGCAGCGCTGCTGGAGTTTTTAAATGCCGTGTCCACTCACTGTCCACTTTATTAGACACTCCTACTTCAGTGAGGTGTTTAAAAACTCCATCAGTGCTGTTTGTCTGAGCCACTCATACCAGCACAACACACACTAACACACCACCACCATGTCAGTGTCACTGCAGTGCTGAGAATGATCCACCACCTAAATAATACCTGCTCTGTAGTGGTCCTGTGGGGGTCCTGACCATTGAAGAACAGCATGAAAGGGGGCTAACAAAGCATGCAGAGAAACAGATGGACTACAGTCAGTAATTGTAGAACTACAAAGTGCTTCTATATGGTAAGTGGAGCTGATAAAACGGACAGTGAGTGTAGAAACAACAAGGTGGTGTTTATGTTATGGCTGATCAGTGTATACTCTGTTATGTTATTTTTATTGTAACATTTACCAAACTTTTTGTCCACACCTTGTATTGAGTTCTGGAGTTCTGGACAGTGCAGCATAGATCAAGAAGGTGGTGATGTAGATACTACAGTCAACAAGAAACCCATTCATAACAATCCATGTTTGCTATTGGATTCTCACCACCCACAGGAACACAAGCTGTGAAAGTTGAACATTGTACACAGACAGTCCAAATATTTCTGAGATGTTTTGAAAGTTTTTGACCTCCCAGATGAGGTCTTTGTTAAAACAGCAAAAAGGTCCAGCAGGAAATCCAGAATAACAGGGATTTCTGGAGATCTCCACTCCAACAAAACAGAAACCTGACCTGTACCCTCAAATACAAGCCTACTTCCAAAAATATACACTGATCAGCCATAACATTAAAAGGACCTTGTTGTTTCTACACTTACTGTCCATTTTATCAGCTCCACTTACCGTATAGAAGCACTTTAGTTCTACAATTACTGACTGTAGTCCATCTGTTTCTCTGCATGCTTTGTTAGCCCCTTTTCATGCTGTTCTTCAGTGATCATGGCCCCAACAGGACCACTACAGAGCAGGTATTATTTGGGTGGTGGATCATTGTCGGCTGCCCACAGGGCGCTGTTGGCTGAATATATTTTTGGTTGGTGGACTATTCTCAGTCCAGCAGTGACAGTGAGTTGTTTAAAACTCAATCAGCATTGCTGTGTCTGATCCACTCATACCAGCACAACACACACTAACACACCAACACCATGTCAGTGTCACTGCAGTGCTGAGAATGATCCACCACCTAAATAATACCTGCTTTGTGGTGGTCCTGTGGGGGTCCTGAATATTGAAGAACAGGGTGAAAGCAGGCTATGTAGAGAAATAGATGGGCCACAGTCAGTAATTGTAGAACTACAAAGTGCTTCTATATGGTAAGTGGAGCTGATAAAATGGACAGTGAGAGTAGAAACAAGGAGCTGGTTTTAATGTTATGGCTGATCAGTGTATATATGTAATTAAAAATGGGTAACAATAATATGTGTACTCTGTATTCTGTACTCTGTATTAAACTGAACATAGATACAATGTTTAACTTCTCATAGAAAGCCAATCACGTCTGTGTAGACGTCTGACTGGCTGAATAAGAAAAACAGGTGCTGCCTCTTTAGATGTTGTTTGTATATGGCTTACACGTTGCTTAGTAAAGTCGTAACTTGCATTTGTAGATGCAGATATGAATTGTTTTATGAACAAAATTTTTCCAAAGAATAACCGTGCCCATGTGTTTAAACATGTTATAAAAGCATGTTAGTTTTTAATGCAGTGCCATCTGAAGAATCAAAGGTCATTGGCATTCAGCTTACGTTTGACATCTTCCCCTTTATGGTGAAGTTATTGTTTTAAACTGTTTGACAGTTTGGGACTCACTCACTCACTCACTTTCTTAACCGCTTATCCAATTAGGGTCGCAGGGAAGGGGGGTGGGGGGGTGCTGGAGCCTATTCCAGCTTTTCAATGGGCGCAAGGCACACAGTAACACCCTTGATGGAGCGCCAGTCCATAGCAGGGCAGACACACACATACACACACCCATTCACCTATAGGGCAATTCAGTGTCTCCAATTAACCTGACTGCATGTTTTTGGACTGTGGGAGGAAACCGGAGCTCCCGGAAGAAACCCACGCAGACTCGGGGAGAACATGCAAACTCCGCACAGAAAGGACCCGGACCACCACGTCTGGGGATCGAACCCAGGACCTTCTTGCTGTGAGGCGACAGTGCTACCCACCAAGCCACCGTGCCGCCCCAGTTTGGGACTAGTTGGAACAATTTGCCTGTGATCAATAAGGTTGATAACGTAAAACATTAAAGATTTCTGTTTTCAATGAACTACCTGTAAATGATAGTTTACAAATCCCTGTTATGTTTATTTTTTAACATTTTACCTACTGTACTGACATTATTGTAATTTGTTTGTAATATTTTTAACACAATATTTGTTGAAATGATTGCCAAAAATCTTGAAATAGTTGCACTATTAAAAAATTAACACATTTTATGGACTTGACTGTAATAAAGGTTTTGTATAGTGCATTTCTTATACAGAGCATGTTCCTTTTATTTGAAGCCTTTCAAATATGAATATACTTTTACTTTTATATTTTAAAGCTTTCACAGAAATGCATTTAAAAGGCATTTGGGATAGGCAGGAGGAATGTTATGCCTGCTGTTGTTATGATCCCAAGCACAAATCCAAGTCCAAAATCAACCAAAGCTTGGGGGAAGGAAACAGTCCTGGAATATCCTGGAGTGGCCTTTTTAGTCTCCAGACTTTAGTGGGATTTAAAGAAAGCAGTTGCAGCATGAAAGCCATCAAACTTAAAACAAAATAGACAAAGATTCCACAAGAGAGCATCAGAAGATTGTTAGAACCTACTGGCTCACTTCTCAATGCATAAGGATGATCCACCAAGTGCTGAGGCTGGAGATTGAATAATAGTGCACATGGACATTTGTCAAGAGAACTAGATGTTTTTTTTCTGTTGAAACTAAAAATGATGTCACGTTATGTTCACAATTACTTGTGTGTATCAATAAACATTATTTCTCTGTTTACTGAGTCTTTCTATTGTATATTGAGTTTTATGTACAGATACACTGATCAACCATAACATTAAAACCACCTCCTTGTTTCTACACTCTCTGTCCATTTTATCAGTTCCACTTACCATATAGTAGCACTTTGTAGTTCTACAATTACTGACTGTAGTCCATCTGTTTCTATACATACCTTTTTACCTTTTGGACAGTGAGTGTAGAAACAAGGAGGTGGTCATAATGGTATGCCTTATTGGTGTATGTTTGTATGAAAATTACTGTGTTGCACTTTACACAAAGTAACTTAAGCCAAAAACAGTGTAATGCACAATCACTTCATATTATGCCCAGGCTGTAAACAGAGAATAGAATGTACAGAATTCCACCCCCTGCATTGTTACATGTTGTTTTACTGGTTTCATATGGACTTTGAGAAAATGAAGTTTGAGAAGTTTGGGTAGCAGGTGCAGCAGCTGCAACATCTGGCTTTAATTTGAGTCAGTGTTTTTCCGATTAGTAGCATTAGCCCTTATTAACTTCAATGGGGTTTGATTACTGGCACATATTCCACCAGGTATCATGGTCGTAGGTTTGCCTTTAAGATCATGATTTGATCACTCGTTACAACAAAAACAAAATCTGATTGATTTCCAAATCAAGTCTTGCAATGGATTACGACCCTGTGCAGGGTATTTCTACCTTGAACTATGTGATTCCCAGTGACCTACCAGGATTACATAAAAAAACAAAAAAACAATTTAAGCTACTATGGGTTAAAGACCTGGCCTAAGGGTCCAGCAATGGCAACTTTGTTGTGGCCGGACTTAATTCCCCCCTTCTTAGTAATTAACTTGGACTTGACTTTAGTATCACTCTACTGTAGCCATTATACTTGCATGTGATGGTAAGACTAGACTTGATTTGTAGTGACATACAACTCCAAATCAGAAGTTGGGAAAGTGTGGAAAATGCAAATAAGACCAAAATGCAGAAATGCAAAATGCATTTCTTACATTTACTTTCACTTGTATTTCATTGCAGACAGTATAAATCCAAGATATGTCATGTATTTGTCAGGTTAACTTCCTTCCTTTATTAATATAAATCCATTCCTGCATTTCGAGCCAGCAACACACTCCAGAAGAAAGTTGGGATGGGGGCAATTTAGGGCTAGTAATGAGGTTAAAAAATTAAATAATGATACAGGTGATGTCAACAGGTGATTATAATCATGATTTGGAACAAAAGCAGCATCCAGTCTTTGATGAACAAAGATGATCAGAGGATCTCCAGTTTGTCAACAAATGTGAACAAATGCAATGTTTAAAAAAACAATGTACCTCAAAGAAAAATTGAAGAGATTATCAATGTCTCCCTCTATAGTGCATAATATTATTAAACAGTTTATTTCAAGGGTGCCAGCCTAAGTAATTTCACCGCATATTTCAAGGGTGCACGCCTATGATTTCCGATCCCTCAGATGGCACTGCATCAAGAGTCATCATCCATCAATATGAATAACAACATATAGCATATATAACATATAGCAAAATATAACAGCATATGGGGATATGATCAATGAAGGAGATTCAATGTTTTCAAAGAGATGCTTTACAGCTATATGTTCAATATAGTCTGGATATTTTGGCTCTAACCATGAATAATTTAAGAACTTATTTCCCACAAACTATTACAAATTACCATATTATTAATCCTGAGATTAAAACCGCAACTCCCACAAAGCAGGGCAGCACCCAGTTTATAAAAATCCACCTTCTAGTGTACACCACCAACAGTTAAATAAAAGGCTAGTTATTTATATAAATTATATATTAAAATAGTTGTTTCTTGTTTAGAAATGTTTCCTGCTGATAAAAACTGCTTATGTCTAAATAGGTGAACTATCACTTGCAAGTAAATGCACTTTCAAATAGTGCACTAGACTAAAGTGTCATTTTACGGCATTTAACAGACACTTTTATCCAAAGTGACTAATACCGTTTACAGTCAAAGAACTTGAGGGTTAAGAGCCCAGCAGTGGCAATCTGGCAGTGGTGGGGTTTGAACCGGCAACCTTTTGATTACTAGTCCAGTACCTTAACCACTAGGCTACAACTGCCCTAGTGTCATGACCCAAGAATCCAAGCAGTTGATCCAGGTTTGACCAGTGATTTTAAATAACTTTATTTAGTTTTTGTTTTCAAGGGTTAATCACAGCAATGCAACATTATTTTTGTCTACTGACAGTTATATTACACTCATGTTTAAGACAATGTGGGTAGTTCATCAGCTGTTCTGGTATTAAATTCAAAAATTTCTCTGATATCAAAGCAGTGGTGGTCTAAACCGGTGCAGCACATGCAGTAGTGTACACCAAACACTGACGTTCCAGTGCATTCACACTCCCTTACTGCCTATTACTGAGCTATTATTAGAGCAGTGCTGCAGGGAGGCTGCCTGGCAAGTATTCACTTAGAGGGCATTGTACACATTGCCAATCTTAAAATTAGACATGGAAAAAAAGAAAATATAGAAACATAGAAAATATATTCTATATATATTACAGAACTGGCTAAAGGGCAGCAGTACTATGCCAAATTACAAGTCATGTTAAAAGCAGAGATCATTTGCATAGGCAATGTAAAACTGCAAATCACTACAAGACCTATTTTTAAAGCAGTGAATGGGTAAGAAAAAGATCTGTTTTATGGATCTGTTCTAATTTTGTGATCGCAACAATTGTGTTGACTTTTAGACTTTAAATTGTTCATTTATTCTTTAATGACTGTGCATATTGTCTGTATTTTATATACAGTAGGTTATAGACCAGATGTGATATAGTGTAAAGTGTTTATATATACTGTAGTTTTTGTTATGGGGCCTAGTGGAGACTGTGTTAGTACTATAGGGTTAGGAAGCAATACTCTACTCACTGGACACGTTATTAAAAACACCATACTAATACTGTGTAGGATTGCTAGGAGGAATACTATATTTTCATGGTATGAACTATTCAAGGTATTGGGAACCTTCTTAGAGGTTTGCTCCATATTAACATGATTGCATCAGATTGTTGGAGATGTGTTAACTGTAAGTTAGGCCAATTCCAAGGGCTTGTGACTGAATGACTATAAACTCTTTCCTCTTCTTGTTTGGCGAAAAGTAAACATTAGGGCATGATCCATATGGGCAAAAAGTTAGTTTTAATTTGTCACACCAATCTGATGCAACCAACATCAGTCTGTACCATGCAACCTTCGAGCCAGTAGTCTTACTTGTCTTGATCCTTCACTCAGAACTGGAGGAAAACACGAATCAAGGCTCTTTTCTGTACTAGCACCCAAGTGGTGGCACGAACTACCCTTGTCCGTTCGTACATCTGAGACTCTCACTGTTTTCAAAGGACGACTAAAGACCCATCTCTTTACTAAGCACTTAGGCTGAAAAATAACATGCACTTGCCAGCCTTCAAAAGCATCTCATCTTGGACTTTTGTCTACTTAAACTAGAGTAGGAGAATGTTTACTGTGGAAGCTTTTTTGTAAGTCGCTCTGGATAAAAGCGTCTGCTAAATGTCGAAAATTTAAATGTAGAATGGTCTCCCAGAACTTCATGCCTCTCCGAATTTCTTCTGGCATACTGCAGTTGGCACTTTCTGTGCTTTTTGGTTAAAAGTGGCATGCTCTGTGATGCCTGGACATAAAGTCCTTGGTTGTAAGGTTACCTTCTTATGGTTTTGTCCCATTTGACCCAGTGCTTATCAAGTTATCCTGAAAGACTTTTACAGTAACATTGGGGCTTTCTTTATTGTCCTGATGAGATTGCTGAGGCCTCTAGATTTAATTTTGTTTTCTGCCATAGTCAGTAAGATTTGCTGCTGTTACATACACCGATCAGGCATAACATTATGACCACCTTTCTAATATTGTGTTGTTCCCCCTTTTGCTGCCAAAACAGCCCTGCAACTGTGATGCACTGTGTATATACACTGTATCAGAACCAGCATTAACTTCTTTAGCAATTTGAGCTACAGTAGCTTGTCAGGCCAGCCTTCGCCCCCCACGTGCATCAATGAGCCTTGTCTGCCCATGACCCTGTCGCTGGTTTACCACTCTTTCCTCCTTGAACCACTTTTTATAGATACTGACCACTGCAGACCGGAAACACCCCACAAGAGCTGCAGTTTTGGAGATGCTCTGACCCAGTCGTCTAGCCATCACAATTTGGCCCTTGTCAAACTCACTCAAATCCTTACGCTTGCTCATTTTTCCTGCTTCTAACTCATCAACTTTGAGGATAAAATGTTCACTTGCTGCCAAATATATCCCACCCACTAACAAGTGCCGTGATAAAGAGATAATCAGTGTTATTCACTTCACCTGTCAGTGGTCATAATGTTATGCCTAGTCTGTGTATATTTTAAACTTCTGGACAATACTTCCCATGGTGTCTCTAGGAAAGTCTCTTGGAAATCTTCTTCTTAAAGAATGATCTCCTTTTCCAGCTTTTGTGACAGCTCCTTAGTTTTTACCATGGTTCAACACAACTTAAACATACAGTGAACAACTGTTTGTTTAGCCATTAATGCAATTATATTGTTCAGATGTATTTTGCTACTATTTTAAGGTTATTTTTTATTATATTATATTATATTGTTTTATTGTATTTGTATGTTTTAATTATGCTGAACACTATTAATTGCATCACCTTTTAGTGCTGCTTTGTCAAAACAACACAAAACAATGAAAGTCATATGTAAAAAATTTACAAAATTATTATACAGTATGTACAGTGTATCACAAAAGTCAGTACACCCCTCACATTTCTGCAGATATTTAAGTATATCTTTTCATGGGACAACACTGACAAAATGACACTTTGACACAATGAAAAGTAGTCTGTGTGCAGCTTATATAACAGTGTAAATTTATTCTTCCCTCAAAATAACTCATTATACAGCCATTAGTGTCTAAACCACCGGCAACAAAAGTGAGTACACCCCTTAGTGAAAGTTCCTGAAGTGTCAATATTTTGTGTGGCCACCATTATTTCCCAGAACTGCCTTAACTCTCCTGGGCATGGAGTTTACCAGAGCTTCACAGGTTGCCACTGGAATGCTTTTCCACTCCTCCATGACGACATCACGGAGCTGGCGGATATTCGAGACTTTGCGCTCCTCCACCTTCCGCTTGAGGATGCCCCAAAGATGTTCTATTGGGTTTAGGTCTGGAGACATGCTTGGCCAGTCCATCACCTTTACCCTCAGCCTCTTCAATAAAGCAGTGGTCGTCTTAGAGGTGTGTTTGGGGTCATTATCATGCTGGAACACTGCCCTGCGACCCAGTTTCCGGAGGGAGGGGATCATGCTCTGCTTCAGTATTTCACAGTACATATTGGAGTTCATGTGTCCCTCAATGAAATGTAACTCCCCAACACCTGCTGCACTCATGCAGCCCCAGACCATGGCATTCCCACCACCATGCTTGACTGTAGGCATGACACACTTATCTTTGTACTCCTCACCTGATTGCCGCCACACATGCTTGAGACCATCTGAACCAAACAAATTAATCTTGGTCTCATCAGACCATAGGACATGGTTCCAGTAATCCATGTCCTTTGTTGACATGTCTTCAGCAAACTGTTTGCGGGCTTTCTTGTGTAGAGACTTCAGAAGAGGCTTCCTTCTGGGGTGACAGCCATGCAGACCAATTTGATGTAGTGTGCGGCGTATGGTCTGAGCACTGAAAGGCTGACCCCCCACCTTTTCAATCTCTGCAGCAATGCTGACAGCACTCCTGCGCCTATCTTTCAAAGACAGCAGTTGGATGTGACGCTGAGCACGTGCACTCAGCTTCTTTGGACGACCAACGCGAGGTCTGTTCTGAGTGGACCCTGCTCTTTTAAAACGCTGGATGATCTTGGCCACTGTGCTGCAGCTCAGTTTCAGAGTGTTGGCAATCTTCTTGTAGCCTTGGCCATCTTTATGTAGCGCAACAATTCGTCTTTTAAGATCCTCAGAGAGTTCTTTGCCATGAGGTGCCATGTTGGAACTTTCAGTGACCAGTATGAGAGAGTGTGAGAGCTGTACTACTAAATTGAACACGCCTGCTCCCTATGCACACCTGAGACCTAGTAACACTAACAAATCACATGACATTTTGGAGGGAAAATGACAAGCAGTGCTCAATTTGGACATTTAGGGGTGTAGTCTCTTAGGGGTGTACTCACTTTTGTTGCCGGTGGTTTAGACACTAATGGCTGTATAATGAGTTATTTTGAGGGAAGAATAAATTTACACTGTTATATAAGCTGCACACAGACTACTTTTCATTGTGTCAAAGTGTCATTTTGTCAGTGTTGTCCCATGAAAAGATATACTTAAATATCTGCAGAAATGTGAGGGGTGTACTCACTTTTGTGATACACTGTATGTTAATATGTGCATATCCTATTGTCTTGGAGGGTAAATACAGGTAATATGGGTCAATCTGTGTCATAGAAATACGTGGGGTCAAGTTGCATAATATTATTACGTTCTACTTAATCTGTCATGCTAGTCCACTGGATGGCAGTGGTGTATTATATTACTATACCTCTATGTCAGCTTTTCCCACATGTAATGACTAAAACTAGTGACTTAACACTGGTATTCTATTAGGTCTGCTTTTAGAATGGTGGAAATTATCTTATGAAATACCCTTTGTAGCCATTTAACTTTGAATGTGTGACCTGAATAAAAATAGACTACCATTAAAGAAAAATCCATATTTAATTTACATTTGTAAACAAAAGACACACTTGTGCTTGGAGCTCCTAATGCATTAACACCTGTAATGGGGAAAACTTTTGGCTGCGTTCTTAAAAACACTGTGCTTTTGGTGGCGTTTTAACATTGCTAGACATTGCTGGACAACATTGCTAAAATTAACTACTACAGCTGATCATATTCCCTCTGTAATCCTAGTAATCTGGGATGCTAGCCATTTAACTGTTCATTTAATGTCACTTGCAGAAGAAATATAAACAAGCCAGCCCAGTCCAGTGTTTTTAAATGCTGTTTTCTTAAGCTTATGATACTTCATCTAAAACTCAACCCCAGCAAGACAGAACTGTTACTTGTTCCTGGAGATCAATCTCCAACCCAGAACCTAGTCATCTCTCTTGATGACTCCCAGATCAGACCGTCTGATAATGTAAGAAGCCTTGGTGTAGTCCTCTCCTCATGTAGCCAACATGATGAGATCGTGCCGGTTCCTCCTCTACAACATCAGGAAGATTTGTCCATTTCTTTCCATGGTAGCCACTTAGATTCTTGTGCAGTCACTTGTAATCTCAAGGTTGGACTACAGCAACTCCCTCCTGGCAGGTGATCACATGTCCATTATTAAACCCTTGCAGCTTATTCAAAATGCAGCTGCCCGTCTGGTTTTTAACCAACCTAAACACTGGCACATCACCCCACTGCTGCGTTCTCTTCACTGGCTTCCAGTAGCTGCACACATTCAGTTTTAAACACTGATGCTCGCCTACAAAGCCAAAAATGGACCAACCCCTCAAAGACCTTCGAGGTCTAATCAAACCTCGCTCTGTACCACACAACCTCAGCACCAGTGTCACTGCAGTGCTGAGAATGATCCACCACCAAAGTAATATCTACTCTGTAGTGGTCCTGGGAGAGTCCTGACCATTAAAGAACAGCATAAATGGGGGCTAAGAAAGCATGTAGAGAAACAGATGGACTACAGTCAGTAATTGTAGAACTGGAGCTGATAAAATGGACAGTGAGTGTAGAAACAAGAAGCTGGTTTTAATGTTATGGGTGATTAGTGTAAAATAAATGAATATGCTGACTAATCAATACTTTTTTTTTTAAGATTTTTTAATAATGATTGATTCCATTCTAAATTTAACTCCTCATAATCTACAATATTTTAAACAATATTTATGTAATGTTTAAAATAACTTAAAAAACTTAATAAATAAAGTATTTTTTTATGCAATCTCAAATTCAAGTTTGGCTAGATTTGAATTAACTAAATAAAATAAATTGTAATTGTACATGTTTAAAATTTTCTAAATTCCACTTTGACCAGATAATGAATTACATGTGTGTATTTATTTATGTAGCTTTATTTCACTCTACTGCCCAGATATTAACTACATTTATTCATGTTTATATTTATTAATTTAGCTTAATTTCACTATAAATTCTTGCCTGTCCAGATTTATTTATCTACATGCATTATTAAATAATTTGTGTATTTATTTATGCTTTTAATGCCACCCTGTCTGGATAATTATGTACACATATAAGATAACATTAGCAGTACCGTTATCCTGTTATTCCTGTAAACGACTCATGCAGATAACGGTAGAAATTTAACACTGCGCGGGGCTCGGTTTCCTTTGCAAAGCTTCATGGGTACTGAAGTGTATTCGCCTTAGTTTAACAGCAGCATTGAATCCAATTAGAACTACAAATACCACTGAGCATAGCGGCTGATTTCCGGTACCTTTAAAAAAAGTTTCAATAGGGGCTGGACAAAAATGAGTGGCAGAGTAGTGGCTGTGTTGCTCTGATTGAGGACTTGTCTGCGATACAACTGAAGAATTTTAATAAGAAAACATATCGCTCTTTGCATGAGGTAAGAAATATAAATTGTATGTTATATTTGTATTAATTAGAGCATTGCTTAAATTAATCACTTGCGCTAAATAAAGACAGAAAAAGCAGCTTTGTGCTGTAAAGAATAAAATGATGGTGTGCAGCCCGCGTCTGTTACAATGAAACTTACAGAGCTGGATTCAGCAGAAATTCAGCACTTTTAAGGGGAAGTGATTTCTGTTGCATGTATTTGTGCAGAGCTTTTTATGTGAACGTGGATTTTTAACTTGGGACAGATTTATTTTGCACTGATGCACTGATGCCTGTGAATCACAAAGGCTTTTGCTTTAAATGATACAATGGAGCTGCAGAATTGCTCTACGTGCATCAGATGCATTCATTTGTTTGATCACGTGATGTATTAAATGTATAAATATATTCAATAATGTAAATATAACTGAGATTTTATATATAACTGAGCATCATGCTGCGTTGGGGGTGTAATAGTAAAATGATGCTGGGATAGCGAATGGCTAGATCATGGTAGGGCTGGGCGGTATGACCAAAAATTTGTATCACGGTATTTGACGGTTTCACGGTATATCACGGTATGTTTTTTTTTTTTTTTTTTTTTTGTATTACTGAGACTTTTTATATGTCTGTGGCTTATTCTACTGTCATGAGTGCATAGAATATAAAAAGTTTTAATTTCACCACGTGTGCGGCACAGCAAGAAGGTCCTGGGTTCGATCGCCAGGTCGGGCGGTCCGGGTCCTTTCTGTGTGGAGTTGGCATGTTCTCCCCGTGTCTGTGTGGGTTTCCTCCGGGAGCTCCGGTTTCCTCCCACAATCCAAAGACGTGCAAGTCAGGTTAATTGGAGATACAAAATTGTCCATGACATGTTTTCGATATAACCTTTTAAACTGATGAATCTTGTGTAATAATTAACTACCCTTTCTGTCATGAATGTAAGTGTAAAACATGACGTTAAAATTCTAATAAACAAACAAACAAACTGTATTCTCCTACCTTATAGAGCTCAGCGGTTAAGGTACTGGACTAGTAATTGGAAAATTGCTGGTTAAAGCCCTAACACCAGTGTTGGCCCTGTGAGCAAGGTCCTTACTCCTCAATTACTTGCACTGTAACTGGCTACAACTACAAACTGGCATTAAATAGAGGTTAAATAGGTTCTGCAGAATGTAAATAAGATGAGATGAGACAACTAAATGTTGTTTTACTAGCAAAGGGAGGTTGTACAAACTATTAAAAGCAGGGCTGTCAATAATTGTAGCACATATGGTTTTCCGGTTTCCTCCCACAGTCCAAAGACATGCAAGTGAGGTGAACTGAAGATACTAAATTGTCCATGACTGTGTTCGATATAACCTTGTGAACTGATGAACCTTGTGTAATGAGTAACTACCGTTCCTGTCATGAATGTAACCAAAGTGTAAAACATGACGTTAAAATCCTAATAAATAAATAAACAAACAAACAAAACTTCACCATGTATATAATGAAGGTTTTGAATACTATACGCTTTGCTTGGCCCCACAGAATGACACAATATATGATGGAATCAGTACGCGTGAAACTGTTGCAATAAATAAAATTTTTATTGTTTATTTAATATTTAAGTATTGTACAATTATCCTTGGCTCTGACTTTAACAAATAAAACAACGTTTGCAAACTCCTCTGTACAACTTGACCCCAGGTCTGTTGTAGAAAAGTGGACGACTTTATATATCTCCGCTTCCAGTTTGCTTATAACGTTGGTTTAGCAACTGACCTGAAGTATTTTCACCCCTTAAAACATCCTGCAATCCACTGTTTTAATTATTGCTCTGAAAGCTTCATTCGACTGTTTGTAGAGGAATATTATATGATTTGCTGCGTATTAAAGCTTACAGCTGTTGTATTAGATATGCTACGGTATGGCTGTATTTTAAAAAATCCATATGGTATGAGGAATCAAAGACAAGGCATACCGAATGCACCATCATACCACCCAGCCCTACTAGATGGTACTGCTCCGGAAGCAGTGCGGCAGGTACTGAGATGTATGTAATAAGATCAGTGTTTGTAAGGAGATCAGTCATAAACAAATGAACAGTAAAAACTATAATGCATCACTACCTGTACAAGCTGTATAGCTGATTGTCCTGTATGTGCATGCCTTATCTCAAGATGTAGCACTTGCCCAGTCAAAGACTGCAATTTGTGTCTTACAAGACAAAGCGATTTAATTGATCCTGCTACGTCACTAATAGATCATTCCTGTCAGCCTAACTTAATGTGGTGATCCATCTCTGTCTCATAAAAGACAGATCTAATAGTAGTCTAAATTGAAGTGTTCACGCTGGCTATGGGTCTTGGGAATGTGACGTCACACCCTGGCTTGCTACCATATACCGTCTCCTCTGGCTACCCAACAAACATTTAAAAAAGACTGAAGGCATTCGTTCTCTCTATCGTAAAAGTCGTGTTTGAAGGTAATTATTTGCTTGTACCACAGCTGGACATTAAAATACTGTAGTTAAGGAACAGAAAGTTGATATATGTTGTCTTTTGTCTTTAGTTTAATGTAACTAGCTGTGTCTGAGAGAGTCTAACAGTTTGTAGCATTGTTTGTAGCATTGTGTATTTCAGTTGGCTGTATTGCAAGTGTCTATGTCCTGCACATACCCACTCCTAAATTATACAATTCTTAAATTAGTTAAATTAGTTAAATTATTGCCTCTGGGCAGTGATAGCTCAGTGATTAAGAAACTGGACTAGTAATCAGAAGGTTGCCGGTCCAAGACCATCACAGTTGGGCCCCTGAGCAAGCCCTTAACACTCAATTGCTCAGATTGTATTCAGTCATAATTGTAACTCACTCTGGATAAAGAAAGCATCCACTAAATGCAGCAGATGTAAAATGTACCAATTATATGTTAAATAACTCTTAGTAATCTAGAATGGTGTAAAGCTAAAGCAAGCGATTACATAAAGCTGCTGTCGGCAACAATGCGAGCCATTTTTTTCTGAAGCTTTGTGATCTGGCACCTGGCGTTCTTCTTGACAGGTGCCCATGCTACACAGGTTAATACCCAGACTTAAAGCATGCAGTGATGTAAATGTGTGTGTTCTCTAAGATTTGGTCTTTATTTTATTGTTCTTCCTATTACAATTGGCGGCATGGTGGCTAAGTGGGTAGCACTGTCCTTTATGTGCCACTATAACAAGAAGGTCCTGGGTTCGATCCCCGGGTGGGGCGGTCCAGGTCCTTTCTGTGTGGAGTTTGCATGTTCTCCCTGTGTCTGCATGGGTTTCCTCCCACAATCCAAATACATGCAAGTGAGGTGAATTGGCGACACTAAATTGTCCATGACTGTTCGATATAACTGATGAATCTTGTGTAATGAGTAACTACCGTTCCTGTCATGAATGTAACCAAAAGTGTAAAACATTAAGTTAAAATCCTAATAAATAAACAAACAAACACTTGCCTCTGGGCAGTGGTAGCTCAGTGATTAAGAAACTGGACTAGCAATCAGAAGGTTGCTGGTTCAAGCCCCACCATTGTTAAATTGCCACCATTAGGCCCCTGTCATAATTGTTAGTCACTCTGGATAAAGAAAGCATCCACTAAATGCCGCAAATGTAAATGCGTTATATGTTATATGTTGAATAACTCTTAGTAATCTAGAATGGTGTAAAGCTAAAGCAACCGATTACATAAAGCTGCTGTCGGCACCAATGCGAGTTCTCCTTGACAGGTGCCCATGCTACACGGGTTAATACCCAGACTTAAAGCATGCGTTGATGTAAATGTGTGTGTTCTGTAAGATTTGGTCTTTATTTTATTGTATCTTCCTATTACAGTTAATTTGGAAATACCAGAAAGCACTAAGGAAACTAAGTTGTTTAAAGTATTTAATTAAAGCAAGTTCAATGCACTTATAACCTAAATCTGACCTGGACTTCCTGTTCTAGCATCCCTCTAACCAGTTGCTGTATACACCAATCAGCCATAACATTAAAACCAAGACCTCACTGTCACTGCTGGACTGAGAATAGTCCACATCATCAAAACATCCAGCCAACAGCGCCCCATGGGCAGCGTTCTGTGACCTGTGTCTAGAAGATGACCAACTTAAACAGCGGCAATAGATGAGCGATCGTCTCTGACTTTACATCTACAAGGTGGACCAACTAGGTAGGAGTGTCTAATAGAGTGGACACAGTATTTAAAAACTCCAGCAGCGCTGCTGTGTCTTATCCACTCATACCGGCACAACACACACTAACACACCACCACCATGTCAGTATCACTGCAGTGATGAGAATGATCCACCACCTAAATAATACCTGCTCTGTAGTGGTCCTGTGGGGGTCCTGACCATTGAAGAACAGGGTGAAAGCAGGCTAAAAAAAATATCTAGAGAAACAGATGGACTACAGTAAGTGGAGCTGATAAAATGGACAGTGAGTGTAGAAACAAGGAGGTGGTTTTAATGTTATGGCTGATCGGTGTATACAGTACATGCTCTCAAAAACCCTGTATTCCTTATAGTGTAAACATGGTAGATTCCTGTGGGCTCAGAAAATAAATAAAATAAAATGTCAGTGTTTTGAGGTTGACCCATGTCTTAATTCTTTCCAATGCACCCAATGCCCAAGTGTATCTTGTTTCTTGCTTGTGCTGCTGATGGAATACTGTATTGCATTATCCAGTGCTTGCAGGGTTTATAGCTTCTCTCAGGACTTGTCTTACAAGTCAGCTACCGGATCTCAGGTAAAGAGTGATAAGGACTAGAAAGTTTAGAAAGGACAGCGGAGAGCAGCATTTTGAACTCCTAATAAACTGGGCCACATGTCCCTGTGGTGAGCCGAGCTTTTCTGGGACAGGCACAGCCATGACGTTATATTTGGCCCAGAATTGGAGCGAATGCTGTTGTCTGCTCATTCTAGATTGGACAAAGGTTGTGTAGGTGATCTATGTGAAGATCAGTGTGCAGGAGATAGATAAAGAAGGCTGCAGGCCCCTCTTCACACACCCCACAAAGACCCTGGATCAAAACGTACTACCCAGTGATGTGAAGTGAAGTCTTACTTTTGGACTAAGGTTTGTGAGTATGAATAGGGTTAGCTTTTTAAGTGCGTTTCCTATTATTGGGCAGGACAATGTGGAGTTGTGAAGTTTATACTTATTACTGGCTTTAAGCATGTAAAAATATACATTTCTTTGTATTTTAAAACTAAATCTGAAGTTTAAGTTTATGAAGAAGAGGATGCTATTTAAAGACAGTGAAAGTGAGCCTCATGCCTTCGTTTTTTAATTGTGTCCAGCTTCACCGCTGTTATATTACAGAAGATTAGTTGCAAAAGAACTGTGGATGGAAAAGTATTAAAATTTGCCAATACCCTTTCATATTTATAATGTTTGTGTCTGGAGACGGGAGCATTATGATACCGCAGCCTAATGCGAGGAAGTAAAACCGCTTTCATGTGTGCTTAGCTTACTGAAGCATCCAAGCTGTTTCAATGTATTTTGAGGTTTCATTGAGGTTTCAGAGTATCTTGATAGTAGAAACGTCTGCCACTGGTTTTCTCACTGTACCACATCATTCAATATACCTACACTGATCAGCCATAACATTAAAACCACCTCCTGGTTTGTACACTCACTGTCCATTTTATCAGCTCCACTTACCATATAGAAGCACCTTGTAGTTCTACAATTACTGGCTGTAGTCTGTCTGTTTCTCTGCATGCTTTGTTAGCCCCTTTTCATGCTGTTCTTCAATGGTCAAGACCCCCACAGTTATTATTTGGGTGTTGGATCATTCTCAGCACTGCAGTGACAATGACATGGTGGTGATGTGTTAGTGTGTGTTGTGCTGGTATGAGTGGATCAGACACAGCAGCACTGCTGGAGTTTTTAAATACCATGTCCACTCTATTAGACACTCCTACCTAGTTGGTCCACCTTGTAGATGTAAAGTCAGAGACGATCGCTCATCTATTGCTGCTGTTTGAGTTGGTCATCTTCTAGACCTTCATCAGTGGTCGCAGGACGCTGCCCACAGGGTGCTGTTGACTGGATATATTTTTGGTTGGTGGTCTATTCTTAGTCCAGCAGTGACAGTGAGGTGTTTAAAAACTCCTGCAGCGCTGCTGTGTTTTATCCACTAATACCAGCACAACACACACTAACACACCACCACCATGTCAGTGTCACTGCAGTGCTGAGAATGATCCACCACCTAAATAATACCTGCTCTGTAGTGGTCCTGTGGGGGTCCTGACCATTGAAGAACAGCATGAAAGGAGGCTAACAAAGCATGCAGAGAAACAGATGGACTACAGTCAGTAATTGTAGAACTACAAAGTGCTTCTATATTTTAAGTGGAGCTGATAAAATGGACAGTGAGTGTAGGAACAAGGAGGTGGTTTTAATGTTATGGCTGATCGGTGTATATTGTATGGTTTGACCTGTTAGATCCATTGGCACAGTATGTTAATAAGATCTCGCTTCCCCTGTAATTTTTGATCAGGAAATACTTGTTAGTGGGATTTTAGTTTTGTAGAGTGACTAGTCCTTTCTTTAGATGAGTAAAAAGGCCCATTATGTGTAATTAAAAGTGTGTCATGTCAGGGATTTATGTGCCACCTTTGCACCATTTTCCTAACAAGGTTTCACGTTTGCAGTGTATACTGCATTTTACTGCATCTCCTTTCTTGCAAGAAACAACTGTACACTGTAAAACTGATGACTGTATACTAGCTGACTTAATTTCCACTTGTGCTGACATTGTTTGCAGATGATTTTCTGGCTGTTTCCCCAAACCATTAAGGTACACTTATTAGATGTTGGTACAGGATTTTGTATATTTTGTATAAGGCACACAGTAACACCCTGGACGGGGCGCCAGTCCATCTCAGGGCAGACACACATACACACACACATACACACCCATTCACCTATAGGGCAGTTCAGTGTCTCCAATTAACCTGACTGCATGTTTTTGGACTGGGGGAGGAAACCAGAGCTCCTGAAAGAAAACCCACGCAGACACGGGGAGAACATGCAAACTCCGCACAGAAAGGACCCGGACCACCACGTCTGGGGATCGAACCCAGGACCTTTTTGCTGAGAGGCGACAGTGCTACCCACCGAGCCACTGTGCCACCCAAGGCCAAAATCACCCAGCAGATTTGATCGCGGCTGTCTGGATTAATTTTTTAATTCAGTTTTAATGAAGCCCCTCAGGAAACGAAATGCATTCAAAGTTATAACAATGTGCTGTTCTTTATCAAACCTATGATGGCATGGATAAAGCAAATAATATGCCACTCAGGTGGCGCAGTGGTAAAAACACACGGTGGAACCAGAGCTGGCATCTCAAATACATTGTAGAGAATCTCAATTCTGCCTTGCCGGCCGAGGCTGAGTGGTCACATGAACAACGATTGGCCTGTTGTTCAGCTGGGCAGGACTAAGCCGGGTATGGGTCTCTCTCTGTCAGACTGGTGCAATTATGACCTCTGCTGGCTGATTAGAGACGCCTACACAGAGATGAGGAAAGAGTGCTCTTAGGGTGTGTCTCTCTGTAAACAACGCTAGGTGGCACAACACTCGTCAATGTGTGGGTGATAAGATGTATACAGCTTGCTGCCCACGTGTCGGAGGGGGCGTGGGTTAGCTTTGATCTCCTCGGTCAGAGCAGGCATAGGCGGAAAGGAAGCGTGACGCAATTGGGCAATTGGACGCGCTAAAGGGGGAGGAAAAGGGGAGAAAATGCATTAAAGAAAAGAAAAGAAAAAGCAAATAATAAAAAAAACACAGCGTTTCGTAAATTTACTTTGACTTTTATTTGATTGCAGACAGGATGAACCTGAGATATTTCATGTTTTATCTGCTCAACTTCATTTTATTTATTAATAAACATCCATTCCTGCATTTCAGGCCTGCAACACATTTAAAAAAAATTTGGGACAGTAAAGCATTTACCACTTTGTAATGTTGCCATTCCTTTTCACCACACTTAAAATATGTTTTGGCACCGAGGATACCAAGTGATTTAGTGTTTCAGCTTTTATTTTGTCTCATTCTTCCTGCAAACACGTCTTAAGATGTGCAACAGTACGGGGTCGTTGTTGTTGCATTTTTTGTTTTAAAATTGTCCACACATTCTCTATTGGGGACAGGTCAGGACTGCAGACAGGCCAGTCCAGTACCCGTACCCTCTTCTTCCACAGCGGTGCCTTTAATGTGTGCAGCATGTGTTTTTGCATTGTCTTGTTAAAAATGCATGAACGTCCCTGGAAAAGATGACGTCTTGAAGGCAGCACATGTTGCTCTAAGATCTCAATGTACTTTTCTGCGATAATGCTGCATCACAGAAGTGTTAATGACCTTTGCCAAGGGCACTGACACAGTCCCATACCACGACAGACCCTGGCTATTGGACTTGTTGCTAATAACCGTCTGGATGGTTCTTTTTGTCTTTGGTCCGGAGCACACGCTGTCCTTTTAAAAAAAAAAAAAAAGATCTGGAATGCTGATTCATCTGACCACAATACACATTTCCACTGTCGATGCCGCTTCTGGACATGGTTAACATAAGGCTTCTTTTTTGCACAGTAAAGATTTAAGTGGCATTTGTGCATGTAACTCTGTATTGTAGTGCTTAACAAAGGTTTGCCAGAGTAATCCCTCACCCATGTGGTTATATCAGCTATTGTTGAGTGGCGGTTTTTGATGCAGTGCCGTCTGAAGGATCGAAGATCACGGGCGTTCAGCTTAAGCTTGCGTTCTTGGCCTTTACGCACTGAAATTCCTCCTGATTCCTTGAATGGTTGAATGATATTTTGCACTGTAGAGGGAGAAATATGCAAATCCCTTCCAATCTTTCTTTGAGGTACATTGTTTGTAAACATTTTAATCATTTTCTCACACATTTGTTGACAAACTGGAGATCCTCTGATCATCTTTATTCATCAAAGACTCAGACTTTCCTGGATGCTGCTTTTGTACCAAACCACGATTACAATCACCTGTTGACAATCACCTGTTTGGAATCACATCATAATTTAGTTTTTTTTACCTCATTACTAGCCCTAAATTGCCCCCGTCCCAACTTTTTTTGGAATGTGTTGCAGACCTGAAACGCAGGAATGGAGGTATATTAACACATGAAATAAAGTTGAGCAGACAAAACATGAAATATCTCAGGTTCAAACTGTCTGCAATTAAATAAAAGTCAAAGTAAATGTAAGAAACACTGTTTTTATTTTATCTGCATTTTCCATACTGTCCCAACTTTTTCTGATTTGGGGTTGTAATATAATATCGTTGTCAGAAAAGCGTTCTAGCATTTGGAAAGAGAACCCTTTATTAGTATTCATTGCAAAGAAACAGTGTTTCAGTTCCTGAATTTTGAGCATTTATGAGCCTGCAGTCATTCAGCACGGGAACACTGTTTCGTTTTCTCTGTTTAATTTACAGTATCACTGTGCTTTGTTCTCTGTAGGTCTCTTTTTAACAGTGCATTTTAATTGGTGCGTGACATTTTGTAAGGAGTTAATATTCAAAAAGGAACTAGGTCAGTTGCATCCCATTTTCACACTTCCTATCCTTGGGTTTGCTGTAATGAGTATATGTGTGTCTGAGGCTCTATATAGGAGGGAATATGACCATGTACATCAGCCATAACATTAAAACCACCTCCTTGTTTCTACACTCACTGTCCATGTTATCAGCTCCACTTACCATATAGAAGCACTTTGTAGCTCTACAGTTACTGACTGTAGTCCATCTGTTTCTCTACATACCTTTTTAGCCTGCTTTCACCCTGTTCTTCAATGGTCAGGACCCCCACAAGGCCACCACAGCGCAGATATTATTATATTATTCTCAGCACTGCAGTGACACTGACATGGTGGTGGTGTTAGTGTGTGTTGGGCTGGTATGAGTGGATCAGACACAGAAGCGCTGCTGGAGTTTTTAAATACCGTGTCCACTCACTGTCCACTCTATCAGACATTCCTACCTAGTTGGTCCACCTTCTAGATGTAAAGTCAAAGACGATCGCTCATCTATTGCTGCTGTTTGCGTTGGTCATCATCTAGACCTTCATCAGTGGTCACAGGACGCTGCCCACGGGGTGCTGTTGGCTGGATATATTTTTGGTTGGTGGACTATTCTCAGTCCAGCAGTGACAGAGGTGTTTAAAAACTCCATCAGCGCTGCTGTGTCTGATCCACTCATACCAGCACAACACACACTAACACACCACCACCATGTCAGTGTCACTGCAGTGCTAAGGATCATCCACCACCTAAATAATACCTACTCTGTAGTGGTCCTGTGAGAGTCCTGACCATTGAAGAACAGCATGAAAGGGGGCTAACAAAGCATGTAGCAACAAAACAGATTTACTACAGTCAGTAATTGTAGAACTACAAAGTGCTTCTATATGGTAAGTGGAGCTGATAAAATGGACAGTGAGTGTAGAAACAAGGAGGTGGTTTTAATGTTTCTTTATGATGTACATTAACACTGATCATGTTCATAAATGTTGTAGTCTGGTCATTGTATTGTTTCACTTGATGCATATTTCTCACACTCAGACACTTTATAGGAAGTCATTTATGCATTCTTCCATGTCCCAGTGTTTGACTCACCACAGCTCATACACACTGGGCGCCTGGTGTGAGCAGATTGACAGTAACACTGACATCTGAGTTCTGTCAGGATGTTGCCACTGTTCTGTCTTTGGTCCATCAACTCGGTGTTTTGTCTTAATGTTGCAGTCAGGCTGCTGAAGTCTGGAACCAAGTCTGTGTACTGCTTCCTGATATTTCACAATGTTTTTCATCACTTATTGAGGCTTGTGAAATGTCCCATGGACTAAAAAGCTTGGAATCAGTGAGACAATTCACACGTGCTCTTATGAAGACAACAATAAGATGTCACCTCCATAATCCATTTTGTCTTTACTGGATTTTCTATTGCTGGACAGAGGGCTGAATTTTGGCATCCTAGGCAAGGTAGATATGTTCAAGTCACAAAATTCGAGTCCGAGTCAAGTCACGAGTGTTTAGGCTAGAGTCCGAGTCAAGTCATGAGTGTTTAGGCTAGAGTCCGAGTCAAGTCACGAGTGTTTAGGCTAGAGTCCGAGTCAAGTCACGAGTCAATATAATATACACAAAACATATATTGGAAATGTAGCATAGAAACAAATAATATGTAAGTTCAGATAAAAAAACAACAGATTAGCGACTGTATTTTGCCGTTTTACTTAGTACCTTTACTTTCCAGTTTCCAGTTACTGTACATTGTATTTAAACATTTCAATCATTTTCTCACACATTTGTTGACAAACAAACTTTTTCTAATTTGGGGTTATAATTTGATTTTATTCATGTTATGCTCCTTTAATTTGTACTTCAACTTAGCAGTGGTAAATAACAGGTGCAGAGAGAAATCACAATTGCAACCAGTTAAAATGAGGTAAAACTACACACTGAGCACAGAGAAAAAGAAGAGCAAAGAATTGTACGAGGACGTTATAACTAATATTGTGCAGTCTCTTGGACAGTCTCAAGGCTACATGTTTTAGTCTCATGCGTGTTTCAACAAGACAATGCCAAACCACATGCACATGTGTTACCAAGCATGACTTAAATAACAGAGTGCAGGTAAAGTCCAGACCAGTGTCACACTGAAAACAGGTGGTGCATTGGAGGTGCAGTATACAAAAAAAAAACAGACCTCAGACTGTTGAGCAGAGGATGTGTTGTATGAAGCAAAAACTGGAAAGATGTTTTACAGCTACACTTGGTTTCTTTAGATCCCAAACAATTACATCAGGTTGTTAAACTGAGGATTATGTAACGCATTGATGAACAGGCCTTATCCCATATTTTTTGTGTTGCAGCCATCAAATTTCCAATAAGCTTATATAAACCTAATACAGTTTATAATTCAAAGCTTTAAATAGCATGTCTTTGTACTGTTGTTAATTAAATAAAGGTCAAAAAAGATTTCATTGCTTTTATTTGCTTGACATCTTGATATTCACCTGGATATTCAGGAACTCTTAGTTACTCATTCATAAGTTTCTATTTCACTCTAAAATAAACATGCAGTTTCACACAGGCCAAATTCCTGTCATGTATCAAAATGGAAATAATCAACAATACGCAAATGAAATAAGTGTATTGAGTTTCATAAATCAGTCAATCTGTTAAAATTTGATAATGTGTAAAGCATGTAAAACTTTAATTGAATTCCTGCAAGAGAACTTATTTTGGCCCCAGTAACACAAAGGTGAAATGTATCACGGTCAAACATTTGCATAATGCCTAGTTCACATCACACGATTTTTTTTGCTTGCTGACTGGTCGGCGCTAGATTTGCCGGCTCGGCGATCGAAATTCGGCTCTCGATCGCTGTGTATGAACTACTCAACAACTCGAGCCGAGCGGCTTCGAAAAGAAATATCTAGCTTGCTAGATATCTGGATGTGAGTCAGCCGACTGACAATGAGTGTGGTGTCGAACAGCCAATGAGAACACAAGATACGGGGTGAGGGGAAACGCAGGGGAGGAGTTGTAAAAAGGTGGAACAGGGACACTCAAGTTGTCTGACCTTATCGTTCTCTACAAAACATAACAGAAATGTTGCATTGCAAAAAATATTTATTAACCTCCAACTCACTATACCGTAGAACAATCCATCCTGGCCATGTAGCCAAGTCCACTCAGATTCATTTATTTTTCCTACTTGATTTTACGCTGCACATCAGAGCACAAACTTTGATCACTCGCGTCTTGTTGACGTGCATTTTTGGACATCATCATTAAACCCCTCGTCACTTCTTGCGTGTGTTTTCGTGACAAAACATAGTTTGGGAGACCAGATAGACTCGCCTGCGATTCCAGTTGGTGATAGATCGTGTAGCGCCGATCAGTCATGTAGTGTGAAAGCCACGCAGACCTAAAGACTCCTGATTACAAGAGATCCAGTCGTGTAGTGTGAACTGTACAGCGACCTGACAATTTGGAAAGTTGTGTAGTGTGAACTTGGCATAAGGTGGCACCATGTTGGAGTCACCAAGTCTCCAAATGTACAAAGAGATAAAACATCCATTCCAGAAACTATCTGAATGGAGTGTCATTAAAAAGCTTTTCTTAGATTAGATTAGATTAGATTCAACTTTATTGTCATTGTGCATAGTACAAGTACAAAGCCAACGAAATGCAGGAGCATCTAACCAGAAGTGCAAGATAGAGATTATTTACATATAATACAGTAAAAAGTGCAGTAGTGACCAGATAAGTAAAGGTGCATATATTAAAAACAGTAAACAGGTAATGGTTGTACAGTGTATAGACTACTATATATTTACAAGGTGACTACAGTGGCTAAATCGATTAACTACAAGGGCTAAATGAATGATAATAAATAGATGAGAGTATATAAGTATAGTGGATAATATACAATATATACATACATTATTGTTGTGCTGGTGTGATTAGTGCAGTAGCGCCATGTGCAAATTTGCAAATACTGATATGTAAACAGAAGAGATGAAACACTTAAGAAGTACAAAAGTTTAGTGCGATCCAGGGTGCAGTGATATTTCTTCATCTAACTACAAATGTAATTTTGTTGAGTTTAATAAACACTAATGGAATGTTGACTTCAACTGAGACACAAATGGCTCCTAACAGAAAGATAGAATGATGTTGATACAAAAAAAGAAACCTTATTCTCATTACTAAATAAGGGACCCCCCTGTCTGTGTGGGTTTTCTTTGGGTGTTTCGGTTTCCTCCCACAGTCCAAAGTGTGTAAAACATGACGTTAAAAATCCTAATAAATAAATACTAACTAAGGGGAGCATATTTTATGTTTTAAGGATATTTGTCCAGAATCCTGGATGATCTGCCTTTAACAAAAAGCTAAAACTAGGATATGGATGGATCTTCTAGCATGACAGTGATCAAACTCATTTCAAATCCACACAAAATGCTAAGGTGAGCACAGGAGCAAGCTTTTGCTCTGGCCGTTCCCAGTCCTCTGACCTTAACCTCATTAAAAACCTGTGTTTTACTACAGAGTTCATAGAGTTTATTCTCTGCCTTTTATCAGCAGAAACAAATCTAGCTGCTGATTTTCGGGACACGTTTGTACAGAATATGTCTGTAAGCCCTGAAATAAGGAAGAATAAAAATGGAAGTATGTATCAGTAGCCCGATAAACAAAGGTGGATTTTTGACAAAGCCGTTTGTGATGTGACGGGTTGTGGTGACTGGGTTGTTATCTGCTAACTATGAGTTCCTAAAATAAAAGGGTTACGGTTATACCAGTGAAGAGGATTAACCTTTTGTTTTCAGGAAATCCAAATCTAAAATATTCAAAATACCCAAATCACTCATTGTCCAAGATCTTCTCTTGAGCAATGATTTTAAAGGTCTGGTTGTTTCACAGAGTCCATAATGCAGTGTACCTTAACGAGGTTCCTTTTGTACTAATAAACAGCCCACATCACCAATCCTTAATCAGTGGACATCAGGTTCTTTTCAATGTAGTTATACTTCTTTTTAGGCCAAACCCACCTTAAATATGTGTTACTAAAGCTTGTTCATTGTTTTTCCAATTGTATCCATCCATGTTGTTGTTGGCCATCTTCTTCCTCTTATACCTTTAACTCTTCCAAGTGTCTTTTTCAATGTGCCCAAAGTTATAGCACTTATCTGGGCTGGTCTGGTTTTCTGGACTTTAAGTAAAAGTTTAGGTTTGATTTTGAGCTACTGTAGCTCAAATTGCTGAAGAAGTTAATGCTTGTTCTGATAGAAAGGTGTCAAAATACACCGTGCATTGCAGTTTGTTGTGTATGGGGCTGCATAGCCGCAGACCAGTCAGGGTGCCCATGCTGACCCCTGTCCACCACCGAAAGCACCAACAATTGGCACGTGAGCATGCATCGGAACTGGACCATGGAGCAGTGGAAGAAGGTGGCCTGGTCTGATTAATCACGTTTCTTTTACATCATGTGGATGGCCGGGTGCGTGTGCGTCACTTACCTGGTGAACACATGGCACCAGGATGCACTAAGGCAAGCCGGCAGAGGCAGTGTGATGCATCGGGCAATGTTCTGCTGGGAAACCTTGGGTTCCACCATCCATGTGGATGTTACATTGACACGTACCATCTACCTAAGCATTGTTGCAGACCATGTGCACCCTGACTTAGCCTCCAAATTTCCCAGATCTCAATCCAATTGATCATCTGTGGGATGTGCTGGATAAACAAGTCTGACCCACGGAGGCCCCACCTCACAACTTACAGGAGTTAAAGGATCTGCTGCTAACATCTTGGTGCCAGATACCACAGCACACCTTCAGGGGTCTAGTGGAGTCCATGTGTCGATGAGTCAGGGCTGTTTTGGCAGCAAAAGGGGGACCAACACAATATTGGGAAGGTGGTCATAATGTTATGCTTCATTGGTGTATATCCTCTGTATGCTAACGGAAAGTGGCATCTTTATTTTTGGCACCGGATATCATCATTCTGGTGTAGACAACGTACACAATCCCAATACAAAAGTAGAATTCAGCAGCTCTGACACCAGCATGTTCACTGCCTAACCAAACAGACCCTTAAATTAAATTAAATCTTACTTATAATAACTTGGCTGATCTAGAGGTACATACTTTTTATTTTCTGGAAACATTGTGTTTTATTGCCTTCTCTAGTTTCTATTCTTTCTCATGGTATTAGATGCGGTCGACTCACACTTTGACGGAACATGTAATTTTGAGGAAGTATTCTGCAGTGCTAGGATTATTTTGGTGGCTAAAACCTCAAACATTTTTCCAAGGTTTTGCCTGCCTAAGCCTTTCAACGCTAACGTTAAATCTTGTGTTAAATGTGTTTACTAGATGGGTCATTGCGATAAGAGTTATCTATGTAAGAGGCACACATACTATTTTCCCTGCAGATACTCGTATCTAATCCTCAAGTATCTGCCATATTGAGTATTTAACATTTACTGCATTTAGCAGACACTTTTATTCAAAGCAGCTTCCAAGTATGACTTTTACTGTTTGAGCAATTGAGGGTTAAGAATGTAGCTCAAATGCCCAACAGTGGCAACTTGGCTTAAACCGGCAACCTTCTGATTACTATTCCAGTAGCTAAACCGCTCAGCTACCACTGTCGTAAGTACTAATACAGAGACTCACTTCAGCAATCTAATCTTAATCTTCATTTTTGTATTTTTTATTGTGATAATTATACCAAATAAAACATGGTAAAATTAAAGTCAGAATTAAATCTTAAATCATTCTAGGATTGTGTGAAATTATGTGACCTGGCAACACGTTTCACCTTTTAAACTTGTAAAAGGAACTGTAAATAATACATGACAAAACTTCTCATGTATATTTACTAGGGATGTAAAGATACACTCTACCCACGATGCAATGCGATTCACGAGACTGAACGATTTTTTTCCTGATTTTTTTAAACAAAATGAAATTAAAGACAAATTATGACAGTTTCCTTTTATTATTTATCTTTAAAATAATAAAATACTGTATTTGTGCTTATCATTTATTTATCTAAATAATGAATGTCCTTTTATTTCTGAGGTAGGTACAAACTGCAAAACAATGCTGCACATTTCCCTTTTTGTAGGTACAGTTTGTTTGGCATCTGCCAATAATCCATCCAATTGCCAAATAGTGAAGTGTGAATTCTCACTTCAGAGTACATTTGTACTGCTCCAGAGTCCAGCAGTAGAATGATTTATACCACTCCAGCCGACATGGCTTGCCATTGTGCATGGTTACCCTTGGTTTGTGTGCAGCTGCTCACCCATGAAACTGGGCAAAACCCATTTTGTAATGCTCTGATTTCAGATGCAGTTTGGAACGTTGTAGGAATGGACAACGTTTTTTGCACTTTGCAGTTTTAGAACTCTGTGACTGCTCTGTCAGTCTGTGGTGACTATGCTACTGTTGCGTCTATATGCCTACATTTCACAATAATAGCACTAACAGTTGACTGTGGATTGTCTATCATTTTACAAACTGACTTTTAGCAGGGCTGGCATCCTATAACAGCCATGTTTAAAATGCCTCAGTTATTTAGTACCACCCATTCTACTGCCAGCATTTCTCTGTGGAGAGTGTGTGGCTATGCCCTTAAATTTATATATCATTAGAAATGGTTGTGGCTACTGGCTACACACTTTTGGCCATATTGTGTATATACATTAGGGTTGGGTGGTATGACGGTATTACGGTATACCGCGGTATTTAAAAATGGTGACGGTATTTTAAAAATGTGAAGTGCCATTGTTGTAGGTGGTTTGAGCTCACTGATTGGTTGTGGAGGTGCTCACTTTTTGAGGTGATGACACAAAAGCTAGGGAGCGCTCTAGATAGGGTGTGTTCAAACACCTAGTGAGCTGCCTTGCTGTCTTACTGCCTACATAGGCAGCTGCCTCAGTAAAGAGGATTCTAAGTCAATGACTTATTATAAGGCAGGTTATTCAAACGCTCTACTTGTTCCATCGGTTTTTGCTTGCTAAGCTAACAGTTAGTATCTTGCCATTCAAAACCATGGGATGGGGTGGCACAACGTGCTGGCATGTCATCACATCTGTGTACCGAATACGGTTACATTCACTGGCAAGCCCGAACTTGCAAAAAACACACTTTTTTGCAAGTTTATACAATATAATATTATCTGTGTGTGTGTGTGTGTCGCGCTCACTCTTCGCGATACTCGGATTTCGGATTTGAATTCCGACAATAAACAGCTTTCATTATGACTGGTTAATTCTCCGTACTGATGTGAAGCAGAATTGGTGTATTACAGCCAATAAGAACGGCGCAGAAATGAAAAGAACATATAAAACATATACAGTGTATCACAAAAGTGAGTACACCCCTCACATTTTTGCAAATATTTGATTATATCTTTTCATGGGACAACACTATAGAAATAAAACTTGGATATAACTTAGAGTAGTCAGTGTACAGCTTGTATAGCAGTGTAGATTTACTGTCTTCTGAAAATAACTCAACACACAGCCATT
Organism: Trichomycterus rosablanca; assembly: GCF_030014385.1. Taxonomy (NCBI): domain Eukaryota; kingdom Metazoa; phylum Chordata; class Actinopteri; order Siluriformes; family Trichomycteridae; genus Trichomycterus; species Trichomycterus rosablanca. Next base: position 44,309,848 of record NC_085990.1, on the reverse strand, counting down.
AATGTCTAAATGGCTGGCAACATAAGTGAGTACACCCCACAGTGAACATGTCCAAATTGTGCCCAAAGTGTCAATATTTTGTGTGACCACCATTATTATCCAGCACTGCCTTAACCCTCCTGAGCATGGAATTCACCAGAGCTGCACAGGTTGCTACTGGAATCCTCTTCCACTCCTCCATGATGACATCATGGAGCTGGTGGATGTTAGACACCTTGAACTCCTCCACCTTCCACTTGAGGATGCGCCACAGGTGCTCAATTGGGTTTAGTCCATCACCTTTACCTTCAGCTTCCTCAGCAAGGCAGTTGTCATCTTGGAGGTGTGTTTGGGGTCATTATCCTGTTTGAAAACTGCCATGAGGCCCAGTTTTCGAAGGGAGGGGATCATGCTCTGTTTCAGAATGTCACAGTACATGTTGAAATTCATGTTTCCCTCAATGAACCGCAGCTCCCCAGTGCCAGCAACACTCATGCAGCCCAAGACCATGATGCTACCACCACCATGCTTGACTGTAGGCAAGATACAGTTGTCTTGGTACTTCTCACCAGGGCGCCGCCACACATGCTGGACACCATCTGAGCCAAACAAGTTTATCTTGGTCTCGTCAGACCACAGGGCATTCCAGTAATCCATGTTCTTGGACTGCTTGTCTTCAGCAAACTGTTTGCGGGCTTTCTTGTGCGTCAGCTTCCTTCTGGGATGACGACCATGCAGACCGAGTTGATGCAGTGTGCGGCGTATGGTCTGAGCACTGACAGGCTGACCTCCCACGTCTTCAACCTCTGCAGCAATGCTGGCAGCACTCATGTGTCTATTTTTTAAAGCCAACCTCTGGATATGACGCCGAACATGTGGACTCAACTTCTTTGGTCGACCCTGGCGAAGAATTTTCCGAGTGGAACCTGTCCTGGAAAACCGCTGTATGACCTTGGCCACCATGCTGTAGCTCAGTTTTAGGGTGTTAGCAATCTTCTTATAGCCCAGGCCATCTTTGTGGAGAGCAACAATTCTATTTCTCACATCCTCAGAGAGTTCTTTGCCATGAGGTGCCATGTTGAATATCCAGTGGCCAGTATGAGAGAATTGTACCCAAAACACCAAATTTAACAGCCCTGCTCCCCATTTACACCTGGGACCTTGACACATGACAACAGGGAGGGACAACGACACATTTGGACACAATTTGGACACAATTTGGACATGTTCACTGTGGGGTGTACTCACTTATGTTGCCAGCTATTTAGACATTAATGGCTGTGTGTTGAGTTATTTTCAGAAGACAGTAAATCTACACTGCTATACAAGCTGTACACTGACTACTCTAAGTTATATCCAAGTTTCATGTCTATAGTGTTGTCCCATGAAAAGATATAATGAAATATTTGCAGAAATGTGAGGGGTGTACTCACTTTTGTGATACACTGTATATAACGGTTCCCAGAGATGCGACTCGGTTCATTTGAAAGAGCCGTTCAATAGAATCGGATCGTTCGCGAACGACCCATTAGTAACAGAGAGGCGTCAGTATACAGTATTAACCCCCCCCCGCGGTAATACTGTATACCGCGGTATTTTATGAAGACGGTATGACGGTATGAAAATCGGCAATATCGCCCAACCCTAATATCTCTTGTATATATTCATTATGTACATGTACTCATTATGTATACCTTGTGTATAGAACCTCACCCCAGCAGAGGCACCTAGTAGCTGGAACGCATGTACCCGGATCTGTCCTCTTATAGCTTGACCTTCATTTTCTCTGTAAAATGGCGTCAATTTAGCAGAGCTGCTCAAACTAGCACACTAAAAATAAGCTGTACAATTCCCACCACTGTCTTTATCGCTGTAGACTCTGCTGGATCCGCACGTCAGCATCATAAGTGTTTGTATAACGGTACATTAGTCAGCTAAAATGTTCTTACACATTAAATATTACAATGTGTTTAAACATGTATGCAGCATGCTGTTTTTAACAGTCTCCCGTCTTTAATATCTAAAGCTGTGAGAAAAGATGGTCTGAAAAGTACTGCTGTCTACAGCTTCACTCCCATCGATTGTCATGCCTTAGGAGATATTCAGAAGCATTTCTCACTTTCACTGTATAGCACACTCACACAGCAACATAATTATTCTTTTATATCTATCCATTTCTGCCTCTTGTCACTCAGGTAGTACAGCACAAACTGATAAACCATATTAGCCCCTCATACATTATAGAAGCTATAAAGTATATTAACGCCTGACCATAAGCTTGTTACACAGTCATATTCAATATTCATATTCAATCATATTCATATAAAAGTGCCCCCTTGCCTATGGCTGACATAGCTTCCACTCTTCTTGGAAGCATTTTCACAAGACTTTGGATGTGTCTTTGGGAATTTGTGCCCTTCAATCAAAAGAGCATTTGGAGGGTCAGACACCAATGATGGATGAGAAGGCCTGGCTTGCACAAAATATTAGTTTTCCCAAAGGTGTCCAGCTGGACATGGATCAGGGCTTTGGGTGCACCACAGAGTTTCTCCACACCAAATTGGTCAAACCATGTGGTGCACAGTCATGCTGGAACAGAAAGGGGACCGGACTATGTGGGTGGGGTCTTCAGGACCCTGATGGGCAGACAGAGAGGCGCCTGTGCAGAATACATAGGTGAAAAAGGGTTCCGCTAAGGGCTGCAGGTGGGTCGGAGGAGGCGTGAGCAGCTATATACCCACCTCGACTGCAACCAGGGATCCCCCAGCAGCAGAATTATTATTGGGTTATTCAGAAATTCTAAGGTGCTAATAACACTAGAAGATGATGTTTTGTCTTTGTGGGTGTATTTTATCGTGTCTTATTTTATCAAGGACTCTTATAATCTGGTTATGTCAGGTCTGTTCTAAGAGGCTATCAGTCCTTGCTAATAAATCTTTTCCCTTTGTCCCATACAGTTAATCAGCAGAGGAGAGCTCATGTACCTTAACTGCTTTAAAACTGATTTGGACAAACTGAGGACGACCACCTCCTTACAAGGCCAATGACCTTCGATCTTGTACGTATACATTGTCAGTTGTTTCTTTTACCAGTCATGTCGGAGTAAGTCCTATTATTTAGGTGGTGGATCATTCTCAGCACTGCAGTGACACTAACATGGTGGTGGTCTGTTAGTGTGTGTTGTGCTGGTATGAGTGGATCAGACACATCGTCACCGTGTCCACTCACTGTCCACTCTATTAGACACTCCTACATAGTTAGTTCACCCTGTAGATGTAAAGTCAGAGACGATCACTCATCTACTGCTGCTGTTTGAGTTGGTCATCTTCTAGACCTTAATCAGTGGTCACAGGACGCTGCCCACGGGGCGCTGTTGGCTGAATATTTTTGGTTGGTGGACTATTCTCAGTCCAGCAGTGACAGTGAGGTGTTTAAAAACTCCATCAGCATTGCTGTGTCTGATCAGTGTCACCCACCACCCAAATAATACCTGATCTGTGGTGGTCCTGGGAGGGTCCTGACCATTCAGCATGAAAGGGGGCTAACAAAGCATGCAGAGAAGCAGATGGACTACAGTCAGTAATTGTAGAACTACAAAGTGCTTCTATATGGTAAGTGGAGCTGATAGAATGGACAGTGAGTGTAGAAACAAGGTTAATGTTATGGTTGATCGGTGTATACAGGTGTACAATACAACTAAATTCTCTTATCGCATATACCAGCTTGTTTGGAAGCTGGGGTCAGACCGCAGGGTCAGCTATCGTACGGCGCCCCTGGAGGAGAAAGGGTTAAGGGCCTTGTTCTGCATGGCAGAGCTGGGATTCGAACTCTCAACCTTTCAGTTGATAGCCCAAAGCTCTAACTGGCAAAAGTAAAAAAAAAAAAAAAAAAAAAAAAAAAAAAAAACTCCAAAAAATAAGACTTTTTACCCACTTACAGCTAATGACGTAAGTTGGCAGCTTCATATTAATACCCAATGTCAACTACTGTCCACATACTTTTGACCATCTAGTCTATTTCAGTATCTTAAATATGAAATCTTGAAGAATTGTGTCCCTACTTGCATAATTATTCAATTGATTTACTTCTTTCTTTGTATCCTCAGGATCTACTCAGTGGTTTGGTTCCGCTTCTGTAATGGAAAATCGTGGTGAGTGATTATTATATATTGTTGCGCCCTCTACTGGTTTGAATTCCTGTGTCACTAAACGGCTGCAGAGCTGCTTGAATGTTTCACTTGATCATTGACCTTGAGTATTACATTAGCATAATATGTTTGTGTTGGGCTCTGTGGAGATAAACAGGTAATTAAGGCAGGATTTGCGCATATATAATAAGCAATGCAGTACACTGGGCAATATCATAACATTTATAATGGGAAAATCTCATTTTAGTTTATCTTGTGTACTTGTTATAGCACAGACAGTTTGTTAGGTTCTGATATGGAAGAATTGAAGTTAAGTCGGAGTTGGTGCATCATTGTAAAGCTCTTGGATGACATTTTTTTAATTAAATGAGTAGTTTAAACAAACGTTAAATATGCATGTGTTTGCCCTTGCTGTAAATGTTTTCAGAAAGCCAAGACATGCTTGGTGTGTAAAGCGAGTGCCTTCAGTTATGCTATTTGGTAACTAAATTTAAAGATATTTTTGACATTTTAACTGTGGAGTCGAGGTTGATTTTGTGTATTTTCCTTCTATGCATAATTATACATCTCATTTAGCAGTAAATATTACAGACCACTTTTGGTATTTTGCTTTATAGCACAACCTAATCTACAGGAAATATATGGAGGAATTCTTTTTTTTTTTTGGCCTAAAAAGAAAATGTATAAATATTAGGGATGTAACGATACACTCTACCCATGATGCGATACGATTAACGATACTGGATTCACGATATGATTTTTTTCCCAATTTTTTTTTTTTTAACAAAATGAAATTGAAGACAAATTATGACAAAGTTTCTTTTATTATTTCTCTTTAAAAATAAAATAAAATACTGTATTTGTGCTTATCTTTTATTTATCTAAGTAATGAATGTCCTTTTATTTCTGAGGTAGGTACAAACTATGCCAAATAATGTTTATTGTGTAAAAAAAAACTGAAATGAAATTTTAAAACAAATCCAACATTAAATAAATAAATGAATAATACAAATAATGAAAGTATCCTCACATAAATACATTTGGCTGGAAAATCCCCTACCTGGCAACTTTGTGAAGTGCCATCAACCATAAATTGTTTTTATTATTTATTTATTATACAACACTTAAGTTACTGTTGAAAGCTTGGACTTGCATGCAACAAAATTTAAACCAAGATTAACATTTACCTTGTTTTACTCACACACACAAAGACACACAAGTAATGCTTAGTAATAAACTGTAGTTTCTAAAGCATTCTTTGCTTGTTTTAATGAGCTTGAGAAGAAATTAACATTATTCTAAACTAACATTTGCATGTCCAAAGACGTGCAAGTGAGGTGAATTGGAGATACTAAATTGTCCAAGACTGTGTTTGATATGACCTTGTGAATTGATGAACCTTGTGTAATGAGTAACTACCGTTCCTGTCATGAATGTAACCAAAGTGTAAAACATGACGTTAAAATCCTAATAAACAAACAATATTAATGTAAAGCCAAATTGGAAAGATGTTCTATATTCAAAACAGTCAATTTTGCTAGGTGCTAAGGCGCATCGGTAAATATGATAGCCCATTACCACTGGAATCCCCAGTGCTGTGTTTTATTACTGTCCTGTCCGTCTATGGTGTGTTACTGCATTGTGCCCAGTGATTCTGGGGAAACCAGACCCATCGCTACCCTGACCAGGATAAAGTGGTGATAAAACAAAAAAAATAAATAAAAGTTTAATAAAATATGCATCTGTCCAGTTTTATTCCTGTGGATGAAACTCACATTCCTACATTATGTCAGTATTTGCTCAAATAGTTGCTCAGTTCATTTCATAAAGCAAATCAACTACAGCTCAGTTTTTCCAGGTCGCAGCTGTACTAAAACCCACCAGCTGTGAGTGTTTGAATCAGTGCCTCAGTGTAGATGCTGTAACTGGGACACACAGAAATAGGACTGCAACTTACATATAAGTGGCTTTATTTTAATTAGAGCTCATTCACTTGAGTTTAGTCCTGGTCTGGTGGATATTTGAATGGCTTTTGAAGGTCAAATATATACAACCCCTGGCAAAAATTATGGAATCACCACTCTTGGAAGATGTTCTTTCAATTGTTTAATTTTGTAGAAAAAAAAGAAATCACAGACATGCCACAAAACTATCATTTCTCAAACTGTCAACCCTCTGGCATTAAGAAACAATAAAAAAAGAAACAAATATAATAGTTGTGGTCAGTCACAATTGCTTTTTTTTTAGATCAAGTAGAGGAAAAAAATATGGAATCACTCAAATCTGAGGAAAAAATTATGGAATCATTAGAAAACACTGCACCATTATTACTTTGTTGCACCACCTCTGGCTTTTATAATGGTTTAAACTCTCTGAGGCATGGAGTTAACTAATGACAAACAGTATTCTTCATCAATCTGCCTTCAACTGTCTCTTGCTGTTGCCAGATCAGCTTTGCAGGTTGGAACCTTGTCATTGACCATTTTCTTCAATTTCCACCAGAGATTTTCAAATGGATTGAGATCCGGACTATTTGCAGGCCATGCCATTGACATTATGTGTTTTCTTGAAGGAAAGTTTTCACGTCCTTTGCCCTATGGCAAGATGCATTATCATCTTGAAAAATGAAGTCATCATCACCAAACATCCTTTCAACTGATGGAATAAGAAAAGCGTCCAAAATTTCAATGTGGACTTTGGCATTTATTGAAGACCATCTCCCCTGTGCCTTTACCCGACATGCAGGCCAATATCATCAACAACTGTGGAAATTAACATGTTTTCTTTAGGCAGTTATCTTCATAAATTTCATTGGACAGACACCAAACAAAAGTTCCAGCATCATCACCTTGCCCAATGCAGATTCGCGATTCATCACTGAAGATCACTTTTATCCAGTCACCCACAGTCCACGATTGCTTTTCTTTAGCCTACTTTAACCTTGTTCTTTTCTTTTTAGGTGTTAATGATGGCTTTTGTTTGGCTTTTCTGTATGTAAATCCCATTTCTTTTAGGTGATTTCTTACAGTTCAGTCACAGACATTGACTCCACTTTCCGGCCACTTGTTTCTCATTTGTTTTGTTGTGCATTATCTGTTTTCAAGACATATTGCTTTAAGTTTTCTATCTTGATGCTTTGATGTCTTACTTGGTCTACCAGTATGCTTCCCTTTTACAACCTTCCCATTTTGTTTGTACTTGGTCCAGATTTTAAACACAGCTTACTGGGAACAACCAACATCTTTTGAGACATTCCACAATGATTTATCTTCTTGAAGGAGTTTTATAATCCTCTCATTTGTTTCAACTGACATATCTTGTGTTGGAACCATGATTCATGACAATCTGCTTTGTGCAACAGCTCTCCGAGGTGTAAGCACTCTTTTTAAACTGAAGAATAATTAGCAAATCTAATCTGCTGCAGATGTTTTGTTTTTAAACTGCAAATTACAGAGTGATTCCATAATTTTTTCCTCAGATTTGAGTGATTCCATATTTTTTTCCTCTACTTGATCTAAAAAAAGCAATTGTGACTGACCACAACTATTATATTTGTTTCTTTTTTTTATTGTTTCTTAATGCCAGAAGGTTGACATTTTGAAAAATGATAGTTTTGTGGCATGTCTGTGATTTATTTTTTTTCTACAAAATTAAACAACTGACAGAACATCTTCCAAGAGTGGTGATTCCATATTTTTGCCAGGGGTTGTATATATATATACAGTATATATAGGTTGTAAGTTTTATCCATTCCATTTGGGTGGCATGGTGGCTCAGTGGGTAGCACTGTTGCCTCACAGCAAGATCCTGGGTTCGATCCCCAGGTGGGGCGGTCCGGGTCCTTTCTGTGAGTAACTACCGTTACTCATACTCTTAATAAATATCCATTCAATTTCCATTTTTTTTATTTACTGCTTTATCCTGGCTGGGTTGCGGTGGGTCCCAAAACAATCTTTTGCAGGTCTTTGGCCATCCCCCTTCCTCAGACATAGCATAATAAACTAATTTAAACAGTCTTGTTTTTGTTGAATTTAAGATGTTTTTGTAGGTTTTTTTTTTCTGTTTATGCCCCTCCCCCCCCATTTTCTTTCAGTCTAGTCATATCTAATTACCCAACCATAAGGCTTGTTGATTTATCCTCTCTTGCTTTTTCAACCCTTCTTCTTGCAGTCTTATGTTGTTAGAAGGCCTGTTTATTCTCACAGAATTGCTAAATACTGTGATAGCATTAACTGGTAATCCTTTAGCCAATGAAGTGCTCATAACAAATCACAAAACTAATGGGGCTTTTAGATGGAATGAGATGTATGTTCAAGGTCAGCCTAGTTTGTTCTCTATTGATTCTGTGTCTGAGGAAAAATAACCTGTTTAGGTTGTGGTTAGATAAATGGGTATGATGTGTCAGCAAACAGAGCATTACAATGGAGGTTGTTGGGAGTCATTCATAAATGTGTCACACGTACACACTCATTTTGCTCTAATGCGAACTCCTAGATAAGCTTGCATGCTTGGAATTCCAATGGATCAGAACGAGAGGATTTAACTGACTGGTTCCTCTAGGGGGCACTGTACTGTGTTCTGTATTTTTAACTGGACATTTTGGTAACACTGGAATGAGGAACACATCTGTGATTAATTCATAGATTAAAATCGTGTACATACTACAAGTCATCAATACAACACCGACAAGCAATTAACAGTTTATTAGGGCTTTATTTAGAGCACTATTATACTTTGAATGGTAATCGTACCTGCATCTTATGAATTACTATTTCTGTTAGGGGCTGCAAATAATAATAAATAAATAAACAGTCGTTTTACTAGAGTTTTACCTTTACAAGGATCTACAGCATTGTGGTAATTGGGTTTAGTGTTGTTTAAATAATGCCCCTGGTGTCTAATTCCTTGTTTCCTTGGCGTAAAAAATAAATAAGTACATAAATATTCCTTGTTTTAATAAGTAAATGTACTCACTCACTCACTCATTCACTGTCTTAACCGCTTATCCAATTAGGGTCGCGAGGGAGGTGCTGGAGCCTATCCCAGCTTTTCAATGGGCGCAGGGCACACAGTAACACCCTGAACGGGGCGCCAGTTCTTCGCAGGGCAGACACACACTCACACACCCACACACACCCATTCACCTATAGGGCAATTCAGTGTCTCCAGTTAACTTGACTGCATGTTTTTGGACTGTGGGATGAAACCGGAGCTCCCGGAGGAAACCCACACAGATACGGGGAGAACATGTAAACTCCGCACCGGACCACCCTGCCTGGGGATCGAACCCAGGAACTTTTTGGTGTAAGGCGACAGTGCTACCCACTGAGCCACCTTGCCGCCCTAAGTAAATGTACTGCATTAGTTATTTGCTTAATACATTTTGATAACACATATAATTAGCATTTTTTTTGGAAATAATGTTTTTACATTTACTTAAGTTATTAATACATACTTATTATTTTAACCCATTTTTTAAAATATGTGTTTGTATTTTTACTAAAAGACTCATTGGTCAGTACGTTTGTTATTGCATATAAGAACACAAATCTGGAAAACACATTGAAAAAGAAATGCTGATTTAATTTAATCAAAGCAAATTTATCATAAAAATGAGCTGCTTGTTTAGTAATAGATAAACCCACTAGAGCTGTTTTTTCTCTAATAATGTACTCACAAAAATGAATAGTAATCAATAGTAAATGGCTAGCATTTTATGAAACTATGCATGGGAGATGTACCATCGCTGTCATTCATCTTGTAAACACTGGTGCCAACGTTCTATTCCATGCACTTTTTAATTTGAATGTATTCTGCCTTAACACCTCTAAGTTTGTCATTTGTCACTGGCCCAAGTAGAGATTTTTACTAAATCAGGGTGCAAATAAATTACATTTTATATTTGTTTACATTTATGTGCAAATCTGGGGGAAAACCCTGAAGGAAAAACAAAACTGCATTGGTATGATATAGTAAAATTTTACCCCATTCTTCCAGTTGTTGACCATATTGTTTTAATGAAGTTCCTTTTAGTCATACACACACACACATGTTGCATGTTGACCCAAGCTTCCTGGAATGATAGGCATCCATCTGTAACTGACCTGCTGGCTTTCTGATTTCTGAAATCGGGAAGGTGGGGGTTCTGGTTGGTGCAGAGGGAGGGTCAGTGTAAAGGAAAATAGTGGGAAGTAACAGAAGGAGGAGTACAGAGTGCCAGCACGGGAGAAGGGAGGTAATGTTGGTGAAAGAGTCCCTGAGAGAAAAGGCACAGCACAGTGAAGATCAGTGAGACGGCGTGGGAAGAAAAGAGAAGCTGGTAGTTAAGAAGTAAAGAACTGTTAAAAAAAAAAAAAAAAAAAAAAACTGGTAAACTAAGTCAGGCAGTTTAGCTGCTTAGTAAAAGTGCCCGTTCCTAGGGCAGAACTAAAAGCTTAGGCCCTTAGGGCCAGGAGTATGGGACAGAGCTTCTCTCTGGAGACAACATCTCAGGACTTTAGTACACACACTGGTGAGTTACTATACAAGTCATTTTTGAGATTTTTTTTAATGGTTTAATACCAGCATAAATTACATTCCACATTACTTGCTTGTTTTATTCGTACAACCTAACATTTTTATCTTAATGTCTTTAAAAATATTTTTATACTCTGTAAAAAGTCTTTTTTGTTAACAAACAAGACTCCCGCAAATGTTCCATGTATGTTCCTTTCAGATAACATCTGTGATGTGTAAGCCACTGACAAATGACTGTTTCACAATGGTAATTTAGACATTATTGACACTTCTTATTATTATTATTAAAATAAATATGACATTTGTATGTGCAAACATCTAATTTATGTAAATCAACAGAAACTACTTTAAAATGCAATTTTTGCTATACAAAAAAACATGTGTCAGAATTACTATTACAGATGTTGTCTTAGGGCAGGGGTGTCAAACTCATTTTCACCGAGGGCCATATTAGCATTATGGTGGTCCTCAAAGGGCCGATTGTAACGTATCCTGCTATGATTGAAGTCTTGGACAATTTTTTGTTTTTCTTGGAGGCTAAATTCTGTGTTTGGTGTCAAAATGCCAAATTTATACTGTATATTTATAATGTACGTATATCTACATTTATATTGTACTCTTTTACCACAGACATGGCCTCATAACACGAGACGTACCGCTTTTTCTTCTCAAAGCACAAACTTGTATTCACTTTTTTTCATCTTTTATGAAATTACCTTCCTTCTGCTTCAATTTTCTCTTCTTGTACATTTTGGGATTATTTATGAATATTTCTCAACATCGCCGCTTCAGTTAAACGCTGATGTGGAAACACTGCCATCTAGTTGTGGGATGCGGTCACTTCGTGAGTCACAAAATCGGCATGCATTGTGGGAAATGCAGTTTATGTACGATTTTACAGTGTATTTTAAGTACTTATCAGTACACCCTTAGTGCTGGTCTCAAGCTCGGATAGATAGGAGTGTTGCATCAGGAGGGACATCCGGTGTACAAACTGTTTCAGGTCAAATATTCAGACAAATGATCTGCTGTGACTCTCTGATGGGAGCTGTCAAAAGAAAACATTTATTATTAAAAAGTGAATGACAGCTTTTAAAAATAAAACACCTTTTTTTATGCATTGCTCCTCTAAGTTGGATGGCAAAAAGGATATTGGCAATTTAATGGACTTAAAATCATACAATGCCTTTGAGTGATCAGTCTGTGCATGTGACTACAGACCGGTGGCTGTTATTGAAGCAAAATGTGACTCTACAAAGTATTAAATCAGGTGACTGAGATTTTGAGACATTTTGCCTTTTTCTTGTCATTGTATAAATGAGGCTTTAATTTAGTTTTTAATTTAGACTAGAATTAGAAGAAGAAAGCTTTTCATTTTCATTTCATTTCATTTTCGCCATTTAACAGACGCCTTTATCCAAAGCGACTTACATTACAGTTACAGTCTGAGCAATTGAGGGTTGAGGGCCTTGCTCAAGGGCCCAACAGCATCAACCTGGCAGTGGTGGGGCTTGAACCAGTAACCTTCTGGTTACTAGTCCAGTACCTTAACCACTAGGCTACGGCTTGCTTTTATTTGTCATATACACTGATCAGTCATAACATTAAAACCACCTCCTTGTTTCTACTCACTGTCCATTTTATCAGCTCCACTTACCATATAGAAGTACGTTGTAGTTCTACAATTACTGACTGTAGTCCATGCTTTGTTAGCCCCCTTTCTTGCTGTTCTTCAATGGTCAGGACCACCACAGAGTAAGTATTATTTAGGTGGTGGATCATTCTCAGCACTGCAGTGACACTGACATGGTGGTGGTGTGTTAGTGTGTGTGGTGAGTTTTTAAATACCGTGTCCACTCACTGTCCACTCTATTAGACACTCCTACCTAGTTGGTCCACCTTGTAGATGTGAAGTCAGAGACGATCGCTCATCTATTGCTGCTGTTTGAGTCGGTCATGTTTTAGACCTTCATCAGTGGTCACAGGACGCTGCCCACAGGGCGCTGTTAGCTGGATATATTTTTGGTTGGTGGACTATTCTCAATCCAGCAGTGACAGTGAGGTGTTTAAAAACTCCAGCAGCATTGCTGTGTCTTATCCACTCATACAAATAGAAACAAGAAGGTGGTTTTAATGTTATGGCTGATCAGTGTATACAAATACATGTGTACAGTACGATGAAATTCTTTCTTTGCATGTTTGGAAGCTGGGGTCAGAGTGCAGGGTCAGCCATTGTATGGAACCCCTGGAGCAGAGAGGGTTAAGGGCCTTTCTCAACCGGCCAACAGTGGCTGCATGGCAGAGCTGGGATTCGAACTCTCAACCTTTTAGGCTACCACTGTACCACTGTACCACTAGACAGTTTCAAGTATCTTTATTGGTAGGATCCTAAATAACTTCAGATAGGCTACAGTACATATACTGCATGGTGTATAACACGTGTAGAAGCCCTGATTGTAGTGATAGTGATCCATGTACATAAAATGTGTCTATTTAGACCTTCCATAATTGACTGGAAAAATATTTTCTGTATATTCTGTTTGTGTTGTACTGTATAATACACAGTGTTACTGTTTGTAGTGCTTTGACAGTCATTTATGTGAAACAAACAGGAGATGGCTGGAAAACCGCTATGATACAAACTTTTTTAGATTACATAGCAGAGTGTTGAGCTGATCTTGTGGTTTTATTGATCGGAGAAAGAGCTATTACTTGCAATAAAAGCGAGAGTAGGAGGAAGTTGCTTTTCCTCATGAGTTCTCCCAGCAAAGCCTTATCTTGCACTGCTCTAGGCTTGCCTTTAAACCACTGGCATCTGATCAGCTCTGTCTTCATTTATTGTGCAGTACACATGCCTTATTTTATCTGAATATAATGTTGAAGTACAGTGAGCTGTTTACACTCATCATGTTTATAATTCTGTTTACAATGGAAATGTAGTAAGAATCAGTTTACACTGTTGATATGGAAAGTGTTTGTTAACAATTATCATGTAGTACAGACATCTGTTTACACTGGTGGTGTATTGCATTTGTTCACGCTAGTTTCATTGTACAGACATCTGTTTGGTTATGCTGTGGATCATTATGTATGGATGATTTTAAATGCTTTGGCTATTAAAGTGCATCTGTTTACAATTCTAACATAGTCCCGACATACACCGATCAGCCATAACATTAAAACCACCTCCTTACTGTAGTTCATCTGTTTCTCTGCATGCTTTGTTAGCCCCCTTTCACCCTGTTCTTCAATGGTTAGGACACTCTCAGGACCACCACAGAGTAGGTATTATTTGGGTCGCGGGTCATTCTCGGCACTGCAGTAACAATGACATGGTGGTGCTGTGTTAGTGTGTGTTGTGCTGGTATGAGTGGATAAGACACAGCAGCACTGATGGAGTTTTTAAACACCTCACTGTCACTGCTGGACTGAGAATAGTCCACCAGCCAACAGCACCCTGTGGGCAGCGTCCTGTGACCACTAATAAAGATCTAGAAGATGACCAACTCAAACTGCAGCAATAGATGAGCGATCGTCTCTGACTTTACATCTGCAAGGTGGACCAACTAGGTAGGAGTGTCTAATAGAGTGGACAGTGAATGGACACGGTGTGTCTGATCCATACCAGCACAACACACACTAACACACCACCATATTCATGTCAGTGTCACTGCAGTGCTGAGAATGATCCACCACCCAAATAATACCTGCTCTGTGGTGCTCCTGGGAGAGTCCTGACCATTGAAGAACAGCATGAAAGCAGGCTAACAAACCATGCAGAGAAACAGATGGACTACAGTCAGTAATTGTAGAACTATAAAGTTCTTCTGTATGGTAAGCGGAGCCGATAAAATGGACAGTGAGTGTAGAAACAAGGAGGTGGTTTTAATGTTATGGCTGATCAGTGTATTTTTGGTGGGAGTTTAGTACCAACATAATATAGACATCAGGTTCTAAAACATTCATTTAAATGATGACGTACTTCACACATCTGTTTGTAGTGGTAGTTTAGTCCTGATGTTTGTATGTGCCAGTATTGTTTAACCATCCATTTATGCCTAGTAATGTAGTAAGAACATACATAATACATACCGTGGTGGGAAAAAGTATTTGCCCCCTTACTGATTGCACATTGGTCACAACAGAATGTGCTGTTAAACAAAAGAAACATGAGCAATCAAGAAAAATGTCATAATGTTTTGATGAATATAAAAAGTCTATACATCCCTGTTCAAATGGCAGGATTTTTTATCTAAAAAACAGACAAAGATGAATTTCCAGATTTTTTTTTTTACATTTAATGTAACGTATAGTGTATACAGTATATAACATATAACGTAACATTTTAATAAAAAAAACAGAAATAATTTAGAGATGAAATAAAAATACAAACTAGAGTAATGGGGTTGCATAAGTGTGCACACCCTCTTATAACAATGAAGAGGAATTTAATCTTTCAAAGTATAACTCTACATCTACAAAAGAATGTCTTCACAAGAAGTAGTAGCAGTTTTGGAAAGGCCAGAGCTCAGACCTCAGACCTCAGATTTGAATCCATTGAATTAAAGAATACATTTGAAAAGAATACGTATGCACATTATGCATAATGTAAAAACACACTGAAGCAGCAGTTATACGAAGTTTCTGCAGTAAATAAAAATGTAGTCATTTTACCCACGCCCTTGCATATCACATCTAGTTCTGATATTATGTGTCATATTTTGCATGCACACTGTTTTTAATATCTACCCACAGATATTTGATGATTAAGTCTGGGGGATTTAAGGGCCATTCCAAAATCTTCAGTGCGAGTTTCATTTCATTTGAAGTAGTGCATGTTATTTTTTTGAACAATTCTATCTGACAGCTTTCATGGCCTTCCAAAGTCAACATTCAACTCTGATATTTTAAACTAGGATTCTAGCATTCCAGAATCAAAAAAGTATTTTTCTAAAGGCTTTATATTTTGCAGGTGCAGCACGGTTGCCTCACAGCAAGAAGGTCCTGGGTTTGATTCCCTGGTGGAGCGGCCCGGGTCCTTTCTGTGTGAAGTTTGTATGTTCTCCCCGTGTCTGCGTGGGTTTTCTCCAGGAGCTCTGGTTTCCTCCCACAGTCCAAAAACATGCAAGTGGGATGAATTGAAGATCCAAAATTGTCCATGACTGTGTTTGACATTAAAGACTTAAACTGATAAATCTTGTGTAACCAGTGACTACAGTGGGGACAAAAAGTATTTAGTCAGCCACTGATTGTGCAAGTTCTCCTACTTAGAGAGATGAGAGAGGTCTGTAATTTTCATCATAGGTACACTTCAACTATGAGAGACAAAATGAGAAAAAAAAATCCAGGATTTTTTAAGAATTTATTCGTAAATTATGGTGGAAAATAAGTATTTGGTCAATAACAAACAAGCAAGATTTCTGGCTCTCACAGACCTGTAACTTATTCTTTAAGAAGCTCTTCTGTCCTCCACTCGTTACCTGTATTAATGGCACCTGTTTGACCTCGTTATCTGTATAAAAGGCACCTGTCCACAGCCTCAAACAGTCAGACTCCAAACTCAACCATGGCCAAGACCAAAGAGCTGTCGAAGGACACCAGGAAGAAAATTGTAGACCTGCACCAGGCTGGGAAGAGTAAATCTACAATAGGCAAGCGGGTTGGTGTGAATAAATCAACTGTGGGAGCAATTGTAAGAAAATGGAAGACATACAAGACCATTGATAATCTCCCTTGGGGTCAAGATCTCATCCCAAGAACGGTGAGAACGGTGAGCAAAAATCCCAGAACTACACGGAGGGACCTGATGAATGACCTGCAGAGAGCTGGGACCAAAGTAACAAAGGCTACCATCAGTATACACACTACGCCGAGAGGGACTCAAATCCTGCAGTGCCAGGCGTGTCCCCCTGCTTAAGCCAGTACATGTCGTACAGAGCATATGGATGATCCAGAAGAGGATTGGGAGAATATCATGTGGTCAGATGAAACCAAAATGGAACTTTTTGGTAAAAACTCAACTCGTCGTGTTTGGAGGAAGAAGAAGAACCCAAGAACACCATACCTACTGTGAAGCATGGGGGTGGAAACATCATGCTTTGGGGCTGTTTTTCTGCAAAGGGGACAGGACGACTGATCCATGTTAAGGGAAGAATGAACGGGGCCATGTATCGTGAGATTTTAAGCCAAAACCTCCTTCCATCAGTGAGAGCATTGAAGATGGAACATGACTGGGTCTTCCAGCATGACAATGATCCCAAACACACCGCTCGGGCAACGAAGGAGTGGCTCCGTAAAAAGCATTTCAAGGTCCTGGAGTGGCCTAGCCAGTCTCCAGACCTCAACCCCATAGAAAATTTGTGGAGTCCGTGTTGCCCAGCGACAGCCCCAAAACATCACTGCTTTAGAGGAGATCTGCATGGAGGAATGGGCCAAAATACCAGCTACAGTGTGTGCAAACCTGGTGAAGACTTACAGGAAACGTTTGACCTCTGTCATTGCCAACAAAGGTTATGTTACAAAGTATTGAGTTGAACTTTTGTTATTGACCAAATACTTATTTTCCACCATAATTTACAAATAAATTCTTTAAAAATCCTACAATGTGATTTCCTGGATTTTTTTTCTCATTTTGTCTCTCATAGTTGAAGTGTACCTATGATGAAAATTACAGACCTCTCTCATCTTTCTAAGTAGGAGAACCTGCACAATCAGTGGCTGACTAAATACTTTTTGGCCCCACTGTACCTGTCCTGTCATTAATGTTACCAAAGTGTGTAAAACACTCGCTCACTCACTTGCTTAACCGCTTATCCAGTCAGGGTCGCGGAGGAGTGCTGGAGCCAATCCCAGCTTTTCAATGGGCGCAAAGCACACAGTAACACCCTGGATGGGGCGTCAGTCCATCGCAGTGCAGACACACATATACACACAGACACACACACACACACACACATTCACCTATAGAGCAATTCAGTGTCTCCAATTAACCTGACTGCATGTTTTTGGACTGTGGGAGGAAACCAGAGCTCCCGGAGGAAACCCATGCTGACACGGGGAGAACATGCAAACTCTGCACAGAAAGGACCCGGACCGCCCCACCTGGGAATTGAACCCAGGACCTTCTTGCTGTGAGGCGACTGTGCTACCCACTTAGCCACCGTGCCGGTGTGTAAAACATGACATTTTTAAAAATCCAAATAAATAAAATAAATATATTTTGCAGCCAACAAAGCAATAAATAGAACAGTAATGCAGTCATGTATACTTTGTGGTCTATCGATTATAGATTTGAGTGCTTGCTGTGTTTTTCACAGCTGTTTTTGTGTGTTGTGTTTGTCTTACATAAGCTTTTATATAGTGAAGAGAGAAAGGCTTTCATTACTCAGTGGGATCTGTACATGGTTAATTGGAGTTCATGCTGTGAACTGTTTTTGTCTTGATTCAATCTGTTCAGTGTGGTTTTGGCTAAAGCTGGATTACTGATGAACAGCACAAATCTCAAGTGTTTTCACTAAGCTTTTATTGTAAGATTATTGGTGAAAGATATGCACCGATCAGCCATAACATTAAAACCACCTCTTTGTTCCTACACTCACTGTCCATTTTATCAGCTCCACTTACCATATAGAAGCACTTTGTAGTTCTACAATTACTGACTGACATCTATTTCTCTGCATGCTTTTTAGCCCCCTTTCATGCTGTTCTTCAATGGTCAGGACCCCCCCCAGGACCACCACAGAGCAGGTATTATTTGGGTGATGGATCATTCTCAGCACTGCAGTGACAATGACATGGTGGTGGTGTGTTAGTGTGTGTTGTGCTGGTATGAGTGGATCAGACACAGCAGCGCTGCTGGAGTTTTTTAATACCGTGTCCAGTCACTGTCCACACTATTAGACACTCCTACCTAGTTGGTCCACCTTGTAGATGTAAAGTCAGAGACGATCGCTCATCTATTACTGCTGTTTGAGTTGGTCATCTTCTAGACCTTCATCAGTGGTCACAGGACGCTGCCCACGGGGTGCTGTTGGCTGGATATTTTTGGTTGGTGGACTGTTCTCAGTCCAGCAGTGACCTGCTCTGTAGTGGTCCTGGGAGAGTCCTGACCATTGAAGAACAGCATGAAAGGGGTCTAACAAAGCATGCAGAGGAACAGATGGAGTACAGTCAAGAACTACAAAGTGCTTCTATATGGTAAGTGGAGCTGATAAAATGGACAGTGAGTGTAGAAACAAGGAGGTGGTTTTAATGTTATGGCTGATCAGTGTATGTATTAGATCAAATTTGACTTATTTTTTGTTTTAGTCTGCTTAAGACAAACAGCAAACCTTTTGGTCACATGTTAAAAATAATACAATACAAACTCGTACATTAACTCAAGCTGTTTACAAATTCAAACAAAATATTTATATTCTGAATATGTTCTAATAATTACTTTGTGGGCTGCTCAGGTGGCGCAGTGGAAAGATACGCTAGCACATTAGAGCTGGGATTTCTATTACATTGTATTGAATCTCAGCTCTGCCATCCGTCTGGGCTGGGTGGCTATATAAACAACGTTTGGCTGTTGTTCATCCAGGGAAGGGAGCCGGATAGGGACCTCATAACTGATGCAATTACGATCTCTGCTGGCTGATTGATGGCATCTGCACAGAGAGAGAAATAATGTTGATCAGGTTGTTGCTCTCTGTGCACAAGGCTGATCACATATGAACTCGCCTCGTGCAGGTGAAAAGATGCAGTCGGCTACTGCTCACGTGTCGGTGGGGGCGTGTGTCAGTTCGCTCTTCTCAATCGGGGCGGGGGTCAGCACCAGTAGAGAGGAAGCATAATGCAGCTGGGTAAAAATTGTGTGGGTTTTTAAGCTGCTAAAAGAATGCTTTTTATCTACACTTGCGCAAAACCTGGTAGTATCTGACCTCAAACAGCATGCATCCAAAAAAAGCCCCTGCCACTTTAGACCGCCAGCTAGCATTTATTACTGTTTATCCAAAAAAAATAATAATACTAATAAATTAAGCAAGGGATTAAAAGAAAACATTATGACTGGACATGGCATTAGGACCATTTGTTTAAGTGTCTATTTATTTATTTAATAATCATTTAACACTTATTGGAATTGCACGTTCCCTTTTCCTGCCAGTCCACTGCTGGGTATCAAATTCTCTCTTCTGGTTGTTATAAGAAAAGGTTTATACTGATGCCATTCCACATTAAGAAAATCATTCACCCAGTCTCTGGCAATGATGTGGTGTAATGTTAGTCAGGTTTAAGGACAGGTTTTTAAATCATTTTGAGTAATCAAGTACAGTGGACCCTTGACTTACGAATTTAATTGGTTCCGAAGGGCTGTTCTTAAGTCAAAATGTTTTAGTTAAACCTATTTTTCCCCATAAGAAATAATGTACATAAAATTAATCCGTGCCAGACCACCCACTTACCTAACCTTTCTAATGTCTTAAAAGCTCTTTTTTGTTATAAATACAAGTATATTTTCCTTTAATCCTTTCCTTTAAATTATAGAATAGACATTACTGTAATAAACAATAATAAACAACAAGGGGGAGGCAGCATCAGAGCGGGAGATGCAAAAAAACTTAATAAACTGATCAAGAAGGCTGGCTCAGTCTTGGGCTGCTCACTGGAAGGCTTTGAGTTGGTGGTCAAAAGGAGGTCTCTAAACAAACTCATTTCCATACTGGACAATTTATCACATCCCCTCCATGACCTCATAATCAGACAGCGGAGCACCTTCAGTAACGGACTCATTCCGCTGTAAGAAGGAACGATACAGGAAATCGTTTGTACCAACAGCGATCTCACTGTATAACTCTGTGCCGGGACATCATCTCTCACTGAGTTAATACCAGGACTATCAGGACAGACTCATGAAGCATGATCTGTCACTCTGTTTGTTATTGCACATCTCTGGACATTTAATGCCAAGACACTTTTGTAATTTTTCTATTATATTACATATTGCATATATATTTATTCCTACCAACATTGTACTGCAATACTTTCTTAATATTTCCTATGCACCTTTAGCCTATTTAATTAATAATTTTTAACTGAGTCTTTTATTTACTTAATACTTTTTTCTATTGTACCTTGAGCTGTTGAAATACTTGACACCTGTCCACAGCCTCAAACAGTCAGACTCCAAACTCAACCATGGCCAAGACCAAAGAGCTGTCGAAGGACACCAGGAAGAAAACTGTAGACCTGCACCAGGCTGGGAAGAGTGAATCTACAATAGGCAAGCAAGTTGGTGTGAATAAATCAACTGTGGGAGCAATTGTAAGAAAATGGAAGACATACAAGACCATTGATAATCTCCCTCGATCCCGTGGGGTCAAAATGATCATGAGAACGGTGAGCAAAAATCCCAGAACTACACGGAGGGACCTGATGAATGACCTGCAGAGAGCTGGGACCAAAGTAACAAAGGCTACCATCAGTAACACACTACGCCGAGAGGGACTCAAATCCTGCACTCTCTATATACACATGTACAGCGGGGGAAATAAGTATTGAACGCATCAACATTTTTCTAAGTAAATATATTTCTGATGGGGCTATTGACATGAAATTCTCACAAGATGTTAGTAACAACCCAAGTAATCCACACATACAAAGAAATCTAAACAAATAAGTCCAAAAATTAAGTTATGTGTAATAAAATGGAATGACAGGGAAAAAGTATTGAACACATGAAGAAAAGGAGGTGCAAAAAGGCATGGAAAGCCAAAACACCAGCTGAAATCTGTCAGTATTTAGAAAGCAATCCTGCCCCTATCAGCGCAAATTAATATCAGCTGGTTTAGTCCTAATTGATGGCCTATAAAAAGGTTTCTCATTACCAAGGTGTCACACAAGAAGCATCTTGTGATGGGTAAAAGCAAAGAGCTCTCTCAAGACCTTTACAACCTTATTGTTGCAAAACATACTGATGGTATTGGTTACAGACGTATTTCTAAACTTGTAAATGTTCCAGTAGCATTGTTGGGGCCATTATCCAGAAGTGGAAAGAACATCATTTCACCATAAACCGGCCACGGCCAGGTGCTCCTCGCAAGATTTCTGACAGAGGAGTCAAAAGGAAAATCAGAAGAGTTGTCCAAGAGCCAAGGACCACTCGCGGAGAGCTTCAGAAAGACCTGGAATTAGCAGGTGCAGTTGTTTCGAAGAAAACAATAAGTACAATGCACTCAACCGCCATGGCCTTTATGCACGCTCACCGCGCAAGACTCCATTGCTGAAGAAAAAGCATGTTAAAGCTTGAGAATATAGTCTGGTCAGATGAGACCAAAATTGAACTCTTTGGATGTCCTAGCACACACCATGTTTGAATGAGAAATGGCACTGCACATCACCCCAAAAACACCATACCAACAGTGAAGTTTGAAGGTGGGAACATCATGGTGTGGGGCTGTTTCTCAGCATATGGTACTGGCAGACTTTATATAATTGAAGAAAGGATGAATGGAGAAATGTACCGAGACATTCTTGATAAGAATCTGCTGCCATCTACCAGGATGCTGAAGATGAAACGAGGGTGGACATTTCAGCAAGACAATAATCCCAAACACACAGCCAAGGAAACTCTCAAGTGGTTTCAGAGAAAGAAAATAAAGCTGCTAGAATGGCCCAGTCCATCACCTGACTTAAATCCAATTGAAAATCTATGGAAAGAACTGAAGATCAGAGTTCATAGAAGAGGCCCCCAGAACCTTCAAGATTTGAAGACAGTTTGTGTGGAAGAATGGGCCAAAATCACACCTGAACAATGCATGCGACTAGTTTCTCCATACAGAAGGCGTCTTGAAGCTGTCATTACCAACAAAGGTTTTTCTACTAAGTATTAAATAAATTTCAGTAAGCGTGTTCAATACTTTTTCCCTGTGTCATTCACCTTTATTACACATGACTTCATTTATGGACTTATTTGTTTAAATTTCTTTATATGTGTGGATTACTAAGGTTGTTTCCGACATCTTGTGAAAATTTCATGACAAAAGCCCCATCAGAAATATATTTACTGAGAAAAATGTTGATGCGTTCAATACTTATTTTCCCCGCTGTGTATGTATGTGTAAGTTTACCCCCTTACAAAGACTTGAACAGTCTATAATTTTTATGGAAGGTTTATTTTAACAGAGAGAGACAGAATATCAACAAAAAATCCAGAAAGAAAACATTAAATAAAATTTATAAATTAATTTGTTTTTAATTAAGGGAAATAAGTATTTGATCCCCTACCAACCAGCAAGAATTCTGACCCCCAGACCGGTTATGTGCCCATGAGGCACACAAATTAGTCCTGTCCCTGTATAAAAGACTCCTGTCACAGAATCAGTTTCTTCCGTTCAAATCTCTCGACCACCATGGGCAAGACCAAAGAGCTAGTGATGGGCAGATGAGGCCTCATTGGGTGTATGGCACATTTCCCAAACTGTGTCGACACTGTGTTGCTGTATCACTTAATGGCGACATCTGCTGGATTTAAAAAGTCATTGCAGGCAACTTCAATAAAGACTGGAAACAAACAAGGTTCATTCATATGTTTTTATTTTACTTTATTAATTACTTAATTATTAATTAGTTACTTTATTAATACAATTTAGCGCGCTCGAAACCAAACGATACAGGAACTGTATCGGTCACGTGGTTTTCCTTAAAGTAATGCGCGCACCGACACGGGTTTCGCTTTGTTTACTTGGCGCAAGCGCTGAGGCTTCAGTGTCGTCAGACCCATCACTACAAAGAGCTATCAAAGGGCGTCAGGGACAAGATTGTAGACCTGCACAAGGCTGGAATTGGCTACAAGACCATCAGCAAGAAGCTTGGTGAGAAAGAGACCACTGTTGGTGCCATAATTCGAAAATGGAAGAAATACAAGATCACAGTCAATCACCCTCACTCTGGAGCTCCATGCAAGACCTCACCTGGTGGGGTAAGAATGATTCTGAGAAAGGTGAGGTCAGTCCAGAATTACACAGGAGGAGCTTGTCAATGATCTCAAGGGAGCTGGGAGCAGAGAAATGCTGGATATGACCCCAAGAACACCATCCCCACCGGGCATTTCTTTGCCTCCAAACACGGCGAGTGGAGTTGATGCCAAAGAGCTCAATTTTGGTCTCATCTGACCATATCACATTCTCCCAAGCTTTCTCTGAATCATTCAGGTGTTCATTGGCAAACTTCAGACGGGCCTGTACATTTAGCAGAGGGACTTTGCGGGCACTGCAGGATCTCAATCCATTACGGCGAAGTGTGTTACTAATGGTTTTCTTGGTGACTGTGCTCCCAGCTCCCTTGAGATCATTGAGAAGCTCCTCCCGTGTAATTCTGGACTGACCTCACCTTTCTCAGAATCATTCTTAGCCCACCAGGTGAGATCTTGCATGGAGCTCCAGAGTGAGGGTGATTGACTGTGATCTTGTATTTCTTCCATTTTCGAATTATCGCACCAACAGTGGTCTCTTTCTCACCAAGCTTCTTGCTGATGGTCTTGTAGCCCATTCCAGCCTTGTGCAGGTCTACAATCTTGTCCCTGACGTCCTTTGATAGCTCTTTGGTCTTGCCCATGGTGGTTGAGAGATTTGAACGGAAGAAACTGATTCTGTGACAGGAGTCTTTTATACAGGGACAGGACTAATTTGTGTGCCTCATGGGCACATAACTGGTCTGTGGGGGTCAGAATTCTTGCTGGTTGGAAGAGGATCAAAAACTTATTTCCCTTAATTAAATACAAATTAATTTATAACCTTTATTTAATGTTTTTTTTCTGGATTTTTTGTTGATATTCTGTCTCTCTCTGTTAAAATAAACCTTCCATAAAAAGTATAGACTGTTCAAGTCTTTGTAAGGGGGCAAACTTACAAAATCAGCAGGGGATCAAATACTTATTTCCCCCACTGTATGTATATATATATATATATATATATATATAGATAGATAGAGATAGAGAGAGAGAGAGAGAGAGAGAGAGAGAGAGAGAGAGAGAGAGAGAGAGAGATAGAGAGAGAGAGAGAGAGAGAGAGAGAGAGAGAGAGACTCTTGTTCGTGACATCACGTGTTTTGCGAATTTCGGTTCATAGTCCGAAATTTGTTCGTACGTTAAGTTCACAAAGAAAGTTCGTAACCCAAAATGTTTGTATGGTAAATCGTTCGTAACTCAAGGGTCTGTTGTAATTAATTTAATAAATATGTGAGTAATCAACTTAATAAATATTCATTTCCGACTTAATCTTTCTATTTACTCTTTCTTTGAATTAACCCCAGAGATTGAGAACATGCTATTTTTAGTATAAAAGCATCTGTGCTGGTGAAGCTGTCAACATAATTTCTATAACAACATCTTTGTAGCTGTGTCAGGGTACCTGACCATGGTTTTATTTTTTTTATTTAACAAGCTGCTGTGGGTTTTTCCCCACCGCTCGCTGACAGTCATTGGCTTATCTTTGCTCATTGTTTTGTTTTGTTGTTTTTCTTTTACTGTTTTTCACTTAATACATGTTTTTGTGGGTGGGGGTCATCTATATGCCTACCCCACCTACCACTCTCAGGATCAGGGTGGAGTGCCATTTCCTCTCTCTGTTTCCCAGGACTCACCCCCCTCCTCTTTCCTGAATGCTTTTTCGAGTATCTTGGCCAGTAACACAGAGCACTAGCACAGAATGTGAAGTCAGCTCACGCCTCACTCTTTATCACACTCAGGAACATCTGAAACCGGGTTTGCCAGATCTGCTTTCTCCTTCACACTCAAATCAAGGCTGTGAGCAATCCTGAATCCATTAATGTCCATTATAGTGAGCTAGCAGCGCTTAGCCTGATGTTCAATACATCCAGACGATCTGCTTAATGACTCAGCCAGCTGGCTGGTCAAGCTGCATACTGCAGTGTTCGCTTATTTTCAGTCTAAAGACTGAAGCACCAAGAGTTCATGCTGTCGGGATCTCTTTGCTTCGTGATTGGATGGCTGGTCGGTAGCTGCTTGGTTTTATCTCTTTAACTGCATCGTATTTGGATGGCTGCCCGTGTGGACATGAAGTTTGTTTTTTTGGATATGGGACTATGCATAATAGAGTACTTATGACAATATTGGGGCTTTAACCTCATGACTGGCAGCTTTTCAGTTTTTCTGCCTTCTCTGCATTTCATTCTCATGAGGATCTAATGATTCAGTTTTCCAGTAAATGACATCTGCCAAGCCTGTCTGGTCTTTTAGCTCTACAGGATTATAGCTGGTCCTACCACAAGGAATTTTGTAAAACTTTTTGTCAATACTGAAACTTGGTCCAGGCTCTTTCCAGTAGGAAACACGCTGAGGTACCTTCATCTACCCATGGCCTGCTGCCTCCACACCCGCTGGTATGGCAGCTGGACGCCAGGTAGTACTGCTTTTTCACTCACTGTTGTACCTGGGAATTAAAACCAGTATTGATGAGTTTAAGTGTTCACTTAACGAGTCTAAGTTTGAGCTTATACTTTAAACTTTCAATTCACATTATTTTTACACTGTTTATTCCCAAGTCAAAATAGTTGTGCACTGGCAAACACCAGGTAACTAAATTAATATAATTTTATTGTTTTGCTGTTATATTTTAAATATTGGCAGAAATTGTCCGTCATTGTCATCATCAGTCAGACATCTATGAACTATTTCTTACTGAACTGTGGTTTTTAATTCTGGTCCTAAAAGACCCCTGCATCACACATTGTTAGAAGCAGAAATTTTCTTACTGTTTTCCACACACATGATTTAAAAAATAAAATGTTTAAGGCAGGGGTACTCGAGTGTCAGAGAACAGAAAAATAGTCTAGGCTTGTATTTTAATACAATGCAGCATCTGATTTCCACCTTTTTGAATGCTCAAAGAAGCTTTAAGGGGAAGATTTTCATGTGATGAACCATAACATTAAAACCACCTCCTTGTTTCTACACTCACTGTCCATTTTATCAGCTCTACTTACCATATAGAAGCACTTTGTGCTGACTCTAGTCCATCTGCTTCTCTACATGCTTTGTTAGCCCCCTTTCATGCTGTTCTTTAATGGTCAGGACTCTCCCAGGACCACTACAGAGTAAGTATTATTTGGGTGGTGGATCATTCTTAGCACTGCAGTGACACTGACACGTTGGTGGTGTGTTAGTGTGTGTTGTGCTGGTATGAGTGGATCAGACACAGCAATGCTGCTGGAGTTTTTAAATATTGTGTCCACTCACTGCCCACTCTGTTAGACACTCCTGCCCAGTTGGTCCACCTTGTAGATGTAAAGTCAAAGACGATCGCTCATCTGTTGCTGCTGTTTGAGTTGGTCATCTTCTAGACCTTCATCAGTGGTCATAGGACACTGCCCACAGGGCGCTGTTGGCTGGATGTTTTTGGTTGGTGGACTATTCTCAGTCCAGCAGTGACTGTGAGGTATTTAAAAACTTCAGCAGCATTGCTGTGTCTTATCCACTCATACCAGCACAACACACACTAACACACCACCACCATGTCAGTGTCACTGCAGTGCTGAGAATGATCCACCACCCAAATAATACCTGCTCTGTAGTGGTCCTGGGAGAGTCCTGACCATTGAAGAACAGCATGAAAGGGGGCTAACAAAGCATGCAGAGAAACAGATGGACTACAGTCAGTAATTGTAGAACTACAAAGTGCTTCTATATGGTAAGTGGAGCTGATAAAATGGACAGTGACTAGAAATAAGGAGGTGGTTTTAATGTTATGGCTAATTGGTACATACATACATACATACCTGTACATACTGTACATACATACAGTGGGGAAAATAAGTATTTGATCCCCTGCTGATTTTGTAAGTTTACCCCCTTACAAAGACTTGAACAGTCTATAATTTTTATGGAAGGTTTATTTTAACAGAGAGAGACAGAATATCAACAAAAAATCCAGAAAAAAAACATTAAATAAAAGTTATAAATTAATTTGTATTTAATTAAGGGAAATAAGTATTTGATCCCCTACCAACCAGCAAGAATTCTGACCCCCACAGACCGGTTATGTGCCCATGAGGCACACAAATTAGTCCTGTCCCTGTATAAAAGACTCCTGTCACAGAATCAGTTTATTCCATTCAAATCTCTCGACCACCATGGGCAAGACCAAAGAGCTATCAAAGGACGTCAGGGACAAGATTGTAGACCTGCACAAGGCTGGAATGGGCTACAAGACCATCAGCAAGAAGCTTGGTGAGAAAGAGACCACTGTTGGTGCGATAATTCGAAAATGGAAGAAATACAAGATCACAGTCAATCACCCTCACTCTGGAGCTCCATGCAAGATCTCACCTGGTGGGGTAAGAATGATTCTGAGAAAGGTGAGGTCAGTCCAGAATTACACGGGAGGAGCTTGTCAATGATCTCAAGGGAGCTGAGAGCAGAGAAATGCTGGATATGACCCCAAGAACACCATCCCCACCGGGCATTTCTCTGCCTCCAAACACGGCGAGTGGAGTTGATGCCAAAGAGCTCAATTTTGGTCTCATCTGACCGTATCACATTCTCCCAAGCTTTCTCTGAATCATTCAAGTGTTCATTGGTAAACTTCAGACGGGCCTGTACATTTAGCAGAGGGACTTTGCGGGCACTGCAGGATCTCAATCCATTACGGCGAAGTGTGTTACTGATGGTTTTCTTGGTGACTGTGCTCCCAGCTCCCTTGAGATCATTGACAAGCTCCTCCCGTGTAATTCTGGACTGACCTCACCTTTCTCAGAATCATTCTTACCACACCAGGTAAGATCTTGCATGGAGCTCAGAGTGAGGGCATCTGTCTCGCGGTGTGTGGGGGGGGGGGGGGGGGGGGGGGGGGGGGGGGGGGGGGGGGGGGGGGGGGGGGGGGGGGGGGGGGGGGGGGGGGGGGGGGGGGGGGGGGGGGGGGGGGGGGGGGGGGGGGGGGGGGGGGGGGGGGGGGGGGGGGGGGGGGGGGGGGGGGGGGGGGGGGGGGGGGGGGGGGGGGGGGGGGGGGGGGGGGTGGGGGGGGGGGGGGGGGGGGGGGGGGGGGGGGGGGGGGGGGGGGGGGGGGGGGGGGGGGGGGGGGGGGGGGGGGGGGGGGAGCGTCCAGAGTGAGGGCCATCTGTCTCGCGTGTGTCACAGTCAGTAGGTTTGATATTAGGAATATGTATGGCCCTGAAGGATTTGCTGAAAACATCAGTTTTAGAAGGGTAAACACACGAGTGTACCCTTATTTGTTTCTTTTTAGATTTGAGTCATGAGTAAACTATTTTAGTGTATTTAATGAATTCATTATAATTAAATAAGTGACCTGGTTCTGGGTAGTTTATTGTTCCGAATCCTTTTTGTTTGCTTTTTCATTACTAACTACCAATTTGTGCATTCTAATTGTACAGTTACACACAGCGCACCATAAACTTCTTAATTTCTGTTTGCCAAACGTCTTGAGAATGCAGATCAAAGCAGTTTTATCAGGTAAAACTAAGGAACACTTGATAAGATAAACTAGATTCATGGCACCCTTGATTAGGGCTATACCAACCTTATATTGAGAATTCATATCAAAGCAGGTGTTGGCCCAGATTTTGTATGTGCGTATTGAATTTGACAAACAGAAAGGTGTGTGATGTTATTGGCTACAGTATAGATCTAGTATGTGAACATGTGACAGAATTTGGCCTGATGCTTGCCTGTCACATATGTATATGTATAAGTATGGACATGAAGTTTGTTTTTTTGGAGATGGGACTAGGCATAAAGTACTTATGCCAATAGTGGGGCTTTAACCTCATGACTGGTGACTTTTCAGTTTTTGCCAAAGATTCCCTGCTTTCTCGGCATTTTATTCTCATGAGGATCTAATGATTCAGTTTTTTAGTAAATGACATCTACCAACCCTATTTGTTGTCTTAGCTCTACATGATTATAGCTGGTCCTACCACAAAGAATACCAGGGCTAACACCTGCTTTGATATGAATGCTCAATATAAGGATGTTATTGGCTATGGCATAGAGCTAGTATGTGAACATGTGACATATTTTGCCCTGAATAAGAATGTAAGTCTTGGGTGGCACTGCAGTCTAATATGTTAACTCACTACTGCTGAGAACTCAAACTCAGGTTTAAATCTTAGCGTTGCTATTTTCTTTGCTGATGTAAAAGAATTTACTAAACGCTGCACTTGTGCTGCAGGAGACAGGTGCTAGACTGAGGCTTTTCTTGGCTGTTAAGGAATTGCACTATAATTGCAGTATGTGGGTGTGTCCTGCATACACTGCTGGCCAGATTACAACATATTAGAATCCTGATATTTAGATGCTGATTGCAAATTCCCATTTTAGATACCAACATTCTTGAAGTAAATGATCCACCCCTGTGATGTGGTTCAGATGAAAGGGGGCTTTGTGTTTGCAACAGAAACAGATGCATTAATGCAGTTCTATACAATGTTACTTTAAAAGCCATTGTACAGATACCATTTGATTATATATACTTCATTTGGTAAACATATCTGGTACATACAGTCCTTGATTATGTAATAAGCTACAATTTTGTGGGTATACAATTACTGACTGGGGCGGCACGGTGCCTAAGTGGTTGGCACTGTCACCTCACAGCAAGAAGGTCCTGGGTTCGATCCCCAGGTGGAACGGTTCAGGTCCTTTCTGTGTGGTTTGCATGTTCTCCCCGTGTCCGTGTGGGTTTCCTCCGGGTGCTCCGGTTTCCTCCCACAGTCCAAAGACATGCAAGTGAGGTAAATTGGAGATACAAAATTGTCCATGATTGTGTTTGATATAAACTTGTGAACGGATGAACGTTGTATAATGAGTAACTACCGTTCCTGTCATAAATGTAACCAAAGTGTAAAACATGACGTCAAAATCCTAATAAACAAACAAACTAACAATTGCTGACTGTAGCCAGTCTCTTCCACTGTGCACTTTGCCATGCCCTGTAACAGCTGTGTTATTGGGTGGAGTGTGGCCGGGATGTTATGTAAAATCTTCTGGAAACTGAATCACTGACGCCAGGACATCCTGTGTTAATGCTAAATGATAAATATTTTTCTTTATAAATGAACAAAAATTGGGAAGGTGAAATAGACAATGACAATATTTTTGATCAGGCTTTCACAGCTATGAGGGATTTCTGTCAGATAATTTATAGTAATACATGGTTATAGATTTATTTTATGAAAATGATCTGGTGTGACTAAGCCCAGTGGTTCCTGTGCTACTAAAGATCTATTATTGCATGTATTGGAGGGCAGTGGGAACAAGGTTGTTATGGTTATTTTATTTCTGATGGGCACATTAAGGGTATGTTATAAATTACAACTATGCAATATTATTAATACCAGTCAGCAATCAGCTCTACATGGTTTTGCTGCTTTTTGTTTTGTTTCCTAGGAAAATTGAGAGCCAGTAATTGACTTTCTAAATAGGTGTTTACAACAGTTCCCTTCTGCTTTCATGTACAATGTTTAGAAATTGCTTTGCACTGTATTATTGGAGATATTTGTTGGTCAATGTAATATTTTTGCAATATGGACTATGGAATTTGGACATTTTTGCAAATGTAATATATTTGCATTAGCTGCAAGCATTTTCACTGTAAATAGTGCAGTTATTGGATAAAATTGCCAGCCTGGCTGATATAATGCTTATAGTGCTTATATGTCAAATTTCTGGAACATTTCTTCTTATAAAGCCAGGATGTCACCGGATGGTGCATATCTTCAAACTCAGACTGTGAATCTATAGATAACAGGGTGGCACGGTGGCTTACTGGGTAGCACTGTCGTATCACAGCAAGAAGTTCCTGGGTTCGATCCCCAGGTGGGGCAGTCTGGGTTCTTTCTGTGTGGAGTTTGCATGTTCTCCCCGTGTCTGAGTGGGTTTCCTCCGGGTGCTCCGGTTTCCTCCCATAGTCCAAAGACATGCAAGTGAGGTGAATTGGATATTAAACTTGTGAACTGATGAATGTTGTGTAATGAGTAACTACCATTTCTGTCATGAATGTGACCAAAGTGTAAAACATGACGTCAAAATCCTAATAAACAAACAAACGTCCACATTTTAATGCTTTGGACACTTAGATAAGTAAAAATGCTTTAATAATTAAACAATACATCAATTAAATAGGTATTATCACGAACAAGCATAGTGGTTCAAATTAATACTGATTTGCTTACCATATCTTACCATATCTACCATAGCCTCACAGCAAGAAGGTCCTGGGTTCGATCCCCAGGTGGGGCGGTCCGGGTCCTTTCTGTGCGGAGTTTGCATGTTCTCCCCGTGTCTGCGTGGGTTTCCTCCGGGTGCTCCGGTTTCCTCCCACAGTCCAAAAACATGCAGTCAGGCTAACTGGAGACACTGAATTGTCCTATAGGTACCTAGCCGCTAGAATGCACAAACCAGTGCATTGTAGTGCCGTGTAGTGCCCAAGCCCGTATAAATAGGGAGGGTTGTGTCAGGAAGGGCATCCGGCGTAAAAACTGTGCCAAATCAATAATGCAGATCATGATCCACCGGCGACCACTAACGGGAGCAGCCGAGGAAATATATATATATTTAACATTTGCTGCAGTGGTCAGTATCTATCAAAAGTGGTCCAAGGAAGGAACAGTGGTAAACCGGAGACAGGGTCATGGGCTGCCAAGGGTCGTGCACGTGGGATGCGAAGGCTGACCCATGTGGTCCGATCCAACAGACGAGCTACTGTAGCTCAAATTGCTGAAGAACATCTTGGTGCCAGATACCACAGCACACCTTCAGGGGTCTAGTGGAGTCCATGGCTCGACATGTAAGGGCTGTTTTGGCAGTAAAAGGGGGACTAACACATTATTAGGAAGATGGTCATAATGTTATGCCTAATAATGTGTATGTATATACACAGACTAATGCACATGTATTTTAGATATTTGTCACACTCAGTAATCATTTGTTGCTAATATTCAGCTAATATTTTAAATTTTTTACACTGGTACACTTTCAACCCTTTTTTGTTAGATTTAATCCCAGATTACTTCTGTTTTAATGTGTGCCTAATAAAAGTCCTGCCAAAAACTTGGCATGGTGTTTGAGTGCACCCAGTCTTTGCAGGCAACACTCACAGTGGCTTATGCTAAGTAGGAAAGTCCTTTGAGGACATACAAGCAACACTGTCATGCCATTTATTTATACTATAGCTGATAATTAGCTGTAAGCCGGGCTCTTGTTGAATTTAGATTGCATTTTTACAGGTAGTGCTTTGCAGAAGAAAGGACCACAGGTACTCAGCCAGGATATGGAAAGTTCTAGATTCACATGAGGACATGTTGACAGGCCTATCAGTGAGTGGAATGTGAGTTGTTGGCATAGTGAAGTGGCAGCTACTGGCAGGATGACTGAAGTTCTGTGCATGGGGACTGTTTTCTTTCAACTAAAGCTGCCAGCAAACACTGGTGTAGAGTTTAAAACAATAATGGTTCTGTTGAGCATCATCGACTTCATATGTTTTAAAAGCACCAGTGCAGTGTTTGTATGTGTTATGATTGTGCCACAGTGAGGTGTGCAGTGTTTAAGGGCCATTTGTGTTCCTGTACATTTGTGCTTGTGCTGCTCAGTGTAAAAAAAATAGCGTTTATATGGGCTTTGTAATTTCATTTCATAAATCTTCACTGTTGGGATGGCATGGAAAATGCAAATAATACTTCGACTTATTTCATTGCAGACAGGATGAACCTATATATATATCATGTTTTATCTGCTCAACTTCATTTCATTTATTAATAAACATCCATTCCTGCATTTCAGGTCAGCAACACATTTAAAAAAAAGTTGGGACAGCAAAACATTTACCACTTTGTAATGTTGCCATTCCTTTTCACCACACTCAAAAGATGTTTTGGCACCGAGGAGACCAAGTGATTTAGTGTTTCAGCTTTTATTTTGTCTCATTCTTCCTGCAAACACGTCTTAAGATGTGCAACAGTTCGGGGTCATTGTTGTCACATTTTCCCTTTCAAAATTCTCCACACGTTCTCTATTGGGGACAGGTCAGGACTGCAGGCAGTCCAGTCCAGTACCCGTACCCTCTTCTTCCACAGCCATGCCTTTGTAATGTGTGCAGCATGTGGTTTTGCATTGTCTTGTTAAAAAATGCATGAACGTCCCTGGAAAAGATGACGTCTTGAAGACAGCACATGTTTTTCTAAGATCTCAGTGTACATTTCTGCATTAATGCTGCATCACAGAAGTGTTAATGACCTTTGCCAAGAGCACTGACACAGTACCATACCATGACAGACCCTGGCTTTTGGACTTGTTGCTGATAACAGTCTGGATGGTCCTTTTTGTCTTTGGTCCGGAGCACACAGTGTCCATTTTTTCCAAAAAAGATTTGGAACGATGATTCATCTGACCACAGTACACGTTTCCACTGTGTGAGATGGTCCATCCTAGATGCCTTTGAGCCCTGAGAAGTCAACGCCACTTCTGGACATGGTTAACACAAGTGCATGTAACTCTGTATTGTAGTTCTTGACAAAGGTTTGCCAATGTAATCCCTCACCCATGTGGTTATATCAGCTATTGATGAGTGGCGGTTCTTGATGCAGTGGCGTCTGAGGGATCGAAGATCACGGGCGTTCAGCTTAAGCTTGCGTTCTTGGCCTTTACGCACTGAAATTCCTCCCGATTCCTTGAATCGTTTAATAGTGATATGCACTGTAGAGGAGAAATATGCAAATACGATCAGATCCTCTGATCATCTTTGCTCATCAAAGACTCAACAATCAACATCAAAGACTCAACAATCACCTGTTGACATCATCTGTTTGAAATCACATCATTATTCAGTTTTATTCCTCATTACTAGCCCTAAATTGCTCCCGTCCCAACTTTTTTTGGAATGTGTTACAGGCCTGAAATGTAGGAATGGAGATATATTAACAAATGAAATGTAGTTAAGCAGACAAAACAAGAAATATTAATTAAAATCTCAACCTCCAAGTTTAAGTACAATTGCATTTTTACCGGTTAGTCTGTTCAGGTTTACTGGCCACAAATACTAGTGCACACATAGTCATTGTAAAATTAATTTTAAAAAAATCATGTTTGATCATTCTAATAATATCTCGGCTTACCTCTGTTTCATTACTTTTTTTCAGATGATGAAGGCAACCACCAGCACAATAGCACAGGAAGTGATGGCGGGAATGCAGGAGATGGCACTCCACCCCCTAAACGCAAGGGAAAGTTCTCTACCCTTGGCAAGATCTTTAAACCCTGGAAATGGAGGAAGAAGAAAAGCAGTGAGAAGTTTAAGGAAACTTCAGAAGGTGTTTATTTATATTGCTTTAAACCTCAGCGGTGCCCCCTGCTTTTTGGGGGTTTTTGTAAATGCAAAAACGATCTTAGCTTTGGTCAGGCATGTGGCCCAAAGGCTGCATTTAACCTGCGGACAGACTTAATCTCGCCTGCAGCTTTTGTTTTTACTCGATACTGTAAACTAGTATAACATTGATGGCTCTGTCACACTGATGTGATTGTTGTGTTTACCTGTATAACTATATACAACGGTAAGGCATAACATTATGACCACCCCTTTCACTGCCAAAACAACCCTGACCCGTCAAGGCATGGACTCCACTAGACCCCTGAAGGTGTGCTGTGGTATCTGGCACCAAGATGTTAGTATCAGATCCTTTAACTCCTGTAAGTTGTGAGGTGGGGCCTCCATGGATCGGACTTGTTTGTCCAGCACATCCCACAGATACTCGGTTGGATTGAGATCTGGAGAATTTGGAGGCCAAGTCAACACCTCAAACTTGTTGTTGTGCTCCTCAAACTATTCCTGAAGCATTTTTGCTTTGTGGCAGGGCACATTATTCTGCTGAAAGAGGCCACAGACATCAGGGAATACCGTTTCCATGAAAGGGCTTGCCTTCTTCCCACAGGAGCCATGTGTTCCCCAGGTAAGTGACGCACACGCACCCGGCCATCCACGTGATGTCAAAGAAAACGTGATTAATCATACCAGGCCACCTTCTTCCATTGCTTCGTGGTTCAGTTCCCATGCTCACACGTGCCCAATGTTGGCGCTTTCGGCGGTGGACAGGAGTCAGCATGGGCACCCTGACTGGTCTGCGCCTATGCAGCCCCATACGCCACAACCTGTGATGCACTGTGTATTCCAACACCTTTCTGTCAGAACAAGCATTAACTTCTTCAGCAATGTGCGCTACAGTAGCTCGTCTGCTGGATCGGAACACAGGGGCCAGCCTTTACTCCCCAAGTGCATCAATGAGCCTTGGCTGCCCATGACCCTGTCGCCGGTTTCTTGGACCACTTTTGATAGATACTGACCACTGCAGACTGGGATCACAATCTGGTCCTAGTCAAACTCACTCAAATCTTTACACTTGCTCATTTTTCCTGCTTCTAACACATCAACTTTGAGGATAAAATGTTCGCTTGCTGCCTAATATATCCCACCCACTAACAGGTGCCATGATGTAGAGATAATCAGTGTTATTCACTTCATATGTCAGTGGTCATAATCTTATGCCTAGTTGGTGTTTGTTTTTTATTTAAATATTAGTTACTGATCATTACTCTGGCAAACAATAACTGGCTCTTGGTTATTTTGATATGGCAAACTTACCTGAAAAGCATTTTCTTATATAGGAACAATATCTGACTGTCCAGAGCATTCACTATTGTTAAGCTAATGTAAACCAGTTTCTCTACTGTATACTGTGAGTAAATGAGCTTTTAATTTGTGTTTTCCTACAGTTTTGGAAAGAAAGATGTCGATGAGAAGACCAAGGGAGGAGCTAATAGAGCAAGGAGTGCTTAAGGAGCTTTCTGACAATGGTAGCCATTCTGTGTGTGTGTGTGTGTGTGTGTGTGTGTGTGTGTGTGTGTGTGTGTGTGTGTGTGTGTGTGTGTTTATTGATCCCTCCAGTTATTATTACAAAGGCAGATGAAGCAAAGAAAGTTCACTTTGATGCACTTTTCCAGTATATCATGATATTTTGGAAAGAATTGGCACGTAACTTCTCTTATGTTGATGAAAAATAAAGCAGATTGTGTCCTGCAGCAAAAAGCTTTGAAGGTTTTGTACTTATTGCTGCAGATCCCTATTCATCCAAGAGCTGTTAGAAACACACAAAACAGGACAACTTGTTCTAATCTACTGCATGTGCAACAAGCCTTCTTTGCCTTTCTTTAATCTTATTTAAAGGAAGTAATTTAGAAATTTAGAAACAAAAGCAATCTTTGTTGATTAAGACACTCAGCTGCTTTGCTGCTTCTGGGACAGGAGGTCTTGAATATGTTACAGAAACAATAAAATCAGAGGGTTGTCAGAACATTTTAGAGTGAAAAGTGCCTCCAAGTGTACGAGAATTAGGTTTAAGGCAAACAAAATGGGTCCTACAGCAGGATAATAGCCCAAAGCACACATCCAAAAGTATGCAAGAATGGTTAAAAAGAAAAAAAATGGGCGCCCAGGTAGCGAAGTGGGACATTCAGCACACCAGCTCTGAGATTCTGAACACCCTGGTTTAAATCTCGACTCTGCTACCAGTTGGCTGGTCGCCACCTAGCGGGCACAATTGGCAGTGCCTGCAGCAGACAAAATTGACCATGGAGTTTGCTGGGTGGAAAAGGGGTGGTTTTTTTTAAACACTGTGTAAGGACACTTTAGCAGACCTGTGCAGAAGTGGATGAGCCTTGTATGCGAATCCACTGAAGTACGGGCAAAAAAGAAGGGGTTGAGGGACTGCGTACGTGTCAGATGGGGCGTGGAGCAGGCAAAAATACCCTTCTCGAACTCAGTCGGGATCCTCAATAGCGAAAGACTAATTGGCTATGCTAAAATCAAGAGAAAAAGGAAGAAAATTAATAAATAAATAGAAAAAAATGGACTGGCCAGCATTGAGTCCTGATCTCAATCTAACTAAAAATCTGTTATTGGGGGGGGGGCGGGGAAACAACCCTGCCAACATTTACATTGCTGTGGAAGAAACTACCAGTAGACTGGTGCACAAAGTTCACAGATGGCTACAAACACATTTGGAGGCTGTCTTTATTGCCAAAGGTTGTAACCAAGTATTAAGGAAGGATGTCTTTAATTCTGTCCATGTTGTATACTATTTTTTCTTCTTTATTTCTTTTTTAACTGACTTCATTTATGTTAACAGGCCAACTTTTTGTTCAAATTTGTACACCGATTAGGCATAACATTATGACCATTCTAATATTGTGTTGGGCCCCCTTTTACTGCCAAAACAGCCCTGCACCTACGATGCACTGTGTATTCTGACACCTCTCTATCAGAACCAGCATTAACTTCTTCAGCAATTTAAGCTACAGTAGTTCGTCTGTTGGATCGGACTACACAAGCCAGGCTTCGCTCCCCACGTACATCAGTGAGCCTTGGCCGCCCATGACCCTGTCACCGGTTTACCACTGTTCCTTCCTTGGATCACTTTTGATAGATACTGACCACTGCAGACCGGGAACACCCCACAAGAGCTACAGTTTTGGAGATGCTCTGACCCAGTCCTTACGCTTGCCCATTTTTCCTGCTTCTAACACATCAACTTTGATGATAAAATGTTCACTTGCTGCCTAATATATCCCACCCACTAACAGGTGCCGTGATGAAGAGATAATCAGTGTTATTCACTTCACCTGTCAGTGGTCACAATGTTATGCCTAGTCGGTGTATTTAGACATGCTATTAAAATATTCTAATGATACTACGTTAATACATATCCACTTATTTGGCTTTTTTAAACAACATTCAATCAAGGGTACCAATAATGTTGACCACAGCTGTAAAATGCCATCTTTAAATAATCTACAGTAAGTTCAGGCCATAACAGGTAGAAATACTGCCATCTTTATTGTCAATAAGTAATTCACAGTCTATTTCTTTAGTAATGCACTATTCACTTCTATTTACATGTTTATTAATTTGTTTATTTTACAGAGGCAGCTGAGGCCCATGGCTCTAAGCCACCATATATAAAGAATGGGCATACATTACCTGTAGGGGGCAGCAGTGTAGGTGGATGTAGGGGAATCAAGCCTGTGCAGCCCCTGTCTGATGAATTCAGGAACCATGAGCGCAGGAGTCGTGACCCGACCGACGCAGAGCTGCGCGTGATGCTCAGCCATGAGGATGGCGGACGAGGTCCACGGGTCACCATGGATGAGTGGAAACCCAGTGTGGGCTGGCAGTTAGAGGACATTAGGTATGGAGGCAGAACCCATTTAGATGTGGAGAAAAGGCCCGGACTTATGAAAGGTCTTTCCGAAGACGGCCGTAAAAGTCGACCCGAGAACGACTGGAAGCCCAGCCTGCCGCGCCATGCTTCTGTAGAGGATGGAAGAGGAAGGAGAGGTGAGGCAGTTTAACTTTGTGTCGCTAGCTTTTTTACACTTTCTTTCTTTCCTCAGTGCTTAAGAGAGTGACTGTGCTCCCTCAGGTCCTGCTCTAGCTTATATTCTTATTTAGGAACATGCACAGGGACAGCTCAGCTGAATGCTTCTTTTCCACTGCACGGTACCCTACAGTACGGTATATTTTTAAATATGTTATCCTACATTTAGTGGTTGTTTCCATTGCAAAGTGACCCATACTATACTCAAGTACCCGTGCTAAACCTGGTTACCCTTTTTGAACTGGTACCAAGCGTACATATACAGTGTATCACAAAAGTGAGTACACCCCTCACATTTCTGCAGATATTGAAGTATATCTTTTCATGGGACAACACTGACAAAATGACACTTTGACACAATGAAAAGTAGTCTGTGTGCAGCTTATATAACAGTGTAAATTTATTCTTCCCTCAAAATAACTCAATATACAGCCATTAATGTCTAAACCACCGGCAACAAAAGTGAGTACACCCCTAAGAGACTACACCCCTAAATGTCCAAATTGAGCACTGCTTGTCATTTTCCCTCCAAAATGTCATGTGATTTGTTAGTGTTACTAGGTCTCAGGTGTGCATAGGGAGCAGGTGTGTTCAATTTAGTAGTACAGCTCTCACACTCTCTCATACTGGTCACTGAAAGTTCCAACATGGCACCTCATGGCAAAGAACTCTCTGAGGATCTTAAAAGACGAATTGTTGCGCTACATGAAGATGGCCAAGGCTACAAGAAGATGCCAACACCCTGAAACTGAGCTGCAGCACAGTGGCCAAGATCATCCAGCGTTTTAAAAGAGCAGGGTCCACTCAGAACAGACCTCGCGTTTGTCGTCCAAAGAAGCTGAGTGCACGTGCTCAGCGTCACATCCAACTGCTGTCTTTGAAAGATAGGCGCAGGAGTGCTGTCAGCATTGCTGCAGAGATTGAAAAGGTGGGGGGTCAGCCTGTCAGTGCTCAGACCATACGCCGCACACTACATCAAATTGGTCTGCATGGCTGTCACCCCAGAAGGAAGCCTCTTCTGAAGTCTCTACACAAGAAAGCCTGCAAACAGTTTGCTGAAGACATGTCAACAAAGGACATGGATTACTGGAACCATGTCCTATGGTCTGATGAGACCAA
Organism: Trichomycterus rosablanca; assembly: GCF_030014385.1. NCBI lineage: Eukaryota > Metazoa > Chordata > Actinopteri > Siluriformes > Trichomycteridae > Trichomycterus > Trichomycterus rosablanca. The sequence goes on along the minus strand of NC_085990.1, from coordinate 44,269,656 downwards.
GATTAATTTGTTTGGTTCAGATGGTCTCAAGCATGTGTGGTGGCAATCAGGTGAGGAGTACAAAGATAAGTGTGTCATGCCTACAGTCAAGCATGGTGGTGGGAATGCCATGGTCTGGGGCTGCATGAGTGCAGCAGGTGTTGGGGAGTTACATTTCATTGAGGGACACATGAACTCCAATATGTACTGTGAAATACTGAAGCAGAGCATGATCCCCTCCCTCCGTAAACTGGGTCGCAGGGCAGTGTTCCAGCATGATAATGACCCCAAACACGCCTCTAAGACAACCACTGCTTTATTGAAGAGGCTGAGGGTAAAGGTGATGGACTGGCCAAGCATGTCTCCAGACCTAAACCCAATAGAACATCTTTGGGGCATCCTCAAGCGGAAGGTGGAGGAGCGCAAAGTCTCGAATATCCGCCAGCTCCGTGATGTCGTCATGGAGGAGTGGAAAAGCATTCCAGTGGCAACCTGTGAAGCTCTGGTAAACTCCATGCCCAGGAGAGTTAAGGCAGTTCTAAGAAATAATGGTGGCCACACAAAATATTGACACTTCAGAAACTTTCACTAAGGGGTGTACTCACTTTTGTTGCCGGTGGTTTAGACATTAATGGCTGTATATTGAGTTATTTTGAGGGAAGAATACATTTACACTGTTATATAAGCTGCACACAGACTACTTTTCATTGTGTCAAAGTGTCATTTTGTCAGTGTTGTCCCATGAAAAGATATACTTAAATATCTGCAGAAATGTGAGGGGTGTACTCACTTTTGTGATACACTGTATGTGTGGTGAAAAACCACTAATGCAGACCACTGATTGGTCAAACAGAATGGTCACTACAGTGAGACAATACAAGCACCATATATAAACTAAATATTTTATTCAACAACAAACTTAAACAATGCTAAATATAATTAAACATCAGAACAACTGCAATGAGACAAAGCTAAATCACAGTTACTGTGGCATACTTGCTCTCAATGTCTGGTATAAAATGCTATTAGGTACAGCACAGTGGTTGGGACAGTGGTAGCCTAGTGGGTAGAGCTTTGGGCTGTCAATCAGAAGATTATTGGTTCAAATCCAGGCTTAGCTATGCAGCCACTGATGGGCCCTTAAGCAAGGCCCCTAAACCCTGTCCGTTCCAGGGGTGCCGTATAACTGTACACATGTATGTGTATATATGACAAATAAAGGCATTCTTTTTCTTTACAGATATAGTTTATAAATTGAATGCATGTCGTATTGTGCTATAGTGTAATGTGCAATGGAAAATCATCTTTAATCTCTTTGTATTTTGTAGTTGTAGATTCAGACCACTAGGAATCAATGTGCAGTTCACTAGAATAATAATTTGAATGAAATACACACAGTAACCAACTAAGGACAATTCTTACTCTTAAAGAAAAGTTTGGAAGCCATGAGCCATGTTTTGCACCAGGGGTGCCCAATACGTCAATCGACAGTGCATGCTGGTAGATCACGCTTCATTCAAACAGATTAACGTGATTGACATGAAATGTGGCCACTGTTTCTTTAATTTGCGGTTTGTTACCATAGCTACACCTCAGCCCGCCTAAAGCACTGCTAGTCTAGAAAGTTTTCTTTCATCAGTAGCCAATTTGTGCCATTTTTGCATTTTTCCTTTTGTAACCTACACTGTTTGTGAAGATGAGTGTGCAACCAAGCACAAAGAAATCAAAAACGGTTCGATTCGGGCAAGAACACTGCAAAAAATGTTTCGTTAATATGTGTGAGAAGCTGACGGAGAAATTTTAATCGTACAATCTGACATTCATATGAAGTCAAGGGCCTCTGCTGGAAGGTTTTGGAACATGCCACATATTTTACGGCTTTTTTTTTTATCAACCTACCTGTGTGAATCAGCCTTTTCCCACATAAAAATAATTAAGTCTTAATATCGGTCCACCCTTACTGATGAACACTTGGAAACCTGCTTGAGAACTGACATCAGCAGCTATTGTCCAGATTACATAAACATGGTTGACACCATTCAGTGCAAATCATCAGAATAAGGTTAGTGGGATTTTTCAGTCGTTTGCTCTGTGAAGCTGAATATCAATACTGTAGACCCTTGAGTTACGAACAATTTACCATACGAACGAAATTTTGAATTACGAACCGAAATTCACGAAACACGTGACGTCACCAACAAGTTGACTCCGACCGTCTCTCTCTCTCTCTCTCTCTCTCTCTCTCTCTCTATATATATATATATATATATATATATATATATATATATATATATATATATATATATGTATATATATATATATACAGTGTATCACAAAAGTGAGTACACCTCTCACATTTCTGCAGATATTTAAGTATATCTTTTCATGGGACAACACTGACAAAATGACACTTTGACACAATGAAAAGTAGTCTGTGTGCAGCTTATATAACAGTGTAAATTTATTCTTCCCTCAAAATAACTCAAAATACAGCCATTAATGTCTAAACCACCGGCAACAAAAGTGAGTACACCCCTAAGAGACTACACCCCTAAATGTCCAAATTGAGCACTGCTTGTCATTTTCCCTCCAAAATGTCATGTGATTTGTTAGTGTTACTAGGTCTCAGGTGTGCATAGGGAGCAGGTGTGTTCAATTTAGTAGTACAGCTCTCACACTCTCTCATACTGGTCACTGAAAGTTCCAACATGGCACCTCATGGCAAAGAACTCTCTGAGGATCTTAAAAGACGAATTGTTGCGCTACATGAAGATGGCCAAGGCTACAAGAAGATGCCAACACCCTGAAACTGAGCTGCAGCACAGTGGCCAAGATCATTCAGCGTTTTAAAAGAGCAGGGTCCACTCAGAACAGACCTCGCGTTTGTCGTCCAAAGAAGCTGAGTGCACGTGCTCAGCGTCACATCCAACTGCTGTCTTTGAAAGATAGGCGCAGGAGTGCTGTCAGCATTGCTGCAGAGATTGAAAAGGTGGGGGGTCAGCCTGTCAGTGCTCAGACCATACGCCGCACACTACATCAAATTGGTCTGCATGGCTGTCACCCCAGAAGGAAGCCTCTTCTGAAGTCTCTACACAAGAAAGCCCACAAACAGTTTGCTGAAGACATGTCAACAAAGGACATGGATTACTGGAACCATGTCCTATGGTCTGATGAGACCAAGATTCATTTGTTTGGTTCAGATGGTCTCAAGCATGTGTGGCAGCAATCAGGTGAGGAGTACAAAGATAAGTGTGTCATGCCTACAGTCAAGCATGGTGGTGGGAATGCCATGGTCTGGGGCTGCATGAGTGCAGCAGGTGTTGGGGAGTTACATTTCATTGAGGGACACATGAACTCCAATATGTACTGTGAAATACTGAAGCAGAGAATGATCCCCTCCCTCCGGAAACTGGGTCGCAGGGCAGTGTTCCAGCATGATAATGACCCCAAACACACCTCTAAGACGACCACTGCTTTATTGAAGAGGCTGAGGGTAAAGGTGATGGACTGGCCAAGCATGTCTCCAGACCTAAACCCAATAGAACATCTTTGGGGCATCCTCAAGCGGAAGGTGGAGGAGCGCAAAGTCTTGAATATCCGCCAGCTCCGTGATGTCGTCATGGAGGAGTGGAAAAGCATTCCAGTGGCAACCTGTGAAGCTCTGGTAAACTCCATGCCCAGGAGAGTTAAGGCAGTTCTAAGAAATAATGGTGGCCACACAAAATATTGACACTTCAGGAACTTTCACTAAGGGGTGTACTCACTTTTGTTGCCGGTGGTTTAGACATTAATGGCTGCATATTGAGTTATTTTGAGGGAAGAATAAATTTACACTGTTATATAAGCTGCACACAGACTACTTTTCATTGTGTCAAAGTGTCATTTTGTCAGTGTTGTCCCATGAAAAGATATACTTAAATATCTGCAGAAATGTGAGGGGTGTACTCACTTTTGTGATACACTGTATATATATATATATGTATATATATATATGTATATATATATATATATATATACTGTATATATATGTGTATATATATATATACAGTGAGCAAATATTCGGACAGCGGACAGTGTTTTTTTCGGTGTTTTCTTTATATTTAGTAAAATTCTATATTAAAATGGCCAAAAAGAAGCTGCAGAGAAAGCGTTGTTGTGTTGTATAATTACTCCTGTCAGTAGGTGTCACTGTGTATCAGACAGAGGGGACAGTGAGTGAGAGAGAAGAAGGCTCAGTAAAGTATTCTTTCTTTCGTGCAATTGCACCTACAAAATACAACACTTGAAATAAAGAAGGGAATAATAGAGAAATATGAGAGTTATTGTTGTTTCTGGTAGATACATTTTATTAAAAAAGAAGGAAATTTATTATGGTGTATGGTACAGCACACATACGGTACTAAAATGTGATGTGTGTTTTATGTACAGTACTACTGTGTATTGTTGTTTATTATTGTTTATTACAGGAATGTCTATTTTATAATTTAAGATTTAAGGGAAAATATACTTGTATTTATAACAAAAAAGACCATTTAAGACATCAAGGTCTGGCATGGATTCATTCCATTTACATTATTTCTTATGGGAAAAATAGGTTTAACTAACAAACATTTTGACTTAAGAACAGCCCTTCAGAACCAATTAAATTTGTAAGTCAAGAGTCTACTGTATATGCAACTGAAGTGCATTTAAAAAAGCTTCGGCCACCTTTTTAAAAAGTCGATTTGTCAACTTAAATAGGAGATCGCAAGCCATGAATGTGTGGGCACCCTTGTTTTAGTTCTTTAGAACATTTTTCAAATTTTTTTTTGAATGTAAGTGACTGTGTACTTATGTGTACCGGGTTGGTGTGATGATTGAAAAGGCCACAACTCATTTTTACATACTCATCAAACCATCATGCCTTGTGGATCTTTAGACAGTATTCAGACCTCTTGTACACCCACATGTACTCTTTATACTTCCTGTAGCTTCCTACATTCACTTAAAAACAAAGACTCTTGACTACAAAGCCAAAATTGGATCAGCCCTGGCCTACCGTAAGGCTCTTATCAAACCCCATTCTGTACCTTGTACCATTTAAGGCACATGTCTTGCACATCTTGACCCACCAGTCAGAACTTGAACAGTGCAAACTCTTATGGCCTTTAATTTTATGTTCTATTGCTTTTATCTTTCTTTATGTGAAGCACTGTGCATGAAAAGTGCCATACAAATAAACATTCCTTGTCTTGCCGTACATATTTTTTATTTTATATTCCTCAGAATCCGACAGCAGTCACTATGTTCCGGACATTGAGGCTCTGAGGGACACCCTGCGAGAGCCATTGCCTCCCAAACAGCCTGGCGCGCCCCCCAAATGGTTGATGAGCTCCACCCCTCAGCCTGGCACTGAGTCCCAGCTTCACATGCCCATCCACAGTTCTGCCACTTCCTTTTCCTCCTCCGCCTCCTCTAATTCTCCATCATCCTCAACACCCATAAGTGCAAAACCACTGCGAGCCGTCTCATCCGCTGGGGGCAACATGCCCCATGTTTCCTCCTCTGGCCAGTCTGCCACCTCTGGTATGGGGACAATGCAGCCTGCCAAGCAACCCCCACTTCCTCCACCCAAACCAGTCAACCGCACCACCAACACCGCACTGCTAGGTGAGTGCTCCTGCCTGCGCATTTCTAATCTGACCTTAAACGCATGTGAATGTTAAAACTCATCTACTGTTGTTGTCTAGAAAGCGAAGGTTTCAGAAACACTAAGATATTGATCTTTTCTTGGCATTTTCATAGTTTTTAAAGTACAGGGAAGTATTTTAAATTCGATTAGTGTCAAGTTCATTTCTTTCCTGGCATCGTTTCCTTTCAGTACAGCATTATCTCTAATGACTTCAGGCTTGGCAGGAGTCTTTTTGCTGCAGTGTTGTTTTTGTTACTGTACATGGTATAGTATGGGGGTGCTGATCATCTGGATTCAGTTTGTAAAGTAGGCAGTTATAACCTTGAGTAAAAAGTGCACATTTACTATTAAATATGTGTTAATTAGGGATCACTTAGATGATTTTCTAGGGACAGTAATTGTTCGAGTTTATCTCTGAATTTATTACTAATATTACCTGCTCCCATGTTCACAATGTGTGAATTAGTGTGTATCGAGCTGTGCTAAGTCCAGAGGAATCCACTGATTGTCAGAATCATCAAATTAAAATCACATAAAAATAAATTTAAAAAAAGTTTAGGAGGGCGGCACGGTGGCTAAGTGGGTAACACTGTCGCCTTACAGCAAGAAGGTCCTGGGTTCGATCCCCAGGTGGGGCAGTCCGGGTCCTTGCTGTGTGGAGTTTGCATGTTCTCCCCATGTCTGCGTGGGTTTACTCCGGGTGCTCCGGTTTCCTCCCACAGTCCAAAGACATGCAAGTGAGGTGAATTGGAGATACAAAATTGTCCATGACTGTGTTCGATATAACCTTGTGAATTGATAAATTGTGTAACGAGTAACTATCATTGCTGTCATGAATGTAACCAAAGTGTGTAAAACATGACGTTAAAATCCTAATAAATAATAATGAAAAAACATTTAAAACACGCTAGCACACCAGAGCTGGCGTTTCGAATACATCGTATCGAATCTCAGCTCTGCCATCTGGCTCGGCTGGGTAGCTATATGAACAGCGTTTGGCTGTTGTTCATCCAGGGAGGGAAATGCTCGATAAGGACCCCATAACTGATGCAATTATGACCTCTGCTGGCTGGTTGATGGCGTCTGCACAGAGAGAGGAATAATGCTGATCAGGGTGTGTCTCTCCGTGCACAGGGCTGATTCTCATGTGAACTCGCCTCGTGCAGGTGAAAAGATGCAGTTGGCTTCTGCACACGTGTCAAAGGGGGCTTGTGTCTGTTCGCTGTCCTCAATCAGGGGCGGGGGTCAGCACAAGAAGAGAGGAAGCAATAACAGTGGGCCAGTGATAGCTCAGTGGTTAAGGTACTGGACTAGTAAACAGAAGGTTGCCGGTTCAAGCCCCGCCACCACCAAGTTGCCACTGTTGGGTCCCTGAGCAAGGCCCTTAACCCTCATTGTGTTCAGCTCATTGTGTAAGTCGCTTTGGATAAAAGCGTCTGCTAAATGCTGAAAATGTAAATGTAAACACAATTGGGTAAAAATTGGACGCACTAAAAATCGGGAGAAAATGCATTAAAAAAATATGTACAGTGGTTCCTAGACATGTTAGTATATTATATCTTAGACCTCAGGGAGAAAAACTATATGTTTATTATTCTACCGATTTTTCGGACAAAGTTACCAGACTTGAAGTCCAAATTAAAAAAACACTTTAGGGCAAAATGATATGATTCTATGACAATGAAAGGTGTTCTTCATTTTAGTTCATTTTTATGGTATTGTGTGCAAGCACGGTGTAGGAGAGTCTTGTGTGATTGTACAAACGTTGACAAGCTGCCCTTTTCCCAGTATTTTCTGTGCTTGCTGGATTATTGTGTGACATCTGTCCTTTTAGCCAGTCTTTCCTTTTGTTTCTTACTTCTGCACACCTGACACTTCTTAACTCTAACCTTTACATTGCCAAACTTTGACGGGTGGTTTGGCTGTGGTTATATTTCTGTGGTGTCTGACTCCTGTGGGATGGTTTTTACCCCTGTCAGCAACCACCCTGCACAGGGGTGAGCCCTTTCCCCTCTACTGGTCCTGCTGGAAGCGTGAGGCGGACTATGATGTATACCTGTCCCTGCCTGTGTACTTATACCGTCGAGCAGGAGGCGGGCGCACAGGTAACAGCAAGGCCTAATTGGCACCATAGCAATACTGCCGTGTCTGTTCCATCATCCATCTGCCCTGCATGTGCTGGCATCATCATCATCCTTGCCACCATATGCTCTTAGCTCTAGCTTAGATGCTGGACTAACATGGAGTGCCCAGAGTGCATTTCTGCATGTTTAACACTAAATTTATTCGGCTCTCACTTGCAGTAAGTGAAGTTGCATGCAGCAAAATTAATTGGCATGTAACAAACAGTGTGAGCCTTATTATGATCTGTCAGCACCACAGAACAGCGCCCATCCGCCAGGAGCATCTGCCCAGCTGTTTGCACTGCCACTCGGACACATTGCATGATAAAAGACAGACGGTTATATAGATAGGCTGGGAGTTCATCATAGCCTTCAAATGTGTTCAGATCTGTTCCTATCAATGACTTGCTTTAATATTATCTATGTTTAGCAGCGAGAAGGATTTAAATGAGTATGTTCATTTATACTGTATCAAACTACTACCCGGAAATTGGAAGAATATCATCAGTTCCACACAAACACACTTGAACTTCATAATTTAGTGTCTCCATCCTTTTGAACATACATGCTGCTACTTTAGTAAGTATGTACACTTATAGAGAATGTGTATTTTATTGGATTCAGTCATTTGATTTCAATTATTTCTTTAACTGTTGGTTTTTATTTTTGTGACTGAAATACTTTTGATAAAAAATACTTTTGTCCTAAAATTAGTCATGAATGTAAGCTTGTGTAAAATGTAATTTTTTTTTTGTTTTTCTGGATATATGACAGTTTGTTTGCTCAGAAATACACATACAAATACTTAATAATTTTAAAAGTATCACATTTTGTGGCATGATCTCCTAGATTTATATTAGTGATTATGATTGACTACAACTGGTGACATTTCTGTGACTGTATAAATAAGTCCAGTTTGACTGCACCAACTACAAGGTACAAGGAACACTGATGTTTTTTGGCCAGAGTTTAAAAAGAAAAACTGCTTTCTTATGATGAGAAGAAAATTGTCTGGATGATTAAATGTAACTCAAGAACCACCATTAAAACAGGTTTGCAAGGCTAAAAGGCTAGTACATATAAAGGCATTCAGGCTAGTACATATAAAGGCAAAGTCCATGGTAATGTGCAGCTTACTTACATTTTATGCAGAGCAGAGTTTCTGTTTCATGACTAAGTCACAGCAACAACTTGGCAACAAAACAGACCAAGCAGGAACGGCCAGATTTAATCCATTTTCTTATTGTATTATTGTACCGAGCAATTCAGGTAAGTTACAGTTGCATTAGGACATATTTAACACCCCCCTCCCCTTAAAAAATAGGATTTATAACTCAATTTATAGCTCAATGTTGCTTTGAATGAGGTATTTATTAGTTGAATGATGCAGCAGATGAACAAAGAAAAGGAATGGTGCTCGTTAATACTGCCATGTCAAAAATATACCTCTACATAATATTGGTGATCTCAAAACGTACTACTAGTCTGTATGACTAGAGTTGGGTTACAACATGATTAAACCACTAAACTCAATAACCACCCTTAATTTACTTCAGCTATGATATACACCAATCAATCATAACATTAAAACCACCTCCTTGTATCTACACTCACTGTCTTTTTTATCAGCTCCACTTACCATATAGAAGCACTTTGTAGTTCTACAATTACTGACTGTAGTCCATCTGTTTCTCTACATACTTTGTTAGTCCCTTTCATGCTGTTCTTCAATGGTCAGGACCCCCACCTTATGGGCAGCGTCCTGTGACCACTGATGAAGGTCTCAAAGATGACCAACTCAAACAGCAGCAATAGATGAGCGATCGTCTCTGACTTTACATCTACAAGGTGGACCAACTAGGTAGGAGTGTCTAATAGAGTGGACAGTGAGTGGACACGGTATTTAAAAACTCCTGCAGTGCTGCTGTGTCTGATCCACTCATACCAGCACAACACACACTAACACACCACCACCATGTCATTATCACTGCAGTGATGAGAACGATCCACCACCTAAATAATACCTGCTCTGTGGTGGTCCTGTGGGGGTCCTGACCATTTGAAGAACAGGGTGAAAGCAGGTTAAAAAAGCATGCAGAGCTACAAAGTGCTTCTTTATGGTAAGTAAAGCCAATAAAATGGGCAATGTGTTTAGAAACAAGGAGGTAGTTTTAATGTTATGGCTGATCAGTGTATATACACTTTGTCTGGGCCCTCTTGTGGTTATCCAGTGCGATTTTCAGATTTGGCTATGGGTGCATGACCTTATTCCATTAGGTTTTTTCTGCTGCAGCTTATTTAACAGCTACTCTGTGTACATGAAGCATTACTAGCATGCATTATAGCTGTGGCAGCTGAATGTACACTGCGACATGGACAGTCAGGAGTCACTGGAAGTTGTTTCTGCTTTTCAGCATGTGGAAGATATCTACATTTTGCTTTCTATAGTCATGTAAGTTTCTTAAAAGGACTTATAAAAGCTGTTGGTGCCAGATTTTGTAACCTTGACCATGTGTAAGTGATGTTATGTATCATTGTTTATTCTTGTATTGTATAAATAGTAAAGCTGCATAATCTTACTTTGATCGTGGCTCATAATCCTCTGTGTTCAACAGCTGAACTTTCACAAGTGGCAGCCGGTGCCTTTCCAGTTCCAGCTAAACCATCTCCACCCATGCCCCCAAAGAGAACCACACCAGTCACCAAACGCCACCCTGACAACTCAACCCCGCCCATCTCTCTGCCCCCTATGCTCTCTCCTGAGGATAGAGCCAACATTCCTGGAGGGTTCCCACTGCCCCCACCTCCTCCATCTCCACCCCTCCCTACACACGTACCACCCTCCCCTCCCAGAGGCCACCCCCACCAGCTACTGCACCAACACTCTTACCCGTATCCTTTGCCTGACCCACTGCCTGTCCATTTCGACCCCACAAGCCCTATGGAAGAGACACCTACACGTCAAGCCCCAGTACCACTGCACATCATGATCCAGAGGGCACTTATCAGCCCTGGACCTGGCATTCCTCACCCAAATGCCCCACACCGGGCTCACACACTGCTGTTCGAGACTCCGCCAGAATACCAAGGAGCTCGGCCGCTGCCAGTCACCATCCAGCCTCTAAAAATGTGAGTAATATCTAAAACCTACATAATCACTTTCATTTCCAGCATTTTAGAAAATTAATTTTAAATGTAATTCCCCAAAAGTATTTGTAAATTAAGCTCTACACCTGTATATAATTTTGAAATTAAATTTTGTAGTAATGCATTATTAGTGTGTTACTTTTTTTTTTTACCAGATTAGAGGTACAAATGTAGTAATTTTCTATATAGTAGGACAACACATTGAAGAACGTGTCCATAACTTGCTGGAATTGCTTTGTGCTTTATTAGCTGGGCAAAACTACACTTAAGAACAGCTTTGGGCCGCGCAGCTTTGGGGCAGCGGTAAAATACGCTAGTGGACCAGAGCTGGGATTTCAAATACATCATATCGAATTTCAGCTCTGCCATCCGGCTGGGCTGGGCGGCTACATGAACAATGTTTGGCTGTTGTTCATCCAGGGAGGGAGCCGAATAGGGACCTCATAACTGATGCAATTATGACCTCTGCTGGCTGATTGATGGTGTCTGCACAGATTAAAGAAATAATGCGATCAGTGTGTGGCTCTCCGTGCACAAGGATGATTCACATATGAACTTGTCTCGTGCAGGTGAAAAGATGCAGTCGGCTACTGCTCACGTGTCGGAGGGGATATGTGTCAGTTTGCTCTCCTCAGTCGGGGTGGGGGTCAGCACCAGTAGAGAGGAAGCATAACACAATTGGGTAAAAAATGGACGTGCTAAAAATCTAGTGAAAAGGGAGAAAATGCATTTGAAAAAAAAATAAAAAAATAAAGCTTTGGTATGACATTGGTAATGTCACATTTAAAGCTTGTCTATTGCTACAACCCAAACCACATACAACCGGAGTAAATAGTATCAGTGGTGCAGCACAGTTTCAACTGTTTGTATTTGGGAATTTTTCCAGTAACAGTATCTGTGTTAGGAAACTTCAGTTTCCTCTTATGTTAGAGAGCATGCCAGTAGGTATGAATTGCCCCTTAGTGTATGTTTGTAAAAACAAACAATGCTCTCCCATGGACTGGCATGCTGTTCAGAATGTTTTTCCACTTTGTGCCATTTGTTTCTAGGACTCCCAACATGACCCTGACCAAAACAAAACTGACATTACTAAAGATAATTAAATACATTTATTACCATAAAGAATCACCAGTTACCTTTAATAAGATTTAATACTGACTGTGATGCAGCTGTGGATTTTTTTTTTTATTACAACGAGAGCTCTACTTTATGAGGACAGAGCTATATGTACATTTCAATCTTTTCACTTAAAAAAAATACCAGTGATTGTTAAACCATACATTAAGTGTGCTTTCAATTAAAACTACCAGAAATACCATGATATTGGTTGCCGGTTCAAGCCCCACCACTGCCATGGTGCCACTGTCGGTCCCCTGAGCAAGACCCTTAACCCTGAATTGCTTGAAATGTATTCAGTCATAACTGTAAGTCACTTTGGATAAAAGTATCTGCTAAATGCCGCAAAAATAAATGTAAATGTGACCGGTAAAATGTTTAGTAATTGCAGGCTCCTTAATATTAGTTATCGGATTATTGATAAATGGAAATAGGCCTGCCAATCCTGGACCAGGCGTCTACAAAGACATGTTCTGGGTGGATGGCATCTGAAAAAGAAAAATGATTGTCTATGTTAATTGTCTATACCATTTATACTTTATATACACTGATCAGCCATAACATTATAACCACCAGCTTGTTTCTACACTCACTGTCCATTTTATCAGCTTCACTTACCATATAGAAGCACTTTGTAGTTCTACAATTACTGACTGTAGTCCATCTTACATACTTTTTTACATACTTTTTAGCTTTCACCCTGATCTTCAATGGTCAGGACCCCCACAGGACCACTACAGAGCAGGTATTATTTAGGTGGTGGATCATTCTCCGCACTGCAGTGACACTGACATGGTGGTGGTGTGTTAGTGTGTGTTGTGCTGGTATGAGTGGATCAGACACAGCAGCGCTGCTGGAGTTTTTAAATACTGTGTCCACTCACTGTCCACACTATTAGACACTCCTACCTAGTTGGTCCACCTTGTAGATGTAAAGTCAGAGACGATCGCCCATCTATTGCTGCTGTTTGAGTTGGTCATCTTCTAGACCAGGGGTGTCAAACTAATTTTTACCGAGGGCCACATCAGCATTTTGGTGGCCCTCAAAGGGCCAATTGTAACGTATCCTGCTGTGATTGCAGTCACATTGCTGTTTTTCTTGGAGGCTGAATTCTGCATTTATATTGTTCTACTTTACCACAGACACAGCCTCATAACACAAGAGACGCACCGGTTTCTCTTCCTGAAGCACAAACTTGTTTTCACTTTCATTAAATTTCCTCCTTATGCTTAATTTTCTTAATTATCTTCTTGTACATTTTAGGATCATGTGTAAATATGTGTAACATCATCTACTGGCAGGCTGTGTCACTTTGCAGGTCACAAAATCAGCATGCATTTTGAAAGATGCAGTTTATTTAGGATTTTACAGTGTTTTTTTTAAGACAATCATTCTGCCCTCACTAATAGTTTATCCCCCTTTCTCAGCTAGACAGACAGACAGACAGACAGACAGACAGACAGACAGACAGACAGACAGACAGACAGACAGACAGACAGACAGACAGACAGACAGACAGCTCACTTCAGAATGCAGTCGGTTTATTTGCTCCCCAGCTGTGTGCATCAAAATGAAGTAAAAATACAAACAATAAAAACAATAAAGAACCTAATACAGTAAAAGCACACAGCTGTAGTCAAGTGTTACATCTGGTACAATATGAGATTTAACCAAACGTAAAATAACGAGTTAAAATTGTGTGTAAAGATACTAATTGCTAAAGTAACATAACAGTATTTAATTACGGTAAATTTGTAACTAAATTGCTGTGATATACTCACTAAACATTTACTAACAACTGAGAATATAAACGCCACTATTTACAGACAATGCTTGGGTATTATATTGCAAGATAATTATCTGTATTTATTTATTATTGTTTACGTTACTGACTACGCTACCCCGCGTTCTTTTGCCGTAAAAGTCACATGGCTTCTTAGCGAAGGTTAAAGTTAGTTGTCATGACTACGATGTCACGTTGTCTCTTAAAGGCGCAGGAGCGCATTAAATTATAAGCGCGTCGCTGTAACGACTTGAACCATCACAACAATCATACAGTCGTTTAAGCTCTCGCGGGCCGGAACAAATGACGCGGCGGGCAGGATCTGGCCCGCAGGCCGTGAGTTTGACACCCCTGTTCTAGACCTTCATCAGCGTTCACAGGACACTGCCCACGGGGCACTCATACCAACACAACACACACTAACACACCACCACCATGTCAGTGTCACTGCAGTGCTGGGAATGATCCAACACCCAAATAATACCTGCTCTGTGGTGGTCCTGTGGGGGTCCTGGCCATTGAAGAACAGCATGAAAGGGAGCTAACAAAGCATGCAGAGAAACAGATGGACTACAGTCAGTAATTGTAGAACTACAAAGTGCTCTTATATGGTAAGTGGCGCTGATAAAATGGACAGTGAGTGTAGAAACAAGGAGGTGGTTATAATGTTATGGCTGATCAGTGTATAGCATGGTTAGTATAAGTAATATTAATGTAACGTATAGAGATTCAGTTAAAAAAAACATGATGCTGATTTTACTAATAGCCAAGAAATCTGCTTCTTTAGTGCTCACCAACTCAGTATTTTTATTATATTTATTTATTTTTTAACAAGCACTTTTTAACCCTCTCTTCAGGACTGAAGATGACTACTCTGATGAGGAGGAAGAGGACGAAGAGGAGGAGGAAGATGAAGAAGAGGATGACGAAGGAAAGCTACTTCCTGAACACCTGCCTCCCCCTCCAATTCAGCCCGAGTTGGAACCTCGTAGCCGTAGGTGCCTGGTAGGAGACGTGAACATCAGAATCATGCCAGAGGAATCAGACAGCAGTGAGGAAGAGGAGGCAGAGGAAGACCAGCATCCTGAAGAGAGTGATTCAGATGGTCCTGTACTGTACAAAGACGAAGATTCTGATGAAGAGGAAGAGAGTCCGCCCAGTAAGTGAACACACTTGGTTTTGTAGGTGAGGGTTGTGAGTTGGGAAAATGTTGAGAAGATTTTGATGACATTATACAGAAGGGAACCGGGCTGTCATTGGTGTGACTTAACAAGACCAGACAATCACAATAAATCGCTTACATCAAGATGTGGTTTGGACTTCTAGCAAATCCTGCACCCCCATTTTTAGGCAGACCAGAGATCAGTACCCGGTAGTGCACCCATGCTTCAAAATTGTTTTCACATATGCACAAACCAAATGGATGTCATGGGTCTTGGTTTAAAACAACGGTGCAAGTGTGTAAACTGGAGAAGCACTATCCATGTGGTTGCCAGGAGTCACATGACACACCCCCTCAGCGTACACAGAATCGGTTAGGAGTTTTCCAAACTCAGTTACCCGAGTCGTGTTTTTTAGCTGCTTTAGCCTTTTGCTTTCTATTTTATAATGAAAAAAAATTGTGTAGACAAATTATCGGGAGAAAAATACTTTACTGACAGACTACAGAGAGATGATCATGTGTGTAGAGAAGCACACTTTTCCTTTCATTATGGAATCCCCAAAGGGACAAAATGCACTCAATACGTAAACACACACACCAATCAATGTCAGCACACTACACCACAGAAAAGTCTGTTACACTAACTTAATTGCCGTATGATTGCTAGGACCGCCTCATATTGTGCCTCATATTGTGCCTCATATTTCATATGCTAAACCAGCGGTCCCCAACCTTTTTTGCACCACGGACCGGTTTCATACAAGATAAAATGAATACGAGAATAGAATACGAGATGCTGCTTGCACCTGGGGGTGAGATAAGACGATAAACACCTGTGTGTTAAAAATGGAAGCAGTGTTTTTATTGCTGATTAGCGAGCTCTAATTATTTAGTCCTTCTGTGCGGCCCAGTAATAAATGACCCACGGTCCGCAGCCCGGTGGTTGGGGACCACTGCGCTAAACCAATAAAAAATATTCAATTGCTAAATGCAAACCTTAAATTTGGAATTTTTTTAAGGCAGTGAATAAGGTGGGGCCTTAGCTATAGTGCATTAGGATGGTTTCACAAGAAAAATCTGTGTGGGTGGGGCTGTTGGGTAAACACTACTGCTATCATTGAATTTGTGTATTTGCTGCATACATATACTGTAGAATAATGTAACATTAATAGTAAAATTGAGTTGACCTGCTTCTGACTGTGTGTGTGTGATTGTGCAGACAGTCTGGCCAGCAGGGTGAAACGGAAGGACACTTTGGCTCTGAAGCTGAGCAGTCGGCCCTCGGCCCCAGACAGGCAGGCTCCTGAGAGGCAGGCCAGAGGGGAGTACACAGGTCTGTCATGGCAGAGCAGAGAGCAGTGGGAGTCTATCCGCACACAGATCGGCACAGCACTTACAAGGTCCTGCTACTGCTCTTTCTCTCTCATATACTCATAAATATGCTCATTCATTACTTATTCTGATGCTACTGGTGGCTGAGTATTTAAATACAGCATTTTCACAAGTACTAGTGGAAAACAATGAACTTTTTCAGAAATGCAAGTCGATACTGTCTTTCTAAATAATTACGTAAAGATGATATTTTTGCCAATAGGCGACTGAGTCAGAGGCCCACTGCTGAAGAGCTGGAACAGAGAAACATTCTACAACGTAAGCAGTTTTTTGATTGTCTTGCATTTGCCGGCTTAGTGCATTTATTTACGTTCCTCACACCACTTTCTCTCCCTCTAAGAGTATGTATTAACATGCATGCAAAAGATGCACTTGCAGATCTAAACTCAACAGATGCAATTATGTTTTACCTTCCTGTGTTACTTTTTGTACCATGATAATAGCCATAACAGCTGACATGGCATTAGGAATTAATCAAACAAAGAAAGAACTTCTTGTACTTAACACTAATACTAAAGAACTAGCAGGATAATTGTATAATATAGGGCCAGCTGTAGCCTAGTGGTTAAGGACCTGTGGTGGGTAGCACTGTTGCCTCACAGCAAGAAGGTCCTGGGTTCGATCCCCAGGTGGGGAGGTCCGGGTCCTTTCTGTGTGGAGTTTGCATGTTCTCCCCGTGTCTGCGTGGGTTTACTCCAGGTGCTCCGGTTTCCTCCCACAGCCCAAAGACGTGCAAGTGAGGTGAATTGGAGATACAAAATTGTCCATGACTGTGTTCGACATAACCTTGTGAACTGATGAATCTTGTGTAACGCGTAACTACCGTTTCTGTCATGAATGTAACCAAAGTGTAAAACATGACGTTAAAATCCTAATAAACAAACAAACAATCTGGACCAGTGATCAGAGGGTCGCTGGTTCAAGCCCCACCACTGCCAGGTTTCTGCTGTTGGGCCCTTGAGCAAGGCCCTTAACCCTCAATTGACTGTATACTGTAACTGTAATGTAAGTCGCTTTGGATAAAGGCGTCTGCTAAATGCCAAAAATGTAAATGTATAGCATGGGCAAAGGTTTAACAGTTTAGGTGTTATGGATGTGTTCTAATATCAACTTGCTCAATTTCTCTCTGTCTGCACATGCCGGGCATCATCATGTGGCCAGTTAAAAAGAATGCAGGCTGTAATTCACAAGTAGGATTATGAAGGTATATTGGAGTTCTAATCAGAGGCAAGATGTGCTTTCACCACAAGAGGTGATTGAATTAGAAATAATAATGGTTTTGCAGTTTTCCCTCATTATTGATGTTTAAGGTACATTTTCTCTCAGTGTTATACAATTAATGCAGAAATTACCAACCAACATCCACAAAATAAAGCGCATCTAATACAATCAAAGTATAATCATATATGCATAAACATAATACTTATTAAGTATAGAAAGAAGGCACGAAAAGCAGAGCACAGTTTAACTTGTGCATCAAAGTTAATATTTCTGCTAATGTCAGATTTGTAAAGGTTTTTTCTCCTTTAAACTTTATTAGGTCTACTATGACATAATGACTTGCCCCAATTTGCCCTTTTGTTTGGCAGATAGATTTTAATCTATTAAATTTCTGGACCACCCCAAACCAAAGTTTTTTTGTCTTGCTGATTGGCTGATATAAATATTGTAACAGATTACAGAAAAAAAACTCATCCCTTAAGAGTTCTATACCCAAAAAAAACCAACACATTTTGAAATCACATTTTTGTTTGTAGAAAGATAGTATTTATTCCCTAATAAGTTTATTATTTCTTTAGGGTGTTAAAGCATAAAAGGGAGCTGTAGCACCTCTAGTGGATAAAAAGCTCATTGTTTCAGTGCCACATCTAGAACTTTTTTCTTCTTCCTCTTCTTCTTTCAATTGCTCCTAAATATATATTAGGGATTGCCACAGCAAATCTGGTCTGCATAACAGTTTTTACGCTGAATGCCCCCATGATGCAAATATCCTGTCCTTATTCAGGCTTGGGAACAGCAGATCCTCAGATCTCAGCAGTAGTGTGCTAGAGTACTTTAGTACTGCATCACCCAAGTGCTCAATGCCACATCTAAAACTGCTGCTACGTAGCTTGATTATTTTTAGTCATGTAAATTGTATTCAGTTTTACTGATTGTGTGGTGTTTTAGTCATTGTTAAGGGTAAAACAACCCTTACGCCCCATTTCTTTTTTTTCTTTTTTTTCCCATTCTCATTTTATCTCCTTTCTCTCCAGCTAGGAATGAAGCAGATAGACAGGCAGAGGTTCGGGAGATCAAACGCAGACTTACCAGAAAGGTAACATTTAGTGTTTTAATACATTTTTGCAAAGCAGGTTGTGATCTTGTTTAAAACCTGTCTGGGTAAAACGTGTTCATTGCAGTTCCCTTATAGGTCAGTATGGTGGCAAAAACTGTCTGCTTTCAAAAACAAATGCCACAGCTTTATATAATTATATTAAATAAGTAAGTAGGCATTAGGTATGAGTTTTGTGCTCTTGTAAAGTTTGATGGACAGACCAGTCATAACTGTTGATCTGGCATGCATACATCCAGCATGTGAACGAAGGAAAGTGTTTTAATAAACATAGCACAATCTGTTCACTTCAACTAGACAACTAAATATTGTACACTTAAAGTACATTTATCTGAAGGTAATTTAAAAAGGTTACTAGTCATGCAGGGCCAGTCTTTGCAGAAGTTGACTATAAATTGCACAAAAAAGCAAATGCTATGCCCACTTTGTTTTAAACCCATCTTGTTTACCACTGGAGGATATTAATCTTTGTGTTGTTCTCCCAAATGTTTCTCATAGGCAACTAAAACACTTAAGTCCAATGAGTGTTTTAATGACTGTGGCAGGCATGTTTTGTGTATATTTACATAATTATATTATATTTTATATATTATATTTATTTTATTACATCCTTAGCCTTTTTAATGCTACTAAAGAGTTTATGGGTTGTTTTTTTTACTGTAATTGTTCTTAACATGGGATACATATACACACACACACACACACACACACACTCCTACACCTACGTGTGATTTTCAGCCATGCACACTTACATACATTGTTGAGACTGCTGGGCATTGTTTAACCAACCAACTTAAATCAATTTCTGGCTGCATCCAGCCTGCATACCACATGTACAATATGTACTTATACCACTGGTAGTGTACTAATGAGGCAGACATATTTAGTATGCTGTATTTAGTAGACTGACAAACTGAAAAATCAATACAATAATTATGCAACCTTCATTTTACTTTGCCCTAATACGATTTTCTACCCACCAATCATTAGACCCAAATACCTTTCAAGACTTGTTAAAAATGTTGCCTGGTCCTTGAGATGGTCATACCGAGTGGTTCTATTAGAACACATGATGAGTCTATTCCTACATCTAAGAATACATCTAAGAATAGTCTTCTTTCCCTCCCCTTTTGCTTCCAATGTAGTCGTCTCCAGTTGATTAACTGAACTAGTGAATGCATTAGCGTGTGATATACAATCTTATTTGTGTGTGATATAAATTCATTAGTGTGATATTGATATTTTCAGTATCATCATAGTCAAACTATTTATTTACTGTATGTATTTATATGCTTACTTAGCCACAATACATTGCATTGTATTGTATTGTACAGTACATCAATCAGCCATAACATTAAAACCACCTCCTTGTTTCTACACTCACTGTCCATTTTATCAGCTCCACTTACCATATAGAAGCACTTTGTAGTTCTACAATTACTGCGCTGCTGTGTCTGATCCACTCATACCAGTACAACACACACTAACAAACCACCAGCATGTCAGTGTCACTGTAGTGCTGAGAGTAATCCACCACCCAAATAATACCTGCTCTGTAGTGGTCCTGAAAAAGCAGGCTAAAAAGTTATGTAGAGAAACCGATAAACTACAGTCAGTAATTGTAGAACTACAAAGTGGAGCTGATAAAATGGACAGTGAGTGTAGAAACAAGAAGGTGGTTTTAATGTTATGGCTGATCAGTGTATTTTAAACACAGTGAGTAGATTGTGAAAACTGCACCAAATATCTCTTCTTGTTTTGTCATTAGTTAAGTCAAAGACCAACTGTTGCTGAGCTCCAGGCCAGAAAGATCCTGCGCTTCCATGAGTACGTAGAAGTCACGCATGCTCAAGACTACGACCGACGTGCTGACAAACCATGGACCAAACTCACCCCTGCTGACAAGGTACTGTCTGATTTGGTTGTTTTTTTATTTGGTTGTACTTTACCAGCACTGTCTGTGTTTGCATGTGGTAACTAATGGGTTTTGTTTAGGCTGCAATCCGAAAAGAACTAAACGAGTTCAAGAGCTCTGAGATGGAAGTTCATGAAGAAAGTAGAATTTACACAAGGTAAGCAATGCAGAGCATTATGCTCTTTTGTTTTATAAGTTTGTTTATTAGGATTTTAACGTCATATTTTACACTTTGGTTACATTCCTGACAAACAGTAGTTACTCAAGATTACACAAGATTCATCAGTTCACAAGTTCAATGTCAAACACAGTCATGGACAATTTAGTATCTCCACTTCACCTCACTGTATGTCTTTGGACTGTGGGAGGAAACCAGAGAACACAGAGGAAACCCACGCAGACACAGGGAGAACATGCAAACTCCACACAGAAAGGACCCAAACCGCCCCACCTGGGGATCGAACCCAGGACCTTCTTGCTGTGAGGCGACAGTGCTACCCACAGAACCCTTGTTTTATAAGTAACAGTGTTGCCTGTTTCCACATGGATTTTTCTCCAGGTTCCTTTTACTCCCCAAAATCATGTAATTGACGGCTCTGAAATTGCCTGTGAGTTATTGTTCGGCTGGTCGGCTGGACGCCATCTAGCGGGCAAATTGGCGGTGCCTGCAGCGGATACTAATTAGCCACTGTATCTGCAGGGTGGGGGCCAGACTATGTGTGGGTGGGTGGGTCTTCATACGCTGTGTAAGGATTCTGATTGGCGGAAGAGACGCCTGTGCAGAAAGCAGGCGCGAGAAGAGGAGGGCTGTACAGGTGTCAGAAAAGGCATGCTGCCCATGTGTCGGAGGGGGCATGGGTTAGCTTCGTTCTTCTCAATCAAAGCGGGGATCGGCATTGGTGGAGAGGAAGCATGACTCAATTGGATGTGCTAAAAGGGAGAAAAAGGGGAGAAAATGCATAAACAATATATTTTTAAAAAAGAATCATAAGGTTGCTGGTTCAAACCCCACCATTACCACTGTTGGGCCCCTGAGTATGGCCCTTAACCCTCAATTGCTATAATTGTATTCAGTAATAAGTGTAAGTCGCTTTGGCTATAAAGTGTCTCCTAAATACTGTAAATGTAATGTAAATGTGTAGCACCCACCAAGACTCCTAGATAATAGTTACTGTAGATGAATGAATAATTCAATTGTGGCTATAAAATATTTCCTCTGGTCATTTTTCACAGGTTCCATCGTCCTTAACATCTTTCACAAGGTGGAAAGTGTGAAGCACTTGAGCGCTGGCAGCAGGTGGAGAAACTGTTTTTAGAGACATTGTTGTAATTTTCAGTAAAAGAACCTCAGGGTGTTTGTGCTCCCGGGCAAACTGCCTCTCAGTGAATGTACTGTACAGATACCTGGAACAAATTAAGAACTTTCCTTGACTTGCTGTCATTTGCCCTGAACTGATGAACTCATTTAGTTTTTCTCCCAGACGTTAGAGGGAGCTCGACATGTGCCAACCTGGACTGCTAATGAAGGAGCTTAATGCATGTAAGCGTTCTCTTACAAGAACTGAGGCTGACAGCATGCATTGTGAAGGACAAAATGGTCAAAATGACTAGACTTGCTATTACACAGTCCTCTTCCCTTTTAGAGAAGTGTAAAGACTTTAATAAATATTAGTAATAAGGACGATGGTGACAATAATAAATAATAATTGTTAGTTTCTGAGGGCAGACTGAGCAGAAGTCTGCACAGATAGATAACTCTTGGAAATAATTGTGTATGTGTGTATAGATTGTTGTAATTTTCTTTTAGGATTATTTGGAAATTCTAATATAGGAACTGTAATGCACAAGGTTTAATAATAAGTTTGGGTGAAATTATCACTTTTATTTATGCCTCTTTTTTATATTTTCAGCTCATTGTCAAGAAAGGTCTGTTTCTGCTTTTGTCAGCACACATGCATTTTAGTCTTTAAACATTTTATCTTCTCGTTTTAAGCCCCGTTTTATATTAGAGCTTAATCATGTCGATTAAATGTTAAATCTTAATCATGTTTCTGAAACATAGGACTGCATATTTATCTCAATGAGGATACATTATATTTTTAGATCTATATGAAAGTCTGTGTAAACAGGGCACACACTGATAGAGCACTATGAATAAAATTGTTGTAGAGTAATAATAATTATTGGGATTTTCTCTTTTTCTTTATTTTAATGTGTATGGTACAGTACAAGAATAACATGCTCTGTTGTACTGATCTGTTACCTAGATTAAACTGACAGTTGTAAAGCGTGCTTTAATTTTATTTGTAAATGTCTCTAAAACATATTAAAATTAATAGGCTGCTATTGCTATTTTAAGCATAAAATGGTAATTTTGTCTAACACTACAAGAATATGTTCAGCCTGGTTTGTGTCTGTTTAATATTGCAACTCAGGTTGTTTTTATTATTATTATTATTTAATTGTATAAATGTTTTCTGCTTTTGAAATACTTACAAATAGTTCATGGGCTAGCTGCAATTTATATATACAGTATATATATATATATATACAGTATATATATATATATATTAGGGCTGTCGAAGTTAACGCGATAATAACGCATTAACGCAATCTCAATTTAATGCGATTAAAAAAAATAGTGCCGTTAACGCAAATTCTAGTTCATGTTGAGACTTGACTGGTAGAACCAACGTTTTAATGTTGGACTTGCCACCGTTGTTCATTTGCGGTTTGTTAAAATAATATAACTGAGCGTCGTAGGGATGCACTTGCATAATAAAGAAATAAATACACGCTATATTCACAAGTTGTCGGGAGCAAAACACTTTATTAACTTAATCTGTTACGGCACTGAATACCGGAGTCAAGCACGCTAGTTCATGAACTATGGAAGCCCCAAAAGGGTCAAAACACTTCGTGTAGAAACGTCCACTTTTCACATTTCACTTAAAAAACCTTGTTTTCTATAACATTTACACAGATTTTATTTAATGCGATTAATCGCGATTAACTATATGAACTTCTAAGATTAATCGCGATTAAAAATTTTAATCGTTTGACAGCCCTAATATATATATATATATATATATATATATATATATATATATATATATATATATATATATATAAATAAATAATATTTATTTATTTTCTTTATGCATTTTCTCCCTTTTTTTCCTCCCTTTTTAGCGCGTCCAATTGCCCCATTGCATCATGCTTCCTCTCCACCAATGCCGATCCCTGCTCTTACTGAGAAGAATTAAGCTAACCCACGCCCCCTATGACACGTTAGCAGCATGCCGTATGCATCTTATCACCCACTTTGATGAGTGCAGTGCAGCTTAGCTGCGTGTACGGAGGGACACACCCGAAGAGCACTCTTTTCTCATCTCTGTGCAAGCGCCATCAATCAGCCAGCAGAGGTCATAAGAGAGAGACCCTATCCGGCTTAGTCCCGCCCATATAAACAACAGGCCAATCGTTGTTCATGTGGCCACTCAGCTGGCAAGGCAGAGCTGAGATTCAATACGATGTATTCGTGATCCCAGCTCGGTTCCAGCGTGTGTTTTTACCGCTGTGCCACCTGAGCGGCCGGTTAGCTGCAATTTTATAACAAAATATTATCAATATAAAGTCTGCGGCACCCAGGTGGCGCAGCGGGGTATCCTGCTAGCACACCAGCACCGAGGTTCTGAACTCTTTGGTTTGAAACTCTGCGTTGCCACTGGTCGACTGGGCACCATCTAGCAGGCATAATTTGCAGTGCCTGCAGCAGACACGTCTCTGCTAGGGCGGGATGACCGGACTATGGGGATAGGGTTTTCAAACGATGTGTAAGGACCCTGATTGGCAGATAGAGAGGCGCCTGTGCAGGGTGCATAGGTAAAAAAGAGTTCCACAGCCGTTCAGGTGGCACAGTGGTAAAAACACACGCTGACACCAGAGCTGGGATCTCGAATACATTGTATTAAGTCTCAGTTCTGCCTGCCAGCTGGGCTGAGCAGCTAAATGAACAATGATTGGCCTGTTGTTCAGATAGGGGCATGAGGCATTAAGCCGGATAGGGACTCTCTCATAACTGATGCATTTACGACCTCTGCTGTGGGTTAGCTTTGTTCTCCTCTAATCAGAGCCGGGGTCGGCATTAGTGGAGAGGAAGCATGACGCATTCAGGCAATTAGACGCACTAAAAGTCGGGAGAAAAAGAGGAGAAAATGCATAAGGCGTGAGCAGCAATATACCCACCTCGACTGCAATCAGGGATCCCCCAGCAGCGGAAAACAAATTGACTACGCTAAATTGCATAAATAAATAAAAAAAAGAGAAAAATATAACGTCTGCACACAACTTTTTAAATACTGGTAATGCCCTTACACTTGGGTCACATCAGTCATATAAGCATATAAGAATTTTTGGATGGAGTGATCAGATTTGTAGCTACAGTGTTTTACCTGTTTCAGTTCTCAGAACTGTGGGCTTGTACAAATTGCAACACATTACAAAAATTGCAAAAATGAACACAGATGTCAGCAGTCTTTGTACAGAATTGCAAGCCATGCCCACAATTGCTGTTACTGCAATATTAACATTATAAGCTTAGAATGTTGTTTTATTTATTTGAAACATGCAGCTATAATCACACTTTCCAATTTATATTTCAGGTATAAACAGGGCAAAGCAGTTCCACAATGTTTCACATTAAAGCAGAGTAAAATTGTTATGGACCATACATGAGTAAATTATTGACTCTCACTGTTACAAGATGAATCTTGGAGTGAAACAAATTAAGTGTGAAACAAATTAGATAGGTACAGTGCATCCGGAAAGTATTCACAGCGCTTCACTTTTTCCACATTTTGTTGTTACAGCCTTATTCCAAAATGGATTAAATTAGTTTCTTTCTCTCACAAATTCTACACACACACACACACACACACACAATACCCCATGATGACAAAGTGAAAAAAATTTGAAACACAAAAATATAACATTATAAGTATTTACAGCATTTGCTCAATACTTTGTTAAAGCACCTTTTGGCAGAAATTACAGCCTCAAGTCTTTTTGAGTATGATGCTACAAGCTTGGCACACCTGTTTTTGGGCAGTTTCTCCTATTCTTCTTTGCAGATCCTCTCAAGCTCCATCAGGTTGGATGAGGAGTGTCAATGCACAGCCAATTTCAGATCTCTCCAGAGATGTTCAGTCAAGTCTGGGCTCTGGCTGGGCCACTGAAGGACATTCACAGACTTTCTCCGAAGCCACTCCTTTGTTATCTTGGCTGTGTGCTTCGGGTCGTTGTCATGTTGGAAGGTAAACCTTCACCCGAGTCTGAGGTTCAGAGCGCTCTGGAGCAGGTTATCATCAAGGACCTCGGTGTACTTAGCTGCATTTATCTTTCCCTCTATCAGGACTAGTCACCCCGGTCCCGCTGCTGAAAAACATCCCCACATCATGATGCTGCCACCACCATGCTTCACTGTAGGGATGACATTAGCCAGGTGATGAGCGGTGCCTGGTTTCCTCCAGGCATGATGCTTGGTATTCAGGCCAAAAAGTTAAATTTTGGCTTCATCAGACCAGAGAATTTTGTTTCTCATGTTTTGAGAGTCCTCTAGGTGCCTTTTGGCAAACTCCAAGCAGGTGGTCATGTGCCTGTTGTGTTTTTATGATTTAGTAAAAAACTTTTTTTTTTTTTTCTTTTTTTTTTTTTTCTTTTTTTTTTTGGTGGTATTGCTGTTTAAATTGGTTTGACATCTGCATTTTTGTGTTGCATCTGTGAAAAAAATAAAAGCTTGGAACATCTACAGCAGGGACATTGGAAAAAATAATTAAATAAGTATTTTATACATAAATCTAAAACTATTAACTTTGTTCCATACAAAAATCTTACTAAATATGTCTGAATCACATTATGCAATCAATAATAGTTTGATTCAGTTCAGAGGAATTGATTCATTTTGAATCACTTGGACCATCTGCATTGAATGAATGACTCAGTGGCGCTGGCTGCTAAATCATGGTGACGTTACTTTTTTGTAAGAGAATTTTAAGAATGAAACATGTACCAATTTATGTAATTTGCCAATAAAATGATGCACAGCGCAGCAGTGATGCAACAGGTAGAGATCATGGGGTTTTCTCCTGGTGATCTGGATACATCTCCTCTTCTAAAACATGCAGAAGATAAAGTGGCTACAATTTATTACCCCTAGGTGTGAGTGTGGACTTTTCAATGATGCCCTAACATGGACTGGATTCGATTTCTGGGTGGTGTTGGACCTGCTGCCCCTTAACAGGATGACATGGTTTGTAAAGATAAAAAAAAAATAAACAATCACAGTTGTCTGATTTTACACTTTATGATGTACTATTTTCAAAGACTGCAGACAGGCCAGTCAAGCACACACTCGGTGTCTAAGATTGTCTAAGATGCCCCACTGTTTAGCCCATGCAGAAATAGGCCAGGCATTTATACCTTTACAACCATGCCGTGATAGATGTTGGCTTTTTCACCTTTCGCTGATAAGTCTTGATGGTCCTTTTTATCTTTGGCACAAAAAACTCAGAAAACAAATATATGGTCTCATCTGACCACATCCCACCTTTACACTGTCTTTCAGTCTATCTGAGTTGAGTTTGGGTTGAGATAACTCTGCAGCATTTTTGCATAGAATTGATGTCTTCCTCTTTAAAAACTGATTCTTTTGTGGATCCTCCTTATACACAGTCATGATAACCTCATTTGTTACCAATTCACTAACTTTGCTAACTGGAATATTTGTACATCGATTACAAAGGTCTAGTCCTGCTTTGACCCACATATTACCATAAAAGGATGGTAATTAACTTGTCTGTATCTTTCTGACAGAACACAACCACAGCTTTAACTTGATGAGACATTTTTTCTCAAATATTTAGGTGATATGCACCAGAACTGAAAACTAAAAATGATGCACATGCATCATTGGTCATGGTGGTGGTTGTGAAAAAACATACAATGAAAGTGATAGCCTAGTGGGTAGAGCAGCCACTGTTGGGCCCTTAAGCAAGACCCTTAACCCTCTTGGCTACAGTGGTGCTGTACAATGGCTGCTCCTTTTTACTAGAGAGTTTTTAAGAACAATGCCATGATCTGCAGCTCAAGTGCAGCTGGTCTATGCAACAAGAGTAAGCCTCTGAATGGCATACAACAAAAGGTTTGAATCCCATTAACTGTCTCCATAACATTACCTATAATTGACTGTTCATATTTAAAAGCCCACAAATGTTGCTCAATTAAAGCAATTCTGCAAAGACCTGCAGGTAAAAATTCCATTAGTCATGTCACAGACTGATCTCCAGCTATTGAACACTGCAAGTTGCAGTTGTTGTTGTAGTTTTATGTTTACTCACAGTGTCTTCGTATTTTACATTTTCTGACACAATGGCAAAAAAAACATACAAAGATAAGAAATCACCAGTCACCACCAGTCTGCTGGGCGTCATCCAGTGGGTATAATTGGCAGTGTCAGCAGCAGACACGTTTTCTGCTAGGGCTGAATGACCGGACTATGTGGGTGGGGTCTTTAAACACTGTGTAAGGACCCTGATTAGCAGACAGAGAGGCGCCTGTGCAGAGTGCATAGGTGAAAAAGGGTTCCGCTAAGGCAGTGGTGTCCAAATTTTTTTCAAGGAGGGCCATATGTAATAATGTGAAAGTGCCCGGGGCCAACAGTCCCTGATGACATTATTTTAAACAATAAAATATGCATATAAATACGCTGTTATTTAATAATTTTATTTTCACACAGCAAACAACAAAGTAACCAAATGTAAGCATTCAGACAAACAAATCAGAACATACAGAACAAGCTATCTGAATTTCTAACAAAAATGTAAAACTTTCAGAAACTCAAAGACAGTTAGGGCGCATTTACGGAAAAAAAAAGTTAAAGTAGTTTTATGTACTAAGAGAACAACACAGGAACACTGAGTTTCTCTAAATTATTACTGGTCATCAGTTTTCTCTACCACTGAAATTCTTAGGTTGTTGTTTTAGTACAATACGTCACATAAAATTTTGTTCCTGTTAATCATTGTTTGTAAAGCCTGTGTCACTTTTATCTCGTTATATCAATAAGTGCTCATATGAATGCGTATTTACACAGTGTTGCAGCCACTATCTGGTAAAAAGAGGACTTGCATGTTGAATTTGTATGATTTATTATTTTTGTTTGACTGTGCTGGGGGTAGGGTGGCCACATTCAAAGTCACAAAAAGGAGGACATTACACCCCAAAAGGAGGATTTTTAAGTGTCCGTCCTAGCGTTGCATGGGCGGGGAATGGCAGCTGAAAAACCGGACTGTCCGACCTAAAGCCGGACGGTTGGCCACCCTAGCTGGCGGGCCACAAATAATGCCATTTAAGACAGAAGCTGACTGACTATACAAATTGACTACGCTACATTGGGAGAAAATGCAAAAATAAAATAGAAATAATAATAATATTAATAATAATAATAAAAATAATTGAGGAATGTGCGTATTAGTTTGTATAGCTGAACCTAATAAAGTGGGTGAGTGCAAGTGCAGGTGCATTCCAATTGGTGCTTGAAAATGCACAAATTAAAATGAAATGTAAATACCAGAAACACATACAGAGTAGTTGAATGAGAGCCAGGAAATGAAATATATATATATTAGGGCTGTCGAAGTTAACGCGATAGTAACGCATTAACGCAATCTCAATTTAACGCGCACGGCTTAACCGTGCACGGCATCTCTCATTAAGACAGCGTTTATGGCGTCACATCAATGTCAAAACTATCGCGCGCAACTTTTAACATTTCGCGTGTGTAAATATCCCTCTCGCGAGCGCAAAAAGAGGAATTGCGTGCACACTGATCATAAAATCGCTCTCAAACTGTCTTTTTCACTCTCGAATGTTGTTTTTCTGCTCGATTTCATTGTTGTGCGCGCGCGCGAAAGCAAATTGCGCTCGGCTGCTCTTTCTGCGCGAGAGAGGATTTTGCGCTCGCGTTTTCATAGAGGCGGTTTGGACAGTTTGGGGGCGGAGTCAGGGCCGGCTCTATCAGCGAATGCTATTGGCTCTATGCATGCAAGCTCTGTGACGTGTTTCCGTTTAGCCTTAGTCGGACAGTCTAGCTTCTGTTTTGTGAGAACCCCCAGCAAAGTTCTAAACACAACATGTCGTATAGCGGTGAATATGTAGAGTTTGCGTTTTCAAACACAAGATCGAGGTGGATCGGAACATTCTCAGGGTTCATGTTGAACGCTGCATTCGACGGGTAAAAGAGCATAAGTTGTTCGACACGGTGATCGCTATGTCCATTTCTGTTTACTGTGTTTTACCTGCATGTGAACTATCGGACTGGACCACTTGACAAGGCATGAAGCTAAACACTCGCCTTTATCTGCAATTTTCTTTTTTTTAATAACGTGTACATTTAAATATTGTAAATATATATTATAGTTTATACTCTATTTCTGTGTTAAACAAAAGCATAAAAACCAACAAAAGCCTCTTTATTATGTAAACATCTTTTATATCTACACTCTTTGATTATTTTATCAGTTCTACAATTACAGACTGTAGTTCATCTGTTTCTCTCTATACTGTGTTAGCCTCCTTTCTGTTCTTAATAATCAGGACCACCACAGAGCAGGTATTATTTAGGTGGTGGATGATTCTCAGCACTGCAGTGACAACAACATGGTGCTGGTGTGTTAGTGTGTGTTGTGCTGGTATGAGTGGATCAGATACAGCAGCGCTGCTGGAGTTTTTTAATATCATGTCCACTTACTGTCCACTTTATTAGACACTTCTACCTAGTTGGTCCACCTTCGCTCATCTATTGCTGCTGTTTGAGTTGGTCATCTTCTAGACCTTCATCAGTGGTCACAGGACGCTGCCCACCGGGCGCTGTATTTATCGTCTTATTTACTCATACCAGCACAACACACACTAACACACCACCACCATGTCAGTGTCACTGCAGTGCTGAGAATGATGCACCACCTAAATAATACCTGCTCTGTGGGGGTCCTGATTATTAAGAACAGGGTGAAAGGGGGGCTAACAATGCATGCAAAGAAACAGATTACAGTCAGTAATTGTAGAACTACAAAGTGCTTCTATATGGTAAGTGGAGCTGATAAAATGGACAGTGAGTGTAGAAACAAGGAGGTGGTTTTAATGTTATGGCTGATCAGTGATAGATGGATGGATCGATATCAGAAGAAACAATAAATGAGCTGGTGTTTCAATACTTGTCCATATTTAGTGTGTAAAACAGTTTATCTCCACCTTTGCCGTTTCTCACGTTTTGTGAATCTGGCAGTTGTTTAGCATTCATTTCATGATGAATAGACCACTTGAATGGTGTTAAAGACTTGAAATAAAATCTTTTTACATTTAACTTTAAATGAAAGTCAGTTTTTTCTCTTTTGTAACATGATACAAGGTTTTGAATTGAACAGCATATTGCTGCCAGCTTGACACTGATAAATTCTGTAATGAGTATGTCTTGATAACCTGCCGTAAGAAACATAAAAAAAAAATAAAAAATCAAGTTCACCCTCACATTTACTACAAAAATGTTTTTTTTGGAGAAAGACATGTTAATACTGTAACATCAAATTAATTAAATGACATGAAAATTTAAAGGTCTGACATAACATTTGATAATAAATAAAAGATAACTCATTAATATATTGGCAAACAAAACTTTTTACACTTAATGAAAAGATTGAGGGTAAATTGGTAATATATTCAGTCAGATATGTTAAGTTTGTTTTATTAGGAATTTAAAGTCATGTTTTACACTTTGGTTACATTCATGACAGAAACGGTAGTTACTCATTACACAAGATTCATCAGTTCAATTCATCAATATCAATTAATTAATATAAATTATATTAATATAATAAATAATTAATATCAAACAGTCATGGACAATTTAGTGTCTCCAATTCACCTCACTTACACACTTCTGGACTGTGGGAGGAGCACCCGGAGGAAACCCACATGGATACAGGGAGAACATGCAAACTCCACACAGAAAGAACCCAGACCACTCCACCTGGGAATTAAACACACACACATACATTATATATATATATATATATATATATACCTGACACTGTGCAAGGAGAAGATGCATCAAAATGAAATTGTAATGGTATGCTTCAAAGCTAACTAAAACATAAATCTCAATACTGGTCTGTCAAGCTAGATGTAGTGTTTGTCTAGTCTAGCAAAACAACCACTAACCAGTTTACAACTAGCCTACCTGCATGGTTATAAGGAAATGCTTGCAAACGTACTTACCTTCATATTTGTCAATGTAGCTGGTGTTGTACATTTAAAATCGTTCACCGTCAGACGAGGTTAATCTTGAAGACAACAAGTGTAAAAGAGAGAGCCACGATATCTGCTTGTTGACAACCGGCGTCTGAATACCGGAAGTTGATCTGTCCCGTACACGAGAACCCGGAAGTAAGGCGTGCATAGAGCCGGCCCTGACTCCGCCCCCAAACTGTCCAAACCGCCTCTATGAAAACGCGAGCGCAAAATCTTCTCTCGCGCAGAAAGAGCAGCCGAGCGCAATTTGCTTTCGCGCGCGCGCACAACAATGAAATCGAGCAGAAAAACAACATTCGAGAGTGAAAAAGACAGTTTGAGAGCGATTTTATGATCAGTGTGCACGCAATTCCTCTTTTTGTGCTCGCGAGAGGGATATTTACACACGCGAAATGTTAAAAGTTGCGCGCGATAGTTTTGACATTGATGTGACGCCATAAGCGTTTCTCAAATGTAACCGAGCGTCGTAGTGATGCACTTTCTTAATAAAGAAATAGATACACGGTATATTCACAAGTTGTCAGGAGCAAAACACTTTATTACTTTTTCTGTTACGGTACCAAACAGCGGACAGCCAGAGTCAAGCATGCTATTCCATGAACTATGGAAGCCCCAAAGGGTCAAAACACACTCACTTCGTGTATCACACTCACTTCGTCCATCAAACCATTGTCACGATAAAACCACAGAAAAGTCTGTTACAATAACTACGCCTTATCCCACCTAAAGCACCGCTGATCTACAATGTTTGCTGATGGAGAAATTTTTACCTACAATCTGACATATATACGAAGTCAGGGGTCTCTGCTGGATAGTATTACTGCCTAGTATGTGAGTGAATAAAACTCCCTTACAGTTTTCTCTTGTCCCAGCAGTTTTTAACATCAGTACATTTAGCATAAAATGTGTTCACCATTTTAACTGTAACATTTCACTTAAAAATCCTTATTTTCTATAACATATAACAAGTCTATAACAAATAACACAGATTTTTTTTAATGCGATTAATCGCGATTAACTATATGAAATTCTGAGATTAATTGCGATTAAAATTTTTAATCGTTTGACAGCCCTAATATATATTTAATGTCATGGAGATATACAGTATATACAGTACCAGTCAAATGTTTAGACACACTTTTCCATTCAATTGAATTGAAAAGTGTGTCCAAACTTTTGACTGGTACTGTGTATATATATACACCATATTTATTTACAACATATTAATTTGCTTCAAATAAATGCTGTATATAATCACACTTCATCCTGAGGCTTAGCCGCTGCTGCTCTGGGTTGAAGTGTGCGTGCGGTTTTTTCTCCGCTGCGGTAGGAGGCGGTATGTGTTCTGAGCCTGTATAGCATCGTAGCAATAAAGGAAGAGTGAAGGCGCTGAAAGCGTGTGCTCATTCAGGACGCTCAGCAGAAAGTTTTACTAGTTTCTTCTCCTTCAGAGCTTCAGCGTGTACTATTATCCATATTCAGCCTTAAGGTAAGAATTTATTCTAATTATGTAACTAATTTATTATGCTGGAATCTTTTAAAGGGTTGTTTTGCATAGTTTGTGGTGAGATTTAATAGTTAAGGAGCCATGCCGCTTAGCTAACGGTTAACTTGAACTTTATTTAATGTCGTATTTATTTAGTACCAAATAAAATGTTGTAATTATTATAAATATAACTTTCCCTAACTATGTTTTACTTTAGACAATCATATACACTAGAATAAAAACTAAAACCAGCGGATGTTCACTGTACAATGTATTGGTAGCTAACTAACAGGTTTGTATAGGTTTTGTTGTAATGTATAAGTATTTATATTAGCTGAATTAGTAAAACAATGTTAGTATGTAATATAGAAGCTGTATGTTCTATTCACAGAGTGAGTGAGGAAAGATAAGAATCAGGTCATGTGTGTGTGTATGATTGTGTCTGAAACTCATCGTTGGTGGTTCTTTACTAAAACAAGTTCAAGTGCACATGAAGCTGTTTGTATTCTACACTTGTTTGGCACTTGTGTTGAGCACCTGTGTGTGTGTGTGTGTGTGTGTGTGTGTGTGTGTGTGTGTGTGTGTGGTAGAACAGCTGGTCTTGGTCAAGTTCATAATGAGTAATTTCAGTGGAGCTCTCTGCTGGAGGTTCAGATGCACTTCATTCAGGAGGGTCTCAACTGCGTTAGCTTTACAGTTACATTTTATTCATTTAGCAGATGCTTTTATCCAAAGTCAAATGTATTTGTATAGTGCCTTTTACAATGGACATTGTCTCAAAGCAACTTTACAGATTCCAGGACCATCAGACCAAAAACTCCTGTTGAGCAAGCCGAGGGCAACAGTGGAAAGGATAAACACCAACCATCCTCCTTGGATGGTCTGGAGGATAATTGGAGTAAATAGGATTTACACATCATATGAACACAAAATTAAATTGAACTGAAAGTTATAACTAGTAAAAAAAATAATAATAATGTAAACAATTGGAGTTCTTCATTATTCAGTCCAGTCTGTGATAAAGTCTGTAGTGAGTTCTTGACATTTTCCAAGAATTGGCAGCATTGTCGGCACGGCGGTCTCAATTTGTAGGATTCAATCTTGTGTGGGTAAACAAGTTTCCGTCAGAACCACCTTGGAGTAAAACAGACAATGTAGTTAAAAGTGACTTGCAGTGTACAGTCTAAGCATCTGAGGGTGAATGGCCCAATAGTGGCAACCTGACGGTGGTGGGGTTTGAACCAGCAACCTTATGCTTACTAGTCCAGTGCTTTAATCGCTAGGCTTCAGTTGCCTTAGTCAGTGTACAAGTGTCTGTCAACATAAACGACAAAAAGTGGCACGTCTGGCACAGAAAACCTGGTGAGGCACAAGAAACTGTGTATTATCAATATCTGGCTCGTCAGTGAAACTAAAGACAAGCCTACTTGCTCAATAAATCCAAACTCAAACGCACCTCATCAGTGAAGTCACGTATGTACAGATGAGTGTAAAACAGAAGTTAGTGCAGACCGGATGCCAATAACGGCATGTCATCTCACACTTCGGTTACATTCATGACAGGAACGGTAGTTACTCATTACACAAGGTTCATCATTTCACAAGGTTATATCAAACAGTCATGGACAATTTAGTATCTCCAATTCACCTCACTTGCATGTCTTTGGACTGTGGGAGGAAACTGGAGCACCCGAAGGAAACCCACGCGGACACGGGGAGAACATGCAAACTTCACACAGAAAGGACCCTGACCACCCCACCTAGGGATCGAACCCAGGACCTTCCTGCTGTGAGGCAACAGTGCCGCCCTGTCATCTCACACAACTGGTATACAGTGGAACCTTGACTTACGAGTTTAATTCGTTCTGTGACCAAGCTCGTAACTCAATTTGCTCGTATATAAAATCAAATTTTCCCATTAAAATGAATTGAAACTCTATTAATCCGTTCCAGCCCCCCAAAAACCACACCGATTTTTTTGTTACGTGTTTATAAATAAGAAAAATGTACTTTATAAATAACAAATAATGTATAAAAAAATTATAATACATAATAAAAGAGAATGTAAAGAAATAAATTGGTTTTATTAAGTGTATTTACCTTGAAAATCAGACGAAGATGCTGGCGGAGGCGGAGATTGGCGGAGGAAGTTGGGGAAGTGTTTCATTTCGTGCTCACTTAACTTACTCACTACACACTTAATGCTACAATATATTGCTAAATTTAATGTACACACTATGCTACACTTTATCGTCAGGCTTAATTGCGACTTTTTAAAAATATATATATTTTTTTACTTCACTTAATCTTATTCTTCACTGACTTTTGGCTTTTTCGTCACATTTTCCTCGCTTTCACTTGCTTGTACGGCATGATGACCAGGTGAGCTAAACTCAGCTGAGCTCGTAACTCAGATCTCGGCTCATATCACAAAGCAAAAAATCGACCAAGTGACGGCTCGTATCTCGGAAAATTCGTAAGTTGGGTCACTCGTAAGTCAAGGTTCCACTGTATTACCAGTTAGAGCATAACATTACAAATTCAAAGTTTTCAAGTATACAATCATTGTGGTCTGTAACTGTAATAACACACCCAAAACAACCTTTCAGAGCAGTTAAAACCCAATGATTTTTGTACTTTAACCTACAGCCAGGGTGGCTCGGTGGGTAGCACTGTCACCTCACAGCAAAATTCAATCCCCAGGTGGGGCGCTCCGGGTCCTTTCTGTGTGAAGTTTGTGTGGGTTTTCTTCCGGGAGCTCCTGTTTCCTCCCACAGTCCAAAGACATGCAAGTGAGGTGAATTGAAGATTTAACATTGTCAATGACCGTGTTTGACATTAAACTTGTGAACTGATGAGTCTTATGTAAAGAGCAATTACTTGTTCCATCATGAATGTAACCAAGGTGTGTAAAACATGACGTTAAAATCCTAATAAATAAATAACCTACAGCCAAAATAACACGCCTTGTAATAAAGGAAAACAGACTCACCAATGACGGTTGTTGCTTGAAAAAAGTTGCTAAAAATCATTTATCAGGGCAAACTTGTCCACCGAGCCTCGAATGTTCATCTTTAATTAATTTTTTTTTTACCAGTAACAAAATAAACAGTATATAATTGTTGACTTGATTCATTACGTGGCTAACAAAACTGTGATGACTATGGTTAGCTGCACAACAACCATACCGTAAACGATGTTTACTGAATGTCTTGACCTAGGCCTATGTATTTGTTTTATTGGCTGCTCTTAACATGTTGTTAACATGATTATGCCCCACAGTTCAGTACTGAAAGCACCTTAAACATGTGCACAGTGTATTACTGTTCACTTGATTAGAGAAAGGCAGATAGGCCGACCCAATGCTTTCCAAACAAAGATTGCTAGAAGTAGTCTAAGCCTTTATGTAACAGGTTCAGGAAGATGTTTGGAATGTACTGGACAGTGCTGCCATTTGCATATGTGATAAAGGTGCAACAAAGTTAGTTCTGCAGGCAATTGTTAATTATCGATCATGTCTTGTACTGCTCCACAGCGACATCTGGTGGGGCAAGGTCCTTAATGGCACTTAATGTAGAGACGTCTTGAAAATTAAACTTAAATGAATGGACACGTTGAAGCTTTAGACTACAAGTAACGCCTTTAATGCATGATTTGACTTTGTAAAAGTGTTTAATATAAGCTTTAATGAAAATATAAAATAACAAACAGGCTATCAGCTTGTTTCCCTCAACTTGTTTATTCTGTTTCCATAACATGATCTAGAGTCACTATGGAAACACTTTTAGGTCATAGTGGAGTCTCACTTTACTCCAGACTGTTATTTGTTTGCAAATATCTTAAAACTTCTTCAGCTACAGTAGAATAATACAGATTATTTCTGTGCTTTATTAATTATTTACTTTGAATTTCACTTTAATAAGCATTAACAGTGTTCTTACACACATTGTTATAGGGTTTGGAAATTTGACCCAACGTCCTGTATGGCTGACATCTCCCTGGCTCACCATGGTCAGAAACGATTTATTTACACCGATCAGCCATAACATTAAAACCACCTCCTCGTTTCTACACACTGTCCATTTTTATCAGCTCCACTTAGCATATAAAAGCACTTTGTAGTTCTACAATTACTGACTGTAGTCCATCTGTTTCTCTACATACTTTCTTAACCTCCTTTTACCCTGTTCTTCAATGGTCAGGACCCCCACAGGACCACTACAGAGCAGGTATTATTTAGGTGGTGGATCATTCTCAACACTGCAGTGTGACACTGACATGGTGGTGTGTGTTAGTGTGTGTTGTACTGGTATGAGTGGATCAGCCACAGCAATGCTGCTGGAGTTTTTAAACACCTCACTGTCACTGCTGGACTGAGAATAGTCCACCAACCAAAAACATCCAGCCAACAGCACCCCATGGGCAGCGTCCTGTGACCACTGATGAAGGTCTCGAAGATGACTAACTAAAACAGCAGCAATAGATGAGCGATCGTCTCTGACTTTACATCTACAAGGTGGATCAACTAGGTAGGAGTGTCTAATAGAGTGGACACGATATTTAAAAACTCCAGCAGTGCTGCTGTGTCTGATCCACTCATACCAGCACAACACACACTAACACACCACCCCATGTCAGTGTCACTAAAGTGCTGAGAATGATCCACCACCTAAATAATACCTGCTCTGTGGGGGTCCTGACCAATAAAGAACAGGGTGAAAGCAGGCTAAAAAATTATGTAGAGAAACGGATGAAGTACCGTCAGTAATTGTAGAACTACAAAGTGCTTCTATATGGTAAGTGGAGCTGACAAAACGGACAGTGAGTGTAGAAACAGAGGTGGTTTTAATGTTATGTCTGATCAGTGTATTGTTGCCTGCATTCTTTTTCATAGTTTCCTGTAAGGTCAGGAGAAGAGTAAGCAAGAAAAGGAAACTAGGGCAAATCATTCATCAATCTGCACATGTCGGTTTAAAGCAACACTTGCATGACACATGGCTCTTTACTTGTAATCACGGTTTGATGTTTCTAGGTCATGCAGAAAATGAGTACCAAAGGGGCATAAGTTTTGGCTTTTTTTGTTGTGTTTATCAGACCTGTAATTGATATTTTGTGCTTAATTTCATCTTAGGTTTTGATTTCAAGCTGCCATGCCTGCGAAAAAAGCTGCAAAGAGGCAAAAAGAAATCGAGACCGAAGACGTGACGCCTGTGAAAAAAACTGAAAAAAGGCAAAAAGAAATCGAGACTGAAAACATGACGCCTGTGAAAAAAACTGAAAAAAGGCATAGTGAAAATGAGACTGAGGACAGAGCAGCTGTGAAAAAAGTGAAAGGTACTGCAGGGGGATAATGTCCATTTTATTTAATTAGGACAGCCTAAATGTGTTTGTGTGGGTGGTGGTCGTTACTTTGCAATGTAGTTATTGTTTCTCCTCTGACATCAAGCTAATTGAATTTGTGTGTGTTTGTTTGAAGTGTCTCATAGAAGTCATGGCCAAGAGAAGGGCCTGGTGCTAGTGCTCGGACAGGGGGATGTAGGTCAGTTGGGTCTGGGAGAGGACGTTCTCGAGCGGAAGAAACCAGCCCTGGTGACTCTTCCAGAGGGTATCGTGCAGGCCGTAGCAGGAGGCATGCACACCGTGTGCCTCAGTGACACAGGACATGTATGTTCTTAGTTGTTTTGTTACCCATTATGCTTTTCTATGTATAGAAACAATACGCTGACTGAAATGCACTCATATGAAGTAAAGCTTGAAGCATTTTGAACCATTTGAAGGTCACCATGATTTGAAGATGGATACAATTGCTTTCTGTTGCAGGTCTACACATTTGGATGTAATGATGAGGGTGCGCTGGGCAGAGATACCTCAGAGGAGGGCTCCGAGATGGTGCCAGGAAAGGTAGAGCTAGCAAAGAAAGTAGTTCAGGTGTGTGCAGGTGATAGCCACACAGCTGCTCTAACAGAAGATGGTGCCGTCTTCATCTGGGGATCTTTCAGGGTAAGCCAATTTTCTAGCAGTTCTGTTAATGTCTTTTTGAAGTGGTACTAGTTCATTTTCAGATTTTGCCATAACTTATCCTGGTCAGGGTAGCTGTGGGTCTAATTTCCACACAATCACTGAATGTAATGCTGATACCACCGCTGGGAATTTAATTCTTACTTATTTAGGTTAATCATCATGCCAGTTTGTTGACGATTAAGTAAGGAACCAGCAGCCCTTTTCTTTAGCAAATGAATCGTTATTCACTGATCAGCCATAACATTAAAACCACCTCCTTGTTTCTGCACACATTGTCCATTTTATCAGCTCCACTTACCATATAGGAGAACTTTGTAGTTCTACAATTACTGACTGTAGTCCATATGTTTCTCTGCATGCTTTATCCCCCTTTCATGATCCACTCATACAACACAGCACACACTAACACACCACCACCATGTCAGTGTCACTGCAGTGCTGAGAATGATTCACCACCCAAATAATACCTACTCTGTGGTGGTCCTGTGGGGGTCCTGACCATTAAAGAACAGGGTGAAAGCAGGCTAAAAAGGTATGTAGAGAAACCGATAAACTACAGTCAGTAATTGTAGAACTACAAAGTGCTTCTATATGGTAAGTGGAGCTGATATAATGGACAGTGAGTGTAGAAACAAAGAGGTGGTTTTAATGTTATGGCTGATCAGTGTAAATCAGCTTTTTACAGCTTCAGTTTCTGAAGTTAATCCTGAGAGATTCTGGTGGTGATTTATTTGGTAAATGTTAAAATTAACTGGTGTGTAGATTAAATTAAAGCAGCTTATTGCAAATCAGTTGTCGTCTTTTGCAGGATAACAACGGTGTCATTGGCCTTCTAGAGCCTATGAAAAAGTGTACCCTGCCTGTTCAAGTCCTAATAGATAAACCTGTGCTTAAAATAGCTTCAGGTAAATATTTGTTCTGTATGTCATTATGAAAGTATACGATTGATTGCTCATGTCACTTAATGTCCACGTTTACTGTCTTCCTATGAAGGCAATGATCACTTGGTAATGCTGACTTTAAATGGGGATATCTACACCTCTGGCTGTGGAGAGCAGGGCCAGCTGGGTCGAGTGCCAGAGCGCTTTGCCAACCGAGGGGGCAGGAAGGGGTTAAGTATGTTGTCGTTTTTTTTTTGTGTGTGTGTACAAAGTTTTTCAAACCATGAGGCTTGAATTTGTCTTAATTTTTCTTTTAATTTTTCTTTTATCCTTCATGGCAGTGAGGTTACTAGAGCCGCAGATGGTCATGGTAAAACCTAGAGGAAAGGTCCACTTTGTTGATGTCTTCTGTGGGGCGTATTTCACTTTTGCTGTATCTGAAGATGGTCATGTCTATGGCTTTGGCCTTTCCAACTATCACCAACTAGGTAGGTTATACCTGAGATTCCCTAGGAATAAAACTGTTTCAAATATGCATCAGCAAAATGTCATTTTGGACATTTTGTTTGAGGCCATTGTGTGTACATACTATTGTAAAGTTTTAATTTTAATTCTATTATTAATATTTGCTTTTTTGAAAATAGTAGACTTTTTTTTGTTTGTTTTTTTTATACTAAGGATATAAATTGACAATTTTCTTAAAATGATAACGTAATGATGAGCCTGAATGATAGTAAACTGTAGGGCTGGCACCGATCCGATACTCTGTATCCGATATTGGCTCAAATCACTGGATCGAATATCGCAAGAAAAAAAAACGTGTAATCCGATCCGATACTGTTGCTTAATGTAAATAAGGCCATTGTTTGTGCGTACAGCAAATAACACACAAAGCTACGTTTCAACAGCGTGCCGTTTGTTGCCAGCTCACTCAGCAACTGATGACATCATTAACATGTGCCACTGATCTACAACTCATCTGCAACAGCCATTCAGAAATTAAAACACACTGATCTACTTTTAGCATTTAAAAAAATCATCTACTGCCACATCAAAACACACTGTTTAAACACAATAAAAATTGCTTTATTAATGATAAGTCTTGTCCCGGCTTGGAGATCTCACATCCTCAACGATTAATCCATTAGTGTTATGAAATAAAACATACTACACCATGTCCCGTTCAGCCACAGACATTCTCTTCAAAATCCAGCAGGGTTTAATCATCTAAAAACGTGACAGAACTTTAACGGAAAATCTCAACTCTGCGTGAATTCTAATTGGTCCATCTTGTTTGATTGACGTCCACATCTTCTAGTTGTTTGAGAGGAGAAATGACGTATCGGATTGGTATCGGCAGATA
Source organism: Trichomycterus rosablanca (assembly GCF_030014385.1). Classification (NCBI taxonomy): domain Eukaryota; kingdom Metazoa; phylum Chordata; class Actinopteri; order Siluriformes; family Trichomycteridae; genus Trichomycterus; species Trichomycterus rosablanca. Next base: position 44,227,915 of record NC_085990.1, on the reverse strand, counting down.
CTCAATTTGCAGTATCTGTATCGGACATAAAAAACGTGGTATTGAGCCAGCCCTAGTAAAGTAGAACAGTAAGCTGGACGAACACTGAGCAAAACCAGTTCAGCATTCACAATTTACGAGGGCTATTCAAAAAGTTTCCACACTTTTATATTTTCATTGGGAACTGTAAGGGTGGGAGGAGTAGTAATTGATTGTGACTGAGAGCTTATAGTCCAGATTTAGCTCCATCTGATTTCCACCTTTTTGGACGCTTAAAGAAGCTTTAAGAAGAAGAAGATTTTCATGTGGTGGTGGTGATGTGAAAGCAGCGGTGCATCAGTGGCTACACGTTCAATCAAAAAATTATTTGATGGCATTACAAAGTTGGTATGACGCTGAGAAAAATGCATCGGAAGTTGACTGTAGAAAAGTGATTTTGAAATTCTTAATAAGTAGAGTTTAAAAGAAGTGTAGAAACTTTTTGAAGAACCTTTCTTATTCTTACATTTTTCTTATTTATTTGTCACTAGCTTTTGTTTCGCAGTCTGAACCACAGCTTGTTGTGTGACTGAAACCCATTTATACTTTGTTTTGAAGGCACTTCAAGCACAAACACATGCTTTGTTCCTGTAAAGCTGACTGCCTTCAAAAATTCCACCACCACCTGGGTCGGTTTCTCTGGTGGGCAACACCACACCGTCTGCTTGGACTCTGAAGGTAACTGCACTTGAATTTCACATTTTCTGTTTGGATTAATCTGTTTGGATTAATCTGTTTGGATTAGTACAATAATAAACTTAATGTTTACTTCCAGGGAGGGTGTACAGTCTTGGTCGTGCTGAATATGGGCGTCTGGGTCTGGGAGAGGGTGCTGAGGAAATGAGTGAACCTACAGCAGTTAAAGGAATTAGTGGTGCCTGTGTGGTGGCTTGTGGGGCATCTGTGAGCTATGCTGTCACTAAAGAAGGTTGGTGGATTGTTGGTTATTCTACTATTTACATTTACAGCATTTAGCGAACACTTATCCAAAACAACTTACGGTTGTGACCTTATACAATCTAAGCAATTGAGGGTTAAGGGTCTTGGATCAAGGGCCCAACAGTGGCAACCTGGCAGTGATTGGTCTTGAACCAGCAACCTTCTGATTACTAGTCCAGCGGATGGCACGGTGGCTCAGTGTGTAGCACAGTCGCCTTACAGCAAGAAGGTCCTGGGTTTGATCCCCAGGTTGGGCGGTCTGGGTCCTTTCTGTGTGGAGTTTGCATGTTCTCCTTGTGTCTGCGTGGGTTTCCTCCGGGTGCTCCGGTTTCCTTCCAGTTCAAAAACGTGCAAGTGAGGTGAATTGGAGATACTAAATTGTCCATTACTGTGTTTGACATTAAAACTTGTGAACTGATTAATCTTGTGTAACGAGTAACTACCCGTCATGTTGTGAATGTAACCAAGTGTAAAACATGACGTTAAAATCCTAATAAACAAACATATGTATTCTTTGTATGCCAGGCTCTGTATATGCTTGGGGCATGGGCACCAACTTGCAGCTTGGCACAGGAGATGAGGATGATGCATGGAGTCCCGTGGAGATGGCCGGCAAGCAGTTGGAGAACCGGACTGTTCTCTCAGTTTCCAGTGGAGGGCAGCACACAGTCTTACTGGTCAAGGACAAGCAGGAGAGCTGATATTAAACCTGAGTGCTGAGTTGCCGAACTGTACTACTGTGTTGCTGGTAACTAAAACCATAGCTTGATCTGGGTTGCTAGGGAAATCTGGGGGGGTACTAGGTATACCTGTACTGCTGGTTGTGTATGATTGGAGATATGTGAGGAGCTGGGTGGGACTGGATCTGATTAAACCTTTCTCCCACTAGGTGGAGAGCTTAAGTGTTCACTGGATCTCTTATGGTAGATCATGATCAAAGTATTTTTAAACTAGGTTTTCATTTTGATTTTTTTGGCATGTTTCTTAATTCTTTTAATGCAAATCACTAATTATTGCAGAGGGTTGGCAGCTAAGTTAGCATGTGACTATGTACTGCAAAGTGTTTTGATGGTTTAAACCGGTCTTATTCAATTTCCTGCAGTGGGATTTTAAACGTTTGTTTTTGGTCAGAGCAATAACTCTCTAATGGCTGCAGCTACAATTTGTTCATTTCTACAGAGAAGATCATTTGAAATTGCTGTAATATTGCAACATCAAGTTATTTTTTCCTAAAGTTTGAAAGATTTGCTGTTTGCATCCACAATGTGCTGGCCCAGTGGGAAGTGTAATAAAAATTTCAATCTTTTCCATGACATCTTTTTTTCACTGTTAATTAATAAGTTGAATATAGAATTTCTTTAGAACAAACACAATCATTTTTAAACATTCTGCTAATAAACAAGAACATAGCATTTTAGAAGCAAGCCGTGTATCTAACATTTAAATCTATTTAAATATCTTTGTTGTTGCATTACAATTTCTTTATAAATCAAAGCATCCAGTGTGGAAAATGTAATCTATACACCAATCAACCATAACGTTAAAACCACCTCCTTGTTTTTACACTCACTGTCCATTTTATCAGCTCCACTTACCATATAGAAGCACTTTGTAGTTCTACAATTACTGACTGTAGCCCATCTGTTTCTCTACATACTTTTTTAGCCTGCTTTCACCCTGTTCTTCAATGGTCAGGACCCTCACAGTGCAGGTATTATTTAGTTGGTGGCTCATTCTCAGCACTGCAGTGACACTGACATGGTGGTGGTGTGTTAGTGTGTGTTGTGCTGGTATGAGTGAATCAAACACAGCAGTGCTGCTGGAGTTTTTAAATACCATGTCCACTCACTGTCCACTCTATTAGACACTCCTACCTAGTTGGTTCACCTTGTAGATGTAAAGTCGGAGACGATCGCTCATCTGTTGCTGCTGTTTGAGTTGGTCTTCTTCTAGACCTTCATCAGTGGTCACAGGACACTGCCCACGGGCGCTGTGGGCTGGATACTTTTGGTTGGTGCACTGTTCTCAGTCCAGCAGTGACAGTGAGGTGTTATTGTCTTATCTACTCATACCAGCACAACACACACTAACACACCACCACCATGTCAGTGTCACTGCAGTGCTGATAATCACCCACCACCCAAATAATACCTGCTCTGTGGTGGTCCTGACCATTTGAGGAACAGCATGAAAAGGAGGCTAACAAAGCATGCAGAGAAACAGATGGACTACAGTCAGTAATTGTAGAACTACAAAATGCTTCTATATTGTAAGTGGTGCTGATAAAAAGGACAGTGAGTGTAGAAACAAGGAGGTGGTTTTAATGTTATGACTGATCGGTGTATTCAGGGAAAATAAGCCATTTTTTGCTTTTACTGTAGAAGTAATTTAAGCAAAGTGATAAATGTCTTATCATTACATTAACAGGTTTCTGTTTACAGTTTTAGATTTCACTCAAACAGTCCTAAAACCTTATTTTTATACACACAATAGACTTCCCAGAGCAATGTTCTGGCACAAAAGGCACAACTACACCATGTAAAACTGATTTCACCAGGTACACTGTGTGAGAGATTTATTGAACACTTTGTCATCATTATTGGACACATTTGCTCCTGCAGTGTGTTGTGCATTCCTGAGTCTCAGTTTTATGCTGATTCTGACACATCCAGCTTATCAAACATTCCAGTAAAAATAAAGGTGAAACTGCCCTATAACATCCAAAGTGTGAACTGAAATATACCATCGGATTTACGAATAATTTGTGCATGGCCAATTTTCTTTCAAACGTTTGTTTATATAAACACGCACACTGCACAAGACTGCCTATCGATCTGTTCAGCTAGGAAACGGTAAATTTACTGTCTTTACTTGCCTTTCCAAACACCCAAAAAGGGAATGGTGACCACAGACAATTACTTACTTTACCAGAACACAAAACTAGGGAAGAATTAGTCAAAAAGAATAAGTAGAGAGTAATGTCCTCGTCACTACTGATAACCCGCAATCCACTCAGGTTGCGCAGATAGTCCAGTTTCTCCGATAGGACACCTATACATGCTATTGCAAGGTTTACTGTCTCCTAACACCATCTGGAGAGCATGGAAGATGTACATATACACAGGCCATTACACAAGAAGAGCTGGACAGGGCCAAAGAAAGGCGTTAAACCAGCAGGACTGCTATCTGTTTCTTTGTGCGAGGCGGAACAGGAGGAGCACTGACAGAGCCCCGCATTGATGAAATTGACTGGCCCAAATGTTTCCCAGACCTAAATCCAACTGAGAACCTTTGGTACATTATGTATCAGTACATCAGCAGTCACACTGTCCAGGAGCTCACTGATGCCCTGATCCAAGTCTGGGAGCAGATCACCCAGGACACCACCCACAGTCTCATCAGGAGCATGCCCAGACATCGTCAGGAGTGCCTACAGGTACGTATGGGGCCCATACACACTACTGAGTCACATTGAGTTGTCATGATGAAATTCACAAATTGGATTAGCCTGTAATTTCATTTTATTGTGATTTTTGAATCCAGGCATGATTTTGGTTTTCGTTGACTGTTACATTATTATACTATTTATATATCATTATACTACAGGGTGAGTCAAAAGTTGCAGGACACTCTTTTATTTCAGAAACGACAGGGAAAATGACAGGTCTGAATACCTCAGCAAGTAATGGGTGAGGGGGCCTATCTTTTAGGCTATGTCCGGAACATGGCCGCCATCTTCAAAGCCGCCATATTGGATCAAGGGCAAGTTTTTCTAATGGGAAGGTGGTCCTGTAGCGTATCAAAGAAGACCAGAATTTTCTCAGAAATCGATTGCCGCAATTCGAGATGCAATATCTCTTGTGGTTCAAAAGCTATTAACACAGGAAATTGCAACAACAACCGGGAACGTTCCCTGTGATGTACAGCTATCTGAAGTGTTCAATGTGTTGTCCCTGGTGCTGAACACAGAGCTGAAGGTGCTGGATCCAATCGTTATCAACCTGCATGAGAATCTCTGGAGAAATGCTGTCACAAGCCTCCACGACGCGGTGCTGAAGGTGGTGTTTGTTGCGGATTTTCTCAGCATACACAATTTGTTTGAGATGACCCTAGAGATAAAAGTCGAGTGGTGTGAGGTCGGGTGATCTGGTCGGCCGTTCCACAGGGCCACGACAGCCAATCCAATGACCAGGGAATTGAATATCCAGCCACTGACGAACACCTGCTCCGTAGTGTGGTGGAGCCCCATCCTGTGGGAAATAACAGGGGAAAACTGCCATCTTCGGTCAGAATGGATGGGAACACGGTTTCCTGTAGCATTGTCAGGTAGCGCTGAGCATTTAGGGTCTGGTTGATGGAAATGGGTCCGATTACACGGGTGCCCCATATTCCACACCATAACCTTCACATCACCTACTGTTTGGTGTCCAGTGAGGGTTTTCGTCACTCCAGTACCTCACGTTCTGGCGGTTGACCTCACCACTGACATAAAAATCCTCTCTTCTTTTATCAGTTCCATCTTCAGTTACCTGTAACGAACAACAAAAGTTTTGAATTTTCTGTGTTGATAACTTTTGAACCACAAGAGATATTGCAAATCTGATTGTGGCAATCGATTTCCGAGAAAATTCTGGTCTTCTATGATATGCTACATGACCACCTTCCCCTTCCCATTGGACAAACTTGCCCTTGATCCAATATGGTGGCTTTCAAGATGGTAGCCATGTTCCAGACATCTCTCACCCATTACTTGCTGGAGTATTAAGATATGTCATTTTCCCTTTCGTTTCTGAAATAAGAGTGTCCTGTGACTTTTGACTCACCATGTATTAATCTAACACGTAAGATCTTGATGAACAAAAATATTTCAGTGTTTTAATTTTTCTGATTAGTGTATATGTGCATACACACACTGGAAGATTTAGATTCAGTCATTTGTAGACTGTTTTAGGGCAGTTGTAGCCTAGCGGTAAAGGTACTGGACAAGTAATTGAAAGATCGCTGGTTCAAGCCCCACCACTGCCAGGTTGCCACTGTTGGGCCCTGGAGCAAGGCCCTTAACCCTCAACTGCTCAGAAAACATAGTATCACACTATTGTAAGTCGCTTTGGATAAAAGTGTCTGCTAAATGCTGAAAATGTAAATGTACTCCTTGTCCTTCATATAATAAATGATCTCTAGAAAGAATTGAAATTGTTAATGTATTGACTGTGTGAAATAGAATGTTATGCAGGAATGTTGGTCTGCATGTTACAGACACTTGAGTTCCAGAACCCAACATGGAACAGAATCTATTATTATTTAACTGTTTCAGTAGACACGGTTTGCTTGGTAATATACACTGCCTGGCCAAAAAAAAGGTCACACACACTAATTTCGTTGGACCTCCTTTAGCTTTGATTATGTCACACATTCGCTGTGGCATCGTTTCCACAAGCTTCTGCAATGTCACAACATTTATTTCTGTCCAGAGTTGCATTAATTTTTCCCCAAGATCTTGTATTGATGATGGAAGATTTGGACCACTGCACAAAGTCTTCTCCAGCACATCCCAAAGATTCTCAATGGGGTTCAGGTCTGGACTCTGTGGTGGCCAATCCATGTGTGAAAATGATGTCTCGTGCTCCCTGAACCACTCTTTCACAATTTGAGCCCGATGAATCCTGGCATTGTCATCTTGGAATATGCCCGTGCCATCAGGGAAGAAAAAATCCATTGATGGAATAACCTGGTCGTTCAGTATATTCAGGTAGTCAGCTGACCTCATTCTTTGGGCACAAAACGTTGCTGAACCTAGACCTGACCAAGTGCAGCAACCCCAGATCATAGCACTGCCCCCACAGGCTTGTACGGTAGGCACTAGGCATGATGGGTGCATCACTTCAGCCGCCTCTCTTCTTACCCTGATGCGCCCATCACTCTGGAACAGGGTAAATCTGGACTCATCAGATCACATGACCTTCTTCCATTGCTCCAAGCTTTATGCTCCCTAGCAAATTGAAGCCGTTTTTGCCGGTTAGCCTCACTGACAAGTGGTTTTCTTAAGGCTACACAGCTGTTTAGTCCCAATCCCTTGAGTTCCCTTTGCATTGTGCGTGTGGAAATGCTCTTACTTTCACTATTAAACATCCCTGAGTACTGCTGTAGTGTTTCTACCATTTGATTTCACCAAATGTTTAAGTGATCGCCGATCACGATCATTCAAGATTTAGATGGTTTCCCCACTGTCCTTCCACTTTTTAATAATGCGTTGGACAGTTCTTAACTCGATTTGAGTAGTTTCAGCTTCTCCTTAGATGTTTTCTCTGCTTGATGCAATGCATGCCAATAATTTGACCCTTCTGAAACAGATTAACATATTTTCCATGACCACAGGATGTGTCTTTTGACATGGTTGTTTAACAAATAAGAAGCTACTCACTGCATCAATTAGGGTTAAATTGTTGCCAGCTGAAACAATCACCCATGCAATAATTATCCAATGGGAGGCTCTTACCTATTTGCTTAGTTAAATCCACATGGTGACCCTTTTTTTTTGGCCAGGCAGTGTATTATTTCTGTTAACAGGTATACTAGTAATTACCTAGACCTGGGAATTGCAGTGTTCTTTTGACTGGGTGCTCCCACTTGGTCCTTACCTGGTATATTCTACTAAAAAATGTGTGGAAAAGTCATGTCTGTGTGTGCCTCGGTAGCAGGTTACTATGGTGGGGTGCAAATGTTCCCCCACTCATGGTAGTTGGGGGTGTTTATTTTTCTTACTTTAAAGTAAAAGATCAGTTATGCTGACGAATTTAGCTTAAATTGTTTTATCATGACATATGCAGCTTTATATGATTGTAACGGTGGCTCAGTGGGTGGCACTGTCGCCTCACAGCAAGAAGATCCAGCGTTTGATTCCCATGTGGAACAGTCAGGGTTCTTTCTGTGTGGAGTTTGCATGTTCACCCTGTTTCTGCATGGTTTCCCCTGCAGATAAAGGTCAAATGTCAAACATCATCACAGGCAATTTCTAACTACCTGTCCTTTCATAATTGAGTGACTCTTTTAGAGTTAGTCATGCAGAGAATGGTATTTTGTAAAGTGTTTTGAAATCCTGACAGCCTCTTACACAACTATTTACTCTTCACTACTTCTGCCTTGTATGCATACATACACCAATTGATCAAAACAACTCACCAATGAGTGCCTAGAGGGTAAATTAGCAGACATTCTAAAACTTTATAATCAGATTCAATCAATATCGTCAACATCACCCTTGCCAAGCTAATGTGGCAGTTTATTTGAAACTCTGCCTCAGGAAGAGCAGTGATCATGATCAGCATGAGAAGTGCACTTGCATTTAATGGTTGATGACTCAAAACCTGCAGAGTTTCACTGTTTTATGTTTTATTTTGTGATTAAAACAGATGCTACCAGTGAAGTGTAGAGTAACAATAGTAGAAGGACAATCCTGGCACATACATTGATCAGCCATAACATTAAAACCACCTCCTTGTTTCTACACTCACTATCCATTTTATCAGCTCCACTTACCATATAGAAGCACTTTGTAGTTCTACAATTACTGACTGTAGTCCATCTGTTTCTCTACATACTTTTTAGCCTGCTTTCACCCTGTTCTTTAATGGTCAGGACCACCACAGAGCAGGTATTATTTAGGTGGTGGATCATTCTCAGCACTGCAGTGACACTGACATGGTGGTGGTGTGTTAGTGTGTGTTGTGCTGGTATGAGTGGATCAGTCACAGCAGCGCTGCTGGAGTTTTTAAATACCGTGTCCACTCACTGTCCACTCTGTTAGAAACTCCTACCTAGTAGGACCACCTTGTAGATGTAAAGCCAGAGATGATCGCTCATCTATTGCTGCTGTTTGAGTTGGTCATCTAGACCTTCATCAGTGGTCACAGGATGCTGCTCACTGGGTGCTGTTGGCTGGATATATTTTTGGTGGGTGGACTTTTCTCAGTCCAGCAGGGACATTGAGGTGTTTAAAAACTCCCACAGCATTGTTGTGTCTTATCCACTCATACCAGCACAACACACACTAACACCACCACCATGTCGGTGTCACTGCAGTGCTGAGAAGGATCCACCACCCAAATAATACCTGCTCTGTGGTGGTCCTGGGAGAGTCCTAACCATTGAAGAACAGCATGAAAGGGGGGTAACAAAGCATGCAGAGAAACAGATGGACTACAGTCAGTAATTGTAGAACTACAAAGTGCTTCTATACGGTATGTGGAGCTGATAAAATGGATAGTGAGTGTTG